>NW_025423496.1:600606-915615 GCF_020740685.1 Jaculus jaculus
TTAGTGGTTAAGGCACTTGCCTGTAAAACTTAAGGACTCATATTTGACTCTCCATGTACCACGTAAGGCAGACACACAGGGATGCAAGTGCACAAGGTCATACATGCACATAAGGGGGAACACAGTCTGGAGTTTGATTTCAGAGGCTGGAGGCCATGGAATGTCAACTCACTCCCTCTCTCTCTCATAAAAAGGCCAGCCTATAACCTATTGTGATATTACAAAGCCCAACTCTGAATTCACAAGGTCCCACTGTGATGTCACAATGCACCACACTAATAAAAAGTACTTCACTGTGACATCAAAATGCCACACTGTCACATCACAATGCTCAATTGTGAAATCACAATATGCCACTGTGAAAGCATAAAGCCCCATAGTGACAATATAGTATACAACTGTGGCATCACAATGCATCACTGATCACTGTGATATCACAGTGCCCCTCTGTGATACACAATTACCCCACTGTCATATCACAACATTCCATCAAGGCATCATAATGACGAAGTTTGAAATTACAATGTTTAACTATGATATAACAGTACTCAACTGTAATATCTCAACACACCACTGTCATATCAAAATGCTCCACAGTGGCATCACTAAGTCCCACTGTCACATCAAAATTTTCCACAATAACATTATAATTCTCAACTGGCACCACAATTTGAACTGTGATATCCAAATACCACACTGTGATATCACAATGCCCATCAGTAATATCATAATGCTGGACATTTGTAACACAATACCCAACTGTCTTTTCACAGTGCTACACAGTTGGTTACTGTGATATCACAAAGCCCAGCTGGGATTTCACAAAACTCCACTTTGACATCAAAGTCCACTGTGACATCACAAAGCCCTACTGTATCATCATAATTCCACACTATTATATCACAATGGAACATTATGACATCACCATGCCCCCTCTCACATCACAACAGCTGTGACTGACATCACAATGCCTCATTGTCTCATCACAATACCTGACTGTGATATCGCAATGCCCAACTATCACATCACAATGCGACAATGTGATATCACCACACACAACTATCATATCACAATTGCCCACTGTCACACCACAATGTCCCACTGTAACATCACAATGCTCTACTGTGACATCAAGTGCCACAGTCTCTTAAAATGCTCCATGTTGATATAACAGTGCTCCAATGAAACATCACAATATTCCACTGTGTCATCATCATTCCCAGTGTTACAACACGATGTCCATTGTGACATCACAATACCCTAATATGACATCACAAAGCCGACTGTGATTTCAAAATGCCACACTGTGATAACACAATGCTCAACTGTTTCATCACAAAATCCTAATGTGACATAACAGTTATCCACTGTGTTATTATAATGGTACACTGTGACTTCACAATACCCCACTCCCTCATTATACTATCCAACTATGACACAGAGCCCCATTGTAACATTATAATGTGCCACTGTGACATTACAATACTCTATTGTGATGTCACAATGCTACCCCATGATATCACAATGCCCCACTGTGATGTCACAGTGGTCTACTGTAGTGTTTGTGATGTCACCATTAGATATTGTGACATCATAGCTGAGCATTGTGATGTGACATTAGGTATTGTGATGGAACAGTGGATATTTAATATATCACAGTAGAAGTATGGCATTGTGATGTCACATTGGGACATTATGATGTTACAGGTCAGGTCTGTGCTGTCACAGTGGGGCATTATGATGAAAGAGTAGGTCAATGTGATGTCACAGTAGATCTTTGTGATATCACAGTTGGACATTTTTATATGGCAGTGGCATACTATAATGTCACATGGGTAATAGAACAGTGCTGGATTGTGATGTCGCAGTGGGGCCTCACTCTGATTTTATAATGCTGCCCAATGATACCACAAAGCCCCACTGTGACATCATATTGCCCCATGTGACATTCCAATGCCCCATTTTGATATAACAGTGCTCCACTGTGACATCACATGACTCTAACATGACATCACAAATCCCCATTGTGATTTCACTATGATATCACAATGCTACATTCTGAATCACAAAGTCCATTTGTGACATCACAACTCCTCACTATGACATCACAGAGGTCCACTTTGACATCATAATAACCTAATCTCTCATCATAATGTCACCCTGGGACATGACAGAGCTGAAATGTAACATCATAATGTCTCAGTGTGACATCACAATGCCCTACTGTGATATCAGAAAGCCCCACTAAAGTTACACAATGCTCCACTGTGATATCACAATGATCCACTGTGACATCATAATGACTCACTTACTATTTCATGATAATGTCCAGCTATGACATCACAATGTTCTTTTATGACATAATAACATGAATTTGTTCATCACCTAGCCCCATTTTACATCACATTGCCCCACTGTGACCTCACAGTATTCCACTATGATATAAAAGTGCTCAAATGTGATATCACAATACCCAACTGTCATATCACATGCAAAGCTGTGAGGTCATAATACCCTATTGTGATAACACAGGATCCCACTTTGATTTCACAATAGAATACTGTGATACCACAAAGCCTCATAGTGAAAACACAGTGCTCCACTGTGACAACACAATGCCCAACTGTGATGTAACAATGCTCCAAGGTCACATCATAATATCCTAATGTGACATCACAGAATCCAAAGCCCCAATGTGATTTTAAAATGTCCCACTGTGATATCACAGTGCTCCACTGTTCATCACAAAGCCCCTTTGTAACATCACAATTTCTCTCTGTGATATCACAGTGGTCTAGTGTCACATAATGTGACATCACAAATCCCCTCTGTGATATCACAATGACATACTGTGACATAAGAATGCCCCATTTGCTTATCATAATGACCCACTGTGACATCACAGAGCTTAACTGCAACATCATAATGTCCCACTGCAATACCATAATGCCCTATTGTGATATCAAAAAGCCTTACTGAGATTTCACAATGCCCCACTGTGATATCACAATGCTCCACTGTGATATCACAATGATTTATGGTCTCATGTTAATGCCCAGGTATGACATCGTAGTGCTCCCATGTGACACAATAATATTAAATTGTTAACCACAGTACCTCACTGAGACATCACAATGTTCATATTTGACATCATAATGACACACTGAATTATTGTAATGTCCCACTGTGACATCACAGAGCTGAAATGTAATGTCATATTGTCCTACTGTGGTATCACAAGGCCCTGTAGTGACATCGGAAAGCCCCAATAACAATGCTCTATTGTGATATCACAGTAACCTAATGTGACATCCAAAGCACCACCTTCATTTCACAATGCCCCACTGTGATATCACAGTGTTCCACTATTATACCACAATGACTCACTGTCTAATGACAATTCCCAGCTATGACATCACAATGCTCCCAAATGATATAATCAAATTAACTTAGTCATCAAAATACCCCACTGTGACATAATATTGCCCCACTGTTATATCACAAAGCCCACCTCTCTCATATTAATGTCTCACTGGGACATTACAGAGCTGAACTGTAGCATTATTATACACCAGTGTGACATCACAATTTCCTATTGTGACATCAAAAAGACTTACTAAGATTTCACAATGGTCCACTGTAATGTAACAATGCTCCACTGTGACATCAAAAACCTCGTGTCTTGGGCTGGAGAGATGGCTTAGCGGTTAAGCGCTTGCCTGTGAAGCCTAAGGACCCCGGTTCGAGGCTCGGTTCCCCAGGTCCCACGTTAGCCAGATGCATAAGGGGGCGCATGCGTCTGGAGTTCATTTGCAGAGGCTGGAAGCCCTGGCACGCCCATTCTCTCTCTCTCCCTCTATCTGTCTTTCTCTCTGTGTCTGTCGCTCTCAAATAAATTTTAAAAAAATTAAAAAAAAACAACCTCGTGTCTTATCACAGTATTCAACTGTGAATCACAATACCTTATTTTGACATCACAAAGCTCCACTCTCAACACCATTGTGACATCACTGTGCCCCACTATGACATCACAATGTCCAACCTGATATAAAAATATCCAACTGTGACATCAAAATACCCTAATGTGACATTACAGAGTCCCACATCATTTTCAGAATTGCCCACAGAGATATCACAATGCTACACTTTTAAGCACAAAGCACCACTGTGACACCACAATTACCCACTTTGACATCACAATATACTACTCCCTTGTCATAATGTCCCACTGTGACATCATACAGCTGAACTGTAACATCATCACATCACACTCTGACAATGCAATTCCCTATTGTGATATCAAAAAACCCCACTGTGTTTTCACAAAACCCTACTGTGACATCACATTGTCCTACTGTGACATCACAGTTTCCTTCTGTGATATAAAAATGCTCCATTGTTGAATGACAATACAACACTGTCATATCTTCATGGTTAACTGTGACATCAGAATATCTGATTGTAACATGACTAAGCCCCACTCTGATATAACAATACCCACCGTGACATCAGAGTGTTCATCTATAACATCACAATGACTCACTGTATCCTCACAATGCTTCATTGTCTCATCACAATACCCAAAATAAAATCCCAGTGTCCAACTGCCCCATTGCAATACTGTCTCATCAAAACGCACTATATATCACACATCACCACTTTATTTCACAATGTCCCACAATGAAATAACAGAGATTGAGTATGAATTTACATAACTTCACTGTTGCATTACAATGCTGCACTGTGACATCACAATACCCCATTATAACATTACCATGCTCAACTGTGACCTAACTATACAACATTGTGACATGACAAAGCCCATGCCTGAATTCATAATGCCCCACTGTAACTCCACAATGCCACATTGT
Organism: Jaculus jaculus; assembly: GCF_020740685.1. NCBI lineage: Eukaryota > Metazoa > Chordata > Mammalia > Rodentia > Dipodidae > Jaculus > Jaculus jaculus. Next base: position 605,478 of record NW_025423496.1, read on the forward strand.
GACATCACAGTGTTCCACTGAGACTTCATAATGCCCACTGTGATATAGCAATGCTCCTCTGTGACATTACAATACCCTAATGTGATATTGCAAAGCACCACTCTGATTTCACAATGCCCCACTGGCATATCACAATGCTTTACTGACTATCATGAAGCCTATGACATCACAATTCCCACTGTGATATCAGAGAGGTCCACTGTGACATCACAATGCCCCACTCATCGTAATGTCTGTGATATCACAATGCTCTATTGTGACATAACAAAGCCTCACTGCGATTTTATAATATCCCACTCTGACATCACAAGGCCCCACTGACATCAGATTGCCCCACTGTAACATCATCACAATGCCTCACTCATTACAGTACCCAAAATTGAAATCACAAAGACCAACTCTGCCATCATTATGCTGACTGTCTGATCAAAATGCACAATAATGGCATCAGGAATACCCACTTTACATCACAATGCCCCACAAAGAAATCAGTGTTCAGCTACAAATTTACATAACCTCACTGCAACATTAAAGTGCCCCACTGTGATTTCACATTGTCCAACTGTGACATCACAGTGTCCCACTGTGGTATAACTGCTCCACTGTGACATCACAATACCTCACTATTTCATTAACATGCTCAACTGTGACATCACTATACCATGTAGTGACATTACAAAACCCCACTGATTTCACAATGCACCACTGTGACACCAAACACCCAATTGTGACATTACAATGCCCCATTCTGATATGATAATGCTCCACAGTAAAATCACAAACCATAATCTGACATTATAATGCCCCACTGTGATATTACAATGCTTCACTGTTAATCACAAAGCCCCTCTGTGACTTAAAAATTTCCAATTGTGATATCACAGAGGTTCACTGTAACATCATAATGCCCCACTCTTTCATCATAATTTCACACTGTGACATCACATAGCTTAACTATAACATCACTGTGCTCAATTGTGATGTGATATAACCCAATTGTGACATCACAAAGTCACACTGTCCTATCATAATGTCCCACTGTGACATTATAAAGCCCATTAGGACATCACAGTGTCCCACTGTGATATCTTAGTGCCCAACCATGACATCACAGTACACATCTAAGACATCACAATGACTCACTGCCTCCTCACAATTCCTTACTCTCATCACAGTAGACAAAATTAAATCCCAATACCCAACTTTCCTATCACAATTCTCTCTCTGTCATCAAAATGCACTATAATGACATCACAAAACTCCACTTTACTTCACAATGCTCAATGATGAAATCACAGTACTCCACAATAAATTTACGTAATCTCACTATGGCATTACAATACCCCACTGTGACATCACAATACCTCACTATCACATCACCATGTTCAATGTGACATAACTTTATGATATTGACATGACAAACTCCAAATCTGAATTCACAATACCTCACTGAGACACCAGAAAGACCCATTGTGACATCAGTTTCCCACTGTGAAATTACAATGTCCTACTGTCATATAAAAATGCTTGACTGTGACATCACAAGACCCTAATGTGACATAACAAATCCCCACTATGATTTCCCAATTCCCCATTGTGATATCACAATGCTCACATATGACATTATACAACAAACTTCTTTATCACAATGCCCCACTGTGATATAATAATGCAACTGTGATATCACAACACCCCAATGAGACATCACACAGATACATTGTGATATCACAATGCCACACTCTCACCGTAATGTCCCACAGCAACTTCACAGAGCTCAAATAGAACACCATACTGTCAAACTGTGACCTCATAATGCCATATTGTGACATCACAAAACTCCACTTTGATTACCAAATGTGCCACTGTGACATCCCATAGCCCCTTGGTGACATCACAGTGCCCATTGTGATGTCACAGTGCTCATCTGTGACATTACATTGACTCACTGTATAATCAAAATGCCTCAATATCTCATCACAATACTCAGTAGTGAAATCCCAATGCCCAATTGTCACATCACAAAGCTCACTCTCTGATCAAAATGTACTATAATGGCATCACAATTTCCCTTACTTCACAATGCCCCATGATAAAATTTCAGTGCTCCATTATGAATTTACATAACCTTACTGTGACATTACAGTGCCCCACTGTGACATAACAGTGTCCCACTGTGATATAACAATGCTCTACTGTGGCATCACAATGCCATAATATTACATCACAAAGCTCCTCTATGATTTAATAATGTCCCACTGGGATATCACAATGCTCCACTGTTCACAAAACCCCTCTGTGACATCACAACTCCCACTGTTATATCAGAGAGGTACACTGTAACATCACAATGTTCCACAGTGATATTACAATAACCCACTGTGATAATACAATGCCCCAATGTGACATCACAATATCCCACTGTGACAGAACAATGCCCCATTGTTATATAATACTCCACTGTGACATCACAAATACCCTAATGTGACATCAAAAGGCCATACTGTGATTTCACAATCACTACTGTTATATCATAAAGCTCCACTGGTCAGCACACACCCCTCTATGACATTACAATGTCATAGTGTACCACTTTGATATAACAATCCTCCACTGTGACATTGCAATATACCACTATCACATCACCATGTTCAAATGGGACACCTCTCTACCATATTATGATATGACAAAACCTGACTTTGAATTCACAGTGCCCCAGTGTCACAACATAAACTCCCATTGTGATATCACAATGCTCCACAGTGACATCACAATAACCCAATTTGATATAAAAAATGGTCAAGGTGATATCACAATACCCTAATGTGACATAAAATTCCCCACTGTGATGTCACATTCACTGTCTCATGACAATACCCAGGTGTGATATCACAATGCTCACATATGACATGATGAAACATCTTCATCACTATGCCCAACAGTGGCATCACCATGCCACACTGTGACATCACATTGATCCACAGTAACATCACAATGTGTTCTAATGATGCTCCAATGTGACATCACAATGCCCAATGTCACATCATCATGCCCAATTGTCACATTACAAACCCTATGTGACATTGCAAAGCTCCACTCTGATTTCACAGTGCTAGTTTGATACCAGAAAGCCCCATTGTGACATCACAGTGTATCACGTTGACATCAAAATGCTCCACTGGGATGTAACAATTCTCCATCACACCTCACTGTGACATCACAATTACCTACCTACCACGATCAACTGCAACATCAAAATACCTGATTATGACAACACAAAGCCCTTGCCTTACTCCACAGTTCCCCACTGTGACACCACAAAGATTCACTGCGACATCACAGTGTGCCACTTTTAAAACACAAAGCCCCTTTGTGACATGACAGTGCCCCACTGTTATAGCACAATACCTTACTGTGATATCACAATGCTCCACTGCCTCACCATAATGTCCCACTGTGATGTATATTGTGATGCACAGATATGGCATCACAATATACCCATATGACATAACCAACTTGCTCATTACAATGCCTCACTGTGACATGATAACGGTCCAACTGTGATGTAATATTGCCCCAATGTGACACCAAAGTTTCCCACTGTGACATAAAAATCCTCCACTGTGACATCCCAATACCTAATTTCACATCACAATGCTCAAAGGTGATATCACCAAGACCCATTCTGATTTCACATTGTCTCTGTATAACACCACAAAGACTACTTGTGACAATTGTCTTTCTGTGATTGGGTGAGTTTGCTGAGAATGATCTGTTCCGGGTTCAGCCATTTTTTTTTTCTTTAAATTTAATTTTGTCATTTTCCTTACTGCTGTGTAGAATTCCATCACGTTGATATTCCACATCTTTGTTATCTGTTTGTCTAATTATGGACATCTGGGTTGATTCCAGCTCTTAGCTATAATGAATTAAATACTTATAAACATGGTTGAGCAAATCTGTCTGAATTGAGGTGTGGAGTTTTTAGGGTAGATACCCAGTTATGGAATAACTGGGTCTTTTGGTAACTCTATAGTCAACCTTTTTAGGAGTCTCCATATTGCTTTTCATAGTGGTGGTACCATCTTACATTTCCCCCAGCAGTGAATGAGGGTTCCTACTTCTCCACCTCCTCACCAACATTTGTTTTCACTTGATTTTTAAATGTGTGCTATCCTTACTGGGGTAAGATGGAATCTCATAAATGTTTTAATTTGCACTTCCCTAGTGACTAGGGATTATGAACATTTTCTTAAGTGTGTGTTTGCCATTTATATTCTTCCTCTGAGAACTGCCTGTCCAGTTCTTTGCCTCATTTTGGGAGTGGGTTTATTTGACTTTTTATAGTTACAATTTTGAGTCTTTGTAGATTCTAGAAATTAGGCCTCTGTCAGTGGTATAGCCAGCAAAAATTTTCTCCCATTCTGTTGGTAACCTATTGGCTCTGCCTTTTGTATGTTTGTTTCTGAAGAAACTTATCATCTTAATAAGATCCCAATAGTTGAGTGATTGTTTATGTTCCTGAGCTACTGGAGATTTATTCAGGAAGTCTTTGTCCATTCCTGTATCATGGAAATTTCTTATTTTTCCTTCCAGGAGTAGCTGAGTTTATGGTCTTCTTTTGAGGTCTTTTATCCATTTGGATTTGATTTTTGTACATAGCAAGATGTGTGGATCAATTTTCATTTTTCTGCATATGGTTATGCAATTTGTCAGCACCATTGGTTGAAGACACTGTCTTGTTTCCAGCTTAAATTGTTAGGTCTTTTGTACAATATCAAATAGCTGTAGTTACTTCACTCAAAGTCCGGATCCTCAATTCTGTTCCATTGGTCTACAATCCTGATTTTATGCCAATACCATGCTGTTTTTATTATGATGGCTTTGTAATATAGCTTCAGATCCCATATGGTCAATTCCAATGTAAGATGCCATTTTCACAATGTTAATTCTGCCTATCCAGGAGCATGAGAGGTCTTTCCATTTTCTCAAATCCTCATAAATTTCTTTTTTGAGTGTTTTTATGTTTTCATTGTATAGGTCTTTCACATCCTTGGTTAATGTTATTCCAATATATATGCTTTTTTATTTTGAGAATAGGACATTATCACTAATTTCTTTCTCTGTATCTTTTACATATAGAAAGGCTACTGTTTTTTGTGTGTTGATTCTGTATCCTGCTACTAGGTTGAAGGGGTTAATCACTGTGAAGAGTTTTGAGATAGAGGTTCTCAGGCCTCTTATGTGTAGAAGCATGTCATCTTTGAATAGGACTAACTTAACTTCTTCCTTTACATTTGTGGCCCTTTTATTTCTTTCTCCAGTCATTGCTTGAACTATGACTTCCATTACTATGTTGAAGAACAGAGGTGAGAGTGGACAGGCCTATTTTCTTCCTAATTTCAATGGGAATTTCTTTAATCTCTCCCCTATTACATATTATTTAGACTTTGGGAACATTATATATAGCCTTTATCACGTTGAGATATAAACCGTCTATGCCCATTCTTTCCAATGTTTTTATCATGAAGAGATGTATTTTGTTAGAGGCCTTTTCTGCCTCTATCAAAATTAAGATGTGGTTTTTGTGTTTACACTTTTATTTATATATATAAAATTTATTTATTTATTTATTTGAGAGTGACAGACACAGAGAGAAAGACAGATAGAGGGAGAGAGAGAGAATGGGCGCGCCAGGGCTTCCAGCCTCTGCAAACGAACTCCAGACGCGTGCGCCCCCTTGATGTTTACACTTTTTTATGTGGTGTGTTACATTGACAGATTTCCACATGTTGGGACCGGAGAGATGGATTAGCCATTAAGTACTTGCCTGTGAAGCCTAAGACCCCTTGTTTGAGACCAGATTTCCCAGGACCCATGTTAGCTAGATGCACAAGGGGGCACACATGTCTGGACTTATTTTGCAGTGGCTGGAGGCCCTGGCGCACCCATTCTCTCTCTATCTGCCTCTTTCTCTCTCTTTCTGGTGCTCACAAATAAATAAATAAAAATAAGCAACAATTTTTTAAAAAATATTTCCATGTGTGGAACAATCCCTGTGTTTCTGGGATGAAGACTACTTGATCAAGGGGGGATAATGATTTTGATGTGTTGTTGGATTTGGTTTGTGAGGATTTTGTTCAGGATCTTTGAGTCTAAGTTTGTAAGGGAAATAGGCTTATAGTTTTCTTGTGGAATCTCTGCTTTGTTTGGTAGTAGGGTGATAGTACCTTCACAAAAGGAATTGGGGATCCTTCCCTGTTCTCCAATTGTGTGGTACAGTTTGAGAAAAAAATAGGTTTCAGTTCTTCCATGAAGGTTTGATAGAATTCAGCTGAGAAGCCATCTGGTCCTGTACTCTTCTTTCTGTGGAGGTTTTTGATTACATTTTCAGTCTCAATGGGTGTTATAGGTATGTTTAGGAGATTAATGTGCTCTGAGCTTAGCTTTGGTAGGTTGTATGTGTCCAGAAATTCATACATTTCATCCATATTGTCCACTTATATGGAGCAGAGGTTTAAGAAATAAGTCCTGATGATTTTCACTTATGTCTGTTGTGATCTCTCCTTTTTCATATCTAATTTTTTTTGAAGTGTCTCTTTCTTGTTTGGTCAAATTGACCAGGGGTTTATCAATCTAGTTTATTTTGTCAAAGACCCAGCTCTTTCTTTTAAATTTCCGTAGTTTCCAATTCATTAATTTCTTTTTTTTTTTTAATTTAGTTTATTAGTTTTCTTTTCAGCAAATACAGGCAGTTTGGTACCATTGTTTAGGCTCATCTATGATCTACACCCTCCCATTGGACCCTCCTTGTTGATGTAAATGGGTCGTGCATTGTGGAGTTAGACCCCAGTTATTGGTATGATAAAGGTCTCTGCAAATCATGACCCAACATGTGACTCTGACATTCTTTCTGCCCCCTCTTCCGCAAAATTTCCCTGAGCCATGTTGGGTTCATTTTTGGTCTGCATCAGTGCTGAGGTGTTGGGGGCCTCTGAGGCTCTGGCTCTCTGATTTGGTAGGAGTTGATTTTTCTCTGCGTTGGTCTCCTTCCCCTTTGTGCTGGCATCTGGTTCACAGGAAAACATCACCTTTGCTTGTTTCACCAATTGTCCTTAGTTTCAGTTAGGCCCCTTTTGAGGTATGTTGGGGCAGCTCTCTCCTTAGGATCTGCATCTATCTGAAAAAGAGAAGCAGATTCTCCAACAGAGAGTAAGTTAGCACTCGGAAAATTGAGATAACACTTACTTTTTGGATAGAGAGTTTGATAGGTGTAGGCCCTCTTGTACCCCATGATTGATGGTAGCTTGATATTGGAGAGTGGGCTTGTGTTTGGGTATGCTTCTGACCTGCTTCCCAGCTCCAGCTATGGGTCTAGTACCACTGAGGGGATCAGTTAGCCAAATCAAGAGCAGTTGGTTCCTCACCATGGCTGTGTGCCACTATTGCACTTGTGTGGGCATCACATCAGGTTATTTGTTGCTAATTAGGTTAGACAATGAGTTGCTTGGACAGATATTGGTCATTTACCCCAGTCGCCCATGTAGAACCTTCTGGCACTAGACACGCTGACTGTCTGGGGACTGACTCTCTCCTGGCTTCCGGCCATGCCATTCCATTTTAAGTTTCAGCAGCATATTGGAGTCTTCAGCAATAGGGTCTTACCACTGGCCTTTGGTGGGTCATCAAGTACTCTGACAGAAGTCTGTCATTGTTTTGGGAAACCTTGTAGGTTTCTCTGATCAAAAGCTCATTGTGGATGGTAGCCCCAAGCTGGAAGTGGGGGTTACAGGTCAGTGCCCACTAAGAAATTGAAGAAAAACGTAAATAATATACAAGAGTTAGAGAAGAGAGAGATAGAGGGGAGAGGGGGAAAGGGAGGGAGGGAAGATGTAGAAGATTTAGGTTAGCCTTGATCCTTCCCTCTCCAGTGTCTTGTGGTTCACGTGTTTCCTGTAAGGGTCTAGTGACAGTTCAGCCATTTGGTCTGTCTTTTAGGAAGTAGAATTTTATGGTACCATTGCCGTTTGGGGCCAGATTACTGTTTTCCACCCTTTGATGCCCTCCCCGCCCTCTCCATCCATCCTATTGTCTAGTCCATGAGGTGCTTGCTGGCTTTGTAAGGTATCGTGGGTAGATTTAGGTTAGGTGTTGTAGATGAGTGAGACTATATGTCGATTTTTTTTCTGTGATTGGGTAAGTTCACTGAGAATGATCTGTTACAGGTTCAACCATTTTTTCCTCAAATTTCTTTGTGTCGTTTTTTCTTACTGCTGTATAGAATTCCATTGTGTAGATATACCACATCTTGGTTATCCATTCCTCTAATGATGGACATCTGGGTTGATTCCAGCTTTTAGCTATGACGAATTGAGCCGCTAAAAACATGGTTGAGCAAATCTCTCTGGCCTGTGGTTTGAAGGTTTTAGGGTAGATGCCCAGTAAGGGTATAACTGGGTCTGTTGGTATTTCTATAGTCAGCTTTTTCAGAAGTCTCCATATTGCTTTCCAAAGTGGTTGTGCCATCCTGCATTCCCACCAACAGTGAATGAGTGTCCTTGCTTCTCCACATCCTCGCCAGCATTTATTTTCATTTGACTTTTTGATGTTGGCTATCCTTATTGGGGTAAGGTGGAATTTCATAGTTGTTTTAATTTGCATTTCTCTGATGATTAGGGATGATGAACATTTTCTTAAGTGTGTGTTTGCCATTTATATATCTTCCTCTGTGAATTGCCTATTCAACACTGTGCCCCATTTTGTGAGTGGGGTATTTGTCTTCTTATTGTTTAGACTTTTGAGTTCTTTGAAAATTCTAGAGATAAGGCCTCTATCAGTTGGATAACCTGCAAATATTTTCTCCCATTCTGTGGTATTCTATTGGCTTTGCTTATTATATGCTTGTCTGTAAAGAAACTCTTCAGCTTCATATGATCTCATTGGTTGAGTGACTGTTTAAGAACTTGAGTCACTGGGGTTTTGTTCAGGAAGTCTTTTTCCATTCCTATATCATGGAAAGTACTTCCTAAATGTTCTTCCAGTAGTATTCGAGTTTCTGGCCTTATGTTGAGGTATTTGATCCATTTGGATTTGAGTGTCATGCATGGTGAAATGTGTGGATCAAGTTTTAGTTTCCTGCATGTGGTTATCCAGTTTGTCCACCACCATTTGTTGAAGATGCTATCTTTTTTCCAGCCTATATTGTTCAGGAATTTGTTGAATATCAAGTAGCTATAGTTGCTTGGCCCAATGTCTGGGTCCTCAATTATATTTCATTGGTCTATACTCCTGTTTTTATGCCAGTACCATGCTGTTTTTAATACTATGGCTTTGTGGTATAGCTTTAGATCAGGTATGGTGATACCACCAGAGGTATTTCTTTTGCCGAGGATATGTTTGGATATGCGAGGCCTTCTGCCTTTCCATTAGAAATTTGAGATCATTTTTTTTATCTCTGTGAAGAACACTGTAGGGATTTTAATTGGAATTGCGTTAAAGCTATATATTGCCTTTGTTAGGATTGTCATCTTCACAATGTTAATTCTGCATATCCAGGAGCATGGGAGGTCTTTCCATCTTCTCAAGTCCTCCTCAATTTCTTTTTTGAGAGTTTTTATATTTTCGTTGTATCGATTTTTACTTCCTTGGTTAACGTAATTCCAAGGTATTTTATTTTTTTGTGGCTATTGAAAATGGGACTATGTCCTTTATTTCTTTTTCTATGTCTTTGTCATTTGCATAAAAAATGCTACTGATTTTTGTGCATTGATTTTGTATCCTGCTACTTTGCTATAGGAGTTAATTACCTTCAGGAGTTTTGGGATGGAGTCTCTTGGGTCTCTTACAAATACAATCATGTCATCAGCAAATAGAGCTAACTTAACTTCTTCCTTTCCAAATTGTATCCCTTTTATTTCCTTCTCCTGTCTTATTGCTTGGGCTAGGACTTCCAGAACTATATTGAAAAGCAGAGGTGAGAGAGGACATCCCTGTCTTGTTCCTGATCTCAATGGGAATTCCTCCAGTCTCTCTCCATTAAGTATTATTTGCGCCTTTGGAGCTTTGTATATTGCCTTTATTATGGTAAGATGTGAAGCAGCCATGCCGATTCTCTCCAATGTTTTGATCATGAAGTGATGTTGTATCTTGTCAAAGGCCTTTTTTACATCTATAGAAATGATCATGTGGTTTTTATGTTTAAGCTTGTTTATGTGGTGTATTACATTGACAGATTTTCGTATGCTGAACCACCCTTGTATTCCTGGGAAAAATCCCACTTTGTCAAGGTGGATAATGCTTTTGATGTGTTGTTGGATTTGGTTTGTGAGTATTCTGTTCAGGATCTTTGCATCTATGTTCATTAGGGCAATAGGCCGGTAGTTTTCTTTTCTTGTGGCATCTGTGCCTGGCTTTGGGATTAGGGTGATACTAGCTTCATCAAGGAGTTGGGTAGCTTTCCCTGTTCTTCAATTGTGTGGCACAGTTTTAGAATGATTGGTTTGAGTTCTTCCATGAAGGTTTGATAAAATTTGGCTGGGAATCCATCTTGTCCTGGACTCTTCTTTTTGGGGAGGTTTTTTATTACTTTTTCAATGTCCATGAGTGTGATGGGTTCATTGAGGTGATTAATCTGCTCTGAGTTTAGCTTTGGTAGATGAAATGCATCCAGGAATTTATCCTTTTCCTCCACATTTTCCAGTTTTGTGAAGTAGAGGTTTTTCAAATAATTCCTGATGATTCTCCCAATTTCACTTATGTCTGTTGTGATCTCTCCTTTTTCATTTTGAATTTTGTTAATTTGGAGTCTCTCCTTTTTTTTTTTTTTTTTTTTTGCTTGATCAAATTGGCCATACGTTTGCCAATCTTGTTTATTTTTTCAAAGAACCAGCTCTTTGTTTTGTCAATTGCCTTAATTGTTTCCTTGGTTTCCAATTCATTAATTTCTGCTCTGATTTTAATTATTTCTTTCCTTCTGGAACTCTTTGGGTTGGATTTTTCTTGTTTTTCCAATGCTTTTAGGTGGATGGTTAGGCTATTGATTTGGGATCTTTCTGTCTTATTCATGAAGGCATGAAATGCTATGAATTTTCCCCTGAGGACTGCCTTCATTGTGTCCCATAAGTTTTGGTATGATGGGTTCTCATTGTCATTCAATTCCAGGAATTTTGCAATTTCATTTTTTATTTCATCCACTATCCATTTATTGTTTAAGAGTGGGATATTCAGTTTCCAGTTGCCGTTGGGGTTCTTGTTGGTTTTTTTGTTGTTGATTTCTAAGAATATGGCATTATGATCTGATATCATGCAGGGAATTATGTCGATTTTCCTAAGTATGTGAAGGCAGTCTTTGTGACCCAGTATATCGTCTATTTTAGAGAATGTTCCATGGGCTGCTGAGAAGAATGTGTAGTCTATGGATTTGGTATGGAAAGTTCTATAGATGTCCCTTAGGTCTAAGTGCTCTATGGTTTTGTTGAGCTCTCTTACTTCCCTGTTGAGCTTCTGTTTGGATGATTTTTCTACTACTGATAATGGTGTGTTAAAGTCCCCAGCTACAATGGTGTTGGTGGTTATTTCTGTTTTATTGTCAAGTAGGTTTCGTTTTATGAAGTGTGGTGCCCCTGTGTTTGGTGCATACAGATTTATGATTGTAATATCCTATTGATGGACTGTTCCCTTTATAAGCAGGAAGTAGCCTTCTTTGTCTTTTTTGATTGTTTTTGGTTTGAAGTCAATTTTATCTGATATTAATATAGCTACACCTGCTTGTTTCTTATTCCCATTTGCTTGGAAGATTGTTTTCCACCTTTTCACCCTGAGGAGGTTTCTGTTTTTAGTGGTAAGGTGTGTTTCTTGAAGGCAGCAGATTGAGGGGTCTAATGTTTTATCCACCCTGTTAGTTTGTGTCTCTTTATGGGTGAATTAAGGCCATTAATATTTAGGGTGATGACTGTGAGGTTTGATTTGATCCCTGCCATGTTGTGGTGGTGGAGGTGTGTTGGCATTTCCATGGAGTTTAAAATTTTTTTCTGTCTACTCTGGGTTTGGTTGCTGTGATCTGCTTCTTGTAGGCATTTGTGTTTGGTTATTTGTTTCTTCTCTGTGGAGAATTTCTTGGAATACTTTCTTAGGTTTGGTTTTGTGTTCATATCATTGTAAAGCTGAATTTTGTCATGGAAAGTTTTCCTTTCACCATCTATATAAGGGAGACTTTTGCCGGGTAGAGTAGTTTGGGTTGGAAGCCATAATTTCTTAGAGTTTGGAGAGTTTCATTCCTGGCCCTTTTAGCTTTCAGGGTTTCCATTCAGAAGTCTGAAGTAATTCTGATGGGGTTTCCTTTGAAAGTACTGTGCCTTTTTTCCCTAGCTGCTTTTAGGATTTTCTCTTTGGTGTCAATGTTTATAGAGTCTTAATGAGTTTCTCCTTTGGTCTAGTCGGTTAGGAGTTCTGTTTGCTTCTTGTATCTTGATTGGCCTTTCTTTTAAGAGACGGGGGAAGTTTTCTTCAATTATTGTGTTAAGTAAGTTCTCCATGCCTTTGGTCTGAAATTCTTCTCCTTCTGGTATTCCAATGATTCTGATATTAGCACGTTTAAGTGTATCCCACAATTCCCTCATGTTCTGTTAACAGGAACTTTTGAACTTACTGAAATTTTTGGACTCTCGAACTATTTCTTCCATCCTGTCTTCCAGATCAGAGTTTCTATCCTCCACTTCGCTGACTCTATTCTTGAGAGCCTCTAGTGTGTTTTGGACTTTTTCAATTAAGTTTGCATTTTCTACTACTTTCTTATGTATCACTTCCATCACTCTGTCCAGCTCCCTTTTCACCTCATTTTTTTTTATAAAAGTTGTTTATTTTTATTTATTTATTTGACAGTGACAGAGAGAGAAAGAGGCAGAGAGAGAGAGAGAGAGAGAGAGAGAGAGAGGGAGAATAGGCATAGCAGGGCTTCCAGCCACTGCAAACGAACTCCAGACACGTGTGCCCCCTTGTGTATCTGGCTAATGTGGGTCCTGGGGAACCAAGCCTCGAACCGGCGTCCTTAGGCTTCACAGGCAAGCGCTTAACCGCTAAGCCATCTCTCCAGCCCACATTTTTTGATTTTCTTGATGATTCTTGGAAATCATCCTTTTATTTCTTTATGTTTTCATTTAGTGTGGCCAGCTGATTTTTAAGGTCCTCTTTTTTTTCACTCTCCCTCAACTCTCTTAGCTCTCTTTGAATTCCTTCCAGTGTCTTATCATATTGCTCTAGCTTAGTGATGGTAGCATCCACACGATTATCTGTCCTTTGTAGCTTTCCTGCAAGTTCTAGCAGTAGGTTGGTCAGGGTTGCATTGCTCATAACTTCCACTTGATGTTCTGATCCTAAACACCCTTCTATGTTTTGGTTAGATGTAATCCTTGTTGGACTGGGTGATCTGTCTGGATTTTCTTGCATTTTATTTTTCATGTTATTTCTTTTGCGCTGTGGTCTCCCCATGTCAGTGTATGGGCAGGTAGGTGGGTGGAGCAGCCTGGGTTTTAGCTCAGTGAGAATCCAAGGTAGTCTGGACAGTTGCAAGCAGCCTGGGTTTTTGCTCTCTCTTGCCAAAGCTGCCTATCTACTTCCTGACAGGGCCGCCAGAGTTGCCTGAATTCTCACCCAGTAATGCACAAAAGCTTCCTGCCTTCGAGCTTGAAAGGGGACTAAGGTAGCAAGCCCTGAGGCTGCCCAAACTCTGGCTGGGAACACTGGGACCTGCAAACAGTCTGCACTCCTCCGCCTCAGGGGAGTGGGGGATGGGTGGCAATGGACAGGTAGGGGATGGCACCTGAGCTGGTGCTAGTGACTCAGTGTGGGCTTGTGTGGCCCTTGCTGTGGGACTGGGCCCGCTGCATGTGCAATTATAGTGCAGAGGCAGCTGATGCAGGCACAGGATCAGGACACAGCCGAGGCTGGCCAGCGGGAAAGCGATTGGAGCACAGCAGCAGCGGGTCTGGCAGCCGCCTAATAACGCAGAGGTGGCCCCCGCGGGTGTGCAAACCGAGCAGTGTGGTGGGCCAGCGCGTGTGAGCAGAGCACAAAGGTGGAGGTCCCCACGTGGTCAGTGCAGCGGCCTGGGAGGCGTGCGATGGGGCATGGGGCATGGCAGCTGTATGGTGGGGTAGACTAGCCACCCGAGAGGTGATAAGTGATTCCCTCTTTTTCCCCAATCTGTGCTCTCCCACCGGCAAGAAGACCCTGCTAACCCTTAATTTCTTGCCTTACTTTCCCTGGTATCTGCAGCGCAGCTAGGCAGTTGCCATCTTGTCCGGAATTCCTACAGTTTTTTTTTTTTTTTTTTTTTTTTAAGGAGGATTGTTAGGTTATTGATTTGAGATCACTCTGTCTTTGTTATGAAGAAATTTAGTGTTACAAATTTTCCCCTGTGGACCACCCTAATTTTGTCCCATTAATTTTGGTATGATGTGTTCTCATTGCCATTCATTTCTAGAAATTTAATAGTTTTTATTTTGTCCACTACCCATTTATTGTTTCAGAGCTTGTTGTTCAATTTTAAGAAGCTTATGGGATTCCTGGCACATCTTTTCTTGTTAATTTCTAGAAATACAGCATGCGAACTGATATTTTGCAGGAAATTATGTGGATTTTCTTAAACATATGGAAGCAACCTTTATGACCCAGCATACAATCGACTTTAGAGATGGTTCCATGGGCTGCTGAGAAAAATGTGTAGTCTGTTTTGGATAGAATGTTCTGTAGATGTCCACTAGGTCTAATTGTTCTATGGTTTTGTTGAGCTCTCTCACTTTTTTGTTAATTCTGTTTGGATGATCTATCATTGTTAATAGTGGAGTATTGAAGCCCCAAACTATGTGGGTGTTGGTGATTTTTTTTCAGTTTGGTTTCAAGTAGGTTTTGTTTATGAATTGTTGTGCACCTATGTTTGGTGCATAAAGATTGATGATTGATATCCTCTTGTTGGATTGTTCCCTTGATAAGTACAAAGTGGCCTTCTTTGTCCTTTTTTTTATTACTTTTGGTTTGAAGTCTATTTTATCCAATATTAGTATCAGTGTACGTGCTTGTTTTTTATTTATATTTTCTTGGAATAACTTTTTCTACCCTTTCACCCTGAGGAGGTGTCTGTCTTTAGTGGTGAGGTTGGATTTTTGAAGAGATCAGATTGAAGGGTCTAATTTTTGGATCCACCCTGTTATCTTATATCTCTTGAATTAAGGCCATCGATATTTAGGGTAACAACTGTGAGGTTTTATTTAATCCCTGCCACATCATGATGGTTTATGTGGTTTGGTGTTTTCTTGGACTTGGTAGTTTTTGTGACTTCTATGAGTTTGGCTATTGTAATCTGCTTCTTGTAGACACTTGATGTTGATTATTTGATTAATCTGTGTGAAGAATTCCATGGAGTTGTCTTTGAAGATTTGTCTTTGTGTTCATATAGTTGTAAAGCTGAGTTTTATCATGGAATGTTTTTTCTTTCACCATCTATTATGAAAGATACTTTTGCTGTGTAGCGTAGTTTGGGTTGGAAACCATAGGTTCTTAGATTTTGCAGTATTCCATTCCAGGCCCTTATAGCTTTCAGGGTTTTCATTGAGAGGTCTGAAGTAATTCTGATGGGGTTACCTTTATATGTAATGTGTTGTTTCTCCCTAGCTGCTTGTAGGACTTACTCTTTGGTATCAATGTTTAGAGTCTTAATGATAATATACCTTGGAGAATTTCTTCTCTGGTCCAGTCTGTTTGGAGTTCTGCTAGCTTCTTATATCTTGATGGAACTTTCTTTGAAGAGAGTTTTCTTTGATAATTTTGTTGAATAAGTTTCCCATGCCTTTGGTCTGAATTTCTTCCCCTTATGGTATTCCCATGAACCAAATGTTTGGTCATTTATGGGTATCCCACAGTTTCCTCATGTTCTGTTCAAAAAAAAATTGAACTTATTGAAACAATTGGACTCAAAAACTGTTTCTTCTGTTTTGTCTTCCAGTTTCTGACTTTCTGTCCTCCATATGGCTTACTCTATTCTTGAGAGCTTCTATAGAATTTTGGGCTTGTTGTATTTAGTTTATATTTTCTACTATATTTTATCTATTATTTTCATCCCTCTGTTGAGTTCCCTTTTTTGTCATTTTCTGATTCTCTTAATGCTTCTAGTAATTCATCTTGCTTTTCTTTATGTTTTAATTGAACTTAGCCATCTGTTTATTGAGGTCCTCTTTTTTTAATTTAATTTATTAGTTTTCTTTTCAGTAAATACAGGCAGTTTGGTACCATTATTTAGGCTCATCTGTGATCTACCCCCTCCCATTAGACCCTCCTTGTTAATGAAAATGGGTCGTGCATTGTGGAGTTAGCCCCCAGTTATTAGTATGATAAATGTCTCTGCAAGTCATGACCCAACATGTAACTCTGACATTCTTTCCGCCCCCTCTTCCGCAAGATTTCCCTGAGCCATGTTGGGTTCATTTTAGGTCTGCTTCAGTGCTGAGGTGTTGGGGGCCTCTGAGGCTTTGGCTCTCTGATTTGGTAGGAGTTGATTTTTCTCTGCTTTGATCTCCTTCCCCTTTGTGCTGGTATCCGGTTCACAGGAAAACATCACCCTTGCTTATTTCACCAGTTGTCCTTAGTTTCAGTCGGGCCCCTTTTGAGGTATGTTGGGGCAGCTCTCTTCTTAGGATCTGCATCTATCTGGAAAAGAGAAGCAGATTCTCCAACAGAGAGTAAGTTAGCACCCGGAAAATTGAGATAACACGTACTTTTTTGATAGACAGTTTGATAGGTGTAGGCACTCTTATACCCCGTGATTGATGGTAGCTTGATATTGTAGAGTGGGCTTGTGTTTGGGTATGGTTCTGACTTGTTTCCCAGCTCCAGCTAAGGGTCTAGTACCACTGAGTGGATCAGTTAGCCAAATCAAGAGCAATTGATTCCTCACCATGGCTGTGTACCACTATTGCACTTGTGTGGGCATCACATCCGGTTATTTGTTGCTAATTAGGTTAAACAATGTGTTGCTTGGACAGATCTTGGTCATTTCCTCCAGTCGCCTATGTAGTGCCTTCTGGCACTAGACACACTGACTGTCTGGGGACTGACTCTCTCCTGGCTTCCAGACATGTCATTCCATTTTACGCGTCAGCTGCGTATGGAGTCTTCAGCAATAGGGTCTTACCACTGGCCTTTGGTGGGTCATCAAGTACTCTGACAGAAGTCTGTCATTGTTTGGGGAAACCTTGTAGGTTTCTCTGATCAAAAGCTCATTGTGGCTGGTAGGCCCAAGCTGGAAGTGGGGGTTACAGGTCAGTGTCCACTAAGAAATTGAGGAAAAAGATAACTAATATACAAGAGTTAGAGAGGAGAGAGATAGAGGGGAGATGGGGAGAGGGAGGGAGGGAAGATGTAGGAGATTTAGGTCAGTCTTGATCCTACCCTCTCCAGTGTCTTCTGGTTCAGGTGTTTCCTGTAAGGGTCTAGTGAAGGTTCAGCCATTTGGTCTCTCTTTTAGGAAGTAGAATTTTATGGTACCATTGCCGTTTGGGTCCGGATTACTGTTTTCCACCCTTTGATTCCCTCCCCGCCCTCCCATCCATCTTATTGTCTAGTCCATGAAGTGCTTGCTGGATATGTAAGGCATCTTGGGCAGATTCAGTTTAGGTGTTATAGATGAGTGAGACTATGTGTCTGTTAGGTCTAAGTGCTCTATGGTTTTGTTGACCTCTCTTACTTCCCTGTTGAGCTTCTGTTTGGATGACCTGTCTATTACTGATAATGGTGTGTTAAAGTCCCCAGCTATGATGGTGTTGGTGGTTATTTCTGTTTTATTGTCAAGTAGGTTTTCTTTTATGATCTGCGGTGCCCCTGTGTTTGGTGCATACAGATTTATGATTGTAATATCCTCTTGATGGATTGTTTCCTTTACAAGTAGGAAGTAGCCTTCTTTGTCTTTTTTGATTGTTTT
Source organism: Jaculus jaculus (assembly GCF_020740685.1). Classification (NCBI taxonomy): domain Eukaryota; kingdom Metazoa; phylum Chordata; class Mammalia; order Rodentia; family Dipodidae; genus Jaculus; species Jaculus jaculus. The sequence continues at coordinate 623,443 of NW_025423496.1, forward strand.
TGGTTTGAAGTCAATTTTATCTGATATTAATATAGCTACACCTGCTTGTTTCTTATTCCCATTTGCTTGGAATATTTCTTCCACCCTTTCTCCCTGAGAAGGTTTCTGTCCTTAGTTGTAAGGTGTGTTTCTTGAAGGCAGCAGATTGAGGGGTCTAATTTTTTGATCCACCCTGTTAGCCTGTGTCTCTTGATGGGTGAATTAAGGCCATTAATATTTAGGGTGATGACTGTGAGATTTGATTTGATCCCTGTCATGTTGTGGTGGTAGAGGTGTGTTGGCATTTCCATGGAATTTAATTTTTTTTTTCTCTATCTACTCTGGGTTTGGTTGCTGTGATCTGCTTCTTGTAGGCATTTGTGTTTGGTTATTTGTTTCTTCTCTGTCGAGAATTTCCTGGAGTACTTTCTGTAGGTTTGGTTTTGTGTTCATATAATTGTAAAGCTGAGTTTTGTCATGGAAAGTTTTCCTTTCACCATCTATTATAAGGGAGACTTTTGCTGGGTAGAGTAGTTTGGGTTGGAAGCCATAGTTTCTTAGAGTTTGGAGAGTATCATTCCAGGCCCTTCTAGCTTTCAGGGTTTCCCTTGAGAAGTCTGAAGTAATTCTGATGGGATTTCCTTTGAAAGTGGTGTGCTGTTTTTCCCTAGCTGCTTTTAGGATTTTTTCCTTGGTGTCAATGTTTAGAGTCTTAATGATAATATGCCTTGGGGAGTTTCTCCTTTGGTCTAGTCGGTTAGGAGTTCTGTTTGCTTCTTGAATCTTGATGGGCCTTTCTTTTAAGAGCGGGGGAAGTTTTCTTCAATTATTGGGTTAAATAAGTTCTCCATGCCTTTGGTCTGAAATTCTTCTCCTTCTGGTATTCCAATGATTCTGATATTAGCACGTTTAAGTGTATCCCACAATTCTCTCATGTTCTGTTCACAGGAACTTTTGAACTTACTGAAATTTGTAGACTCTCGAACTGTTTCTTCCATCCTGTCTTCCAGATCAGAATTTCTATCTTCCACTTCGCTGACTCTATTCTTGAGAGCCTCTAGTGAGTTTTGGACTTGTTCAATTAAGTTTGCATTTTCTACTACTTTCCTATGTATCACTTCCATCGCTTTGTCCAGCTCCCTTTTTGTCTCATTTTCTGATTTTCTTGATGATTCTTGGAAATCATCCTTTTATTTCTTTATGTTTTCATTTAGTGTGGCCAGCTGATTTTTAAGGTCCTCTTTTTTTTCACTCTCCCTAAACTGTCTTAGCTCTCTTTGAATTCCTTCCAGTGTCTTATCATATTGCTCTAGCTTAGTGATGGTAGCATCCATACGATTATCTATCCTTTGTAGCTTTCCTCTCAGTTCTAGCAGTAATTTGGTCAGGGTTGCATTGTTTATTGCTTCCACTTGATGTTCTGATCCTAAACACTCTTCTATGTTTTGGTTAGTTGTGATCCTTGTTGGACTGGGTGATCTGTCTGGATTTTCTTTCATTTCATTTTTTGTGTTATTTCTTTTGCGCTTTGGTCTACCCATGTCAGTGTATGGGCAGCTAGGTCGGTGGAGCAGCCTGGGATCTAGCTTAATGCGAATCCAAGGCAGCCTGGGGCAGTTGTAAGCAGCCTGGGTTTTTGCTCACTCTTGCCAAAGCTGCCTACCTATAGCCTGACAGGGGCACCAAAGTTGCCTGAATTCTCACCCAGTAATGCACCTAAGCTGCCTGCCTTTGAGCTTGGAAGGGGACTGAGGTAGGAAGCCCTGAATGTGCCTAGATTCTGGCTGGGTACACTGGGGTCTGTAAACAGTCTGTGTTCTTCCGCCTCAGGGGAGTGGGGGATGGGTGGCGATGTACAGGTAGGGGATGGCACCTGCGGTGGCGCTAGACTCAGTGTGGACTTATGTGGCTCTTGCTGTGGGACTGGGCCCACTGCATGTGCAATTGTAGTGCAGAGGCAGATGATGTGGGTACGGAATCAGGACACAGCAGAAGCTGACCGGCAGCAAGTGATGTGAGCACAGCAGAAGGGGATCTGGCAGCCACCTATGCATGGCAGGGGTGGCCCCCACAGGCCTGTGAACCGAGCACCACGTGGCTGGTCTACTCGCAGGATTAGAGAACAAGGGCGAGGTAGGAGATCTCAGCTTCAGTGCAGCAGGCTGGCAGGCGTGACTGGTGGGTGCCCGATCAGAGCACATCCATGCGGGATGTACGGAGGGTGCATGGTCGGGTGGGCGGAAGGGGGCGCGGGGTGCGATGCTGTGTATGGAGCGAGTGGGGCATGCAGCAGGGGGGGCTCGGGGTGCGCCGGGCCACCGGGCAGTCAGGGTGGGGTGTGCAGGAGGTGGCAGGGCTCAGGGGGCATGGGGTTGGGTGCCCTGGAGAGGCGGGGGGCGTGGGATGCTCTGATCAGTGAGGGGGTGAGGGGCACGCTGTTGGTGCGGGGGGTGCGCCTGCAAGGGTGGTGTGCGGGGTGCGGGGGGGTGTGGGGCACCCGGGAGGCGTGGGGGGGATCGCGGGGGCACGGGGGGTCACAGAGTGTGCAAGGGAGTTCGGGGTGCATGCGGGAGGCGCGGGGGTCTAGGGGCACAGGGCACGTGGGGGGTGCGTAGGGTGCATGGGGGGGGCGCAGGGGGCGCGTGGGGGGAGGGGGTGCAGTGCACACCGGGGTGCGGGATGCCAAGTGATGCCGTGGGGTGCTCTGGATGCGCGGGGGAGTGGGGCTTGTGGGGGGGTGTTGAAGGTGTTACGCGGGGGGCACGGGGCGTGGAGGGGGGTGGGGTGCGCTGAGGCACGCCGGGGCACAGGACCCGTGAGGGTGGGGCACAGGGGGCGCGGGGCACGCCTGGGCATGCTCGGGATGCGTGGGGGCGCCCGGGCCGCGTGCGACGGGGGGACGAAGGGCGTGCGGGGTGGGGGCGTGGGGGGGCAGTGAGTGCTTCAGGGTGCACCGGGCTCAGGGTGTGGATGCTCCAGGGTGCGTGGGGGTGGGGGCGCAGGGCGCGCAGGGAGGGGGGCAGCTAGGAGCGCAGGGCGCTTGGGTGGGCACGGGGGCGCATGACGCTTCGGGACGCCACGGGGTGCTCTGGACTCACGGGTGGGGGAGGTGGCGGGTCACACGGGGGAGGGTGTCAAGGGGGTCGCGGGTTGCGCAGGGGTCGTGGAGCATGCTGAGGTAAGATGGAGCACGGGACGCTGCGGGGTGCTTGGGGCGTGCCTGCCACGTGTGGGTAGGGAGCGTTGGGCGCACGGGGGAAGGTGTGGGCGGGGTGTGCATTGGGGGGGTTCGAGGCGCGTGGGGGTGGGGCACGGGAGTCTCAGGGTGTGCGGGGGGCACGGGGGTGCGGGGCACGCCTGCCGTGTGTGGATAGGGAGCGTGGGGCACGCGGGGTTGGGCACGTGGGGGGTTGGGCGGGCAGGGGGGGTCTCGAGGCATGCATGGGTGGGGCGCAGTGGTCTGGGGTGCGCGGGGGCGCGGGGGCGCAGGACAGGCCTGGGCGCCCGGGGCGCGGGAAGCCTCGGTTCACTGGGGCCGCGCCTGCCGCGTGTGGATAGGGGGCGTGGGGCACACTGGGGGGGAGGGGCACACTGTGGGGGCGCGGGCATGGGGCGCGGGGGTTGTGGGGTGCGCGGGGCCGCTGGGTCGCGTGGGGCTTGGTGCGCATGGGGCGCCGGGCCGCTGTGGCGCTGTGCCGCGCCCGATGATTAACGGCGGGTGGTGTGCGGGGATTGGGTCATGGGGGTGTTTGCTTCCCTCTTTTACCCCAATCTGTGCCCTCCCTCTTCAAAAAGTTCCTAATTTCCCTTGAATACTTGCCTTTTTTTTCCCTTGTTGTTTGTAGTGCAGCTAGGTGGTTGCCATCTTGACTGGAAGTCCTCTTTTTTTTTTTACTGTACTATCACAGTTGTCTACTGTGACCTCACAATGCCCTACTCTCTCATCATAATGTCTCATGACATTTACCAATGCCCCAGTATGATATAAAAATGCTCCATTATGATGTCACAATACCAATGTCACATCACAATGATCAACTGTGACTTTACAATATCGTAGTGTGACATAGCAAAGCCCCACTCTGATTTTACAATGCCATAGTGTGACACCACAAAGCCCAATTGTGAAATGACAGTGTCCCACTGTGTCATCAAATTCCCTACTGTGAAGTCACAAGTTCCCAAACTTTCATTATAATGTTACACTGTGATATCACCCTGCTAAACTGTAATATCATAATGTCCTACTGTGACATCATAATGCCCTGTTGTGACATCAAAAGCCCCACTGAGATTTCAAAATGCCCCACTGTGACATTACAAAGCTTCACTGTAACATCACAAGGATTCACTTTCTCAAGAGAATTACCAGCTATGACATCACAATGCTCCAATACTACATAATAATACCAACTTGTTCATCATAATGCCCCACTGTTACATCACAATATCCAAGCCACACTGTGACATAGCATGCTCCACTGGGACATCACAATACCTAATGTCACATCACATTTCTCAGCTGTAACATCACAATATGCTATAGTGACATCACAAATCCCAACTCTGATTTTACAATGACACATTGTGATACCACTAAGCCCAATTGAGATATTACAATACCTCAATGTGTCATCACAATGCCTCACTGTAATATAACAATGTTCCACAGTGACATCACAATACCCTAATGTGACATCATAAAGCCCCACTATGTTTCCACAATGCTTCACTGTGACATCACAATGACTCATTGTCTTATGAAGATGCCCAGGTATGCCATCATTGTTCCCATATTACATAATAAAACCAAGTGGTTCATCACAATGCCAAACAAAATTGCCCCACTGTGACATCACTGTGTCCCACTATGATGTAACAAACTCCACTGTGGCATCAAAATACTCCACTGTCACATCACAGTGCTCAACTGTGATACCACAATGCCCCACCTTGATTTCACAATGCCCCACTATGACAACAAAAAGTACCAATGTGTCAACATATGCCACACTGTGACATCAGAATTCCCCACTGTGATATAAGAATGCTCTACTGTGACATCACAATGCCTTATTGTGACATCACAAAGACCCACTGTGATTTCACAATACTCCACTCTTCATCACACAGTGGTATCCCTACTGTGATATCACACAGGTCCACTGTGACATTACAATGTCACAATCTCTCATCATAATGTCCCACAGTAACATCACAATGCTGTATTGTGACATCAAAAAGCACCACTGACATTTCATAATGCTCCACTGTGATATCAAAATAACTCAATGTCTTATGATAAATCCCAACTATGACATCACAATTTTCCAATATGACATAATAAAACCAACTTGTTCATCACAATTTCCCACTGTGCCATCACAGTGTCCAATTGTGACTAACCAAGTTCCACTGCAACATCACAATATCTACTATCACATCTCAATGATCAACTGTGATGTCACAATTAACATCTGTGATTTAACAATGCTTCACTGTGAAGATACAAAATCTTAATGTGAGATCACAAAGCCCCACTGTGATTTCACAATGCCCCACTGTTCATCAAAAAGTCTCCCTGTGACATCACAATTAGCCACTATAATATCACAGTGGTCCTCTTTGACATCACAATGCCCCACTCTCCCATTGTGTCCTCAGCAAGTTGAAATTTAACATCATAATGTTCCAGTATAATATCACAATACCATATTGTGATATCAGAAAGCCGCCATGTGTACCACTGTACATCACAGTGACTTACTCCCTCATGATAATGCCCAGGTATGCCAACACAATGCTCCCATATGCCATAATAAAACCATCTATGTCATCACAATGTCCCACTGTAATATAACATTGCCCAATTGTGACAGCACAGTATCACACTGTGATGAAACAAAATCCACTATGACATGACATCAAAATACCCCACAGTCACATCACAATGCTCAACTGTGATGTCACAATATCCTACTGTGACATCACAGTGCTCCACCCCGATTTCACAATGCCCCACTGTAACAACATAAAGCACCAAGGTGACATCACAATGCCACACTGTGACATCAGAATTCCCCGCTATGATATAAGAATGCTCCACTGTGACATCACAATAACCTATTGTGACATCACAAAACTTGACTGTGATTTCAAAATACACCACTGTAACATAACAATGACTCATTGTCTCATGTTAATGCCCAGCTATAACATCACAATGCTCCTATATGACTGTTGCAGTCCGGTTTGCATTGCTGTTAGAAATCACCCAACCAAGAGCAGCTTCTGGGAAAAAGAGATTTATTTTGGCTTACAGGCTTGAGGGGAAGCTCCATGATGGCAGGGGAAAACGATGGCATGAGCAGAGGGTGGACATCACCCCCTGGCCAACATAAGATGGACCACAGCAACAGGAGGGTGTGCCAAACACTGGCATGGGGAAACTGGCTATAAAGCCCATAAGCCTGCCCCCAACAATACAGTCCCTCCAGGAGGCATTAATTCCCAAATATCCGTCAGCTGGAGAGCTAGCATTCAGAACACCTAAGTTTATGGGGGACACCTGAATCAAACCACCACATTCCGCCCCTGGCCCCCATAAACTGATATCCATACATGGTGTAAAATACAATGCATCCAGTTTGACTTTAAAAGTCCCCATAGTTTTTATCAATCCCAATGATGTTCATACATCCCATAGTCCAAGATCTGAGCCATAATACCAAAATATAACCTCAAAATACCCATAATGGCACAGAATAAATATTCACACTACAAAAGATAGCATTGGGCATAGCAAAGGAACATTCAAGCAATACAAGATTTAAAACAACCAGAGCAAACGTCAAACTCTGTAGCTTCAAGTCCAGCAACTCTAGCCAGTGACAAATCTTCAAGTCTGATAATTCTAACCAGCAACAAGTCTCTGGCATTCCAATTCCGCCCCTCCAGCTAGGCTACTCATAGTCCTGGAAAACTTCATCGGGGCCGGCAGCTCCTCGGCAGCTATCTCATGGTCCCGGCATCTCCACTGGGTCTCCACTGCAAGCCACGGTTCATCCTCATGGCCCCATGGGGTCTCTATGTAGGCAACCAGCAAACCCACTTCACACTGCCCATGGCCATTTCCAAAACACAAGACCGTGTTGCAAACTCAATGACCCACTTTCCAGCATTTCTTATACTCCACGATACCAGGTAGGGTGCCAATTTGTTAATCCAGGGGGGAATAAAGCAGACTTTGAAGAACAGGACACTCCTTGAGCACTCAGGCCCCTTCAAAAGAGTCTACATTCTTCTTGTTGCCCCAGCACAGGTCAACTAGCCCAGTCTCATAGATTGTAATCTCTCAGTTGCAGTTAAATGGGCAACAGTTCACCCAAAGATTTTTCTTTCTGTGCCATATACCTCTACTCACACCAGTTCACTTCTACGCAAAGCAACCCTGCACAACTTCTCAGGATACAGGCATAACAGCAAGCTTTTCACACAAACTGCTAGCCCAGTCCAAGCAAAGCTCTTTCTCACCCTCAAGAGCTAAGCCTCACAGTCCATAGTTCTGACCAGAATAGTCCATCGATCTGTACTTACAACACTGCAGGGCATCTCTTAGGCCAAGGTTTCAACTCCTTCCACTTTCCTCTTGAAAATCAGCTCCAAAAAGGCTGAAGCCACAAAGTCAGGTGTTTAGCAGCAACCCCACTCCTCGGTACCACTTTACTGTTGCAGTCTGGTTCGCATTGCTGTTAGAAATCATCCAACCAAGAGCAGCTTCTGGGAAAAAGAGATTTATTTTGGCTTACAGGCTCGAGGGGAAGCTCCACGATGGCAGGGGAAAACGATGGCATGAGCAGAGGGCGGACATCACCCCCTGGCCAACATAAGATGGACCACAGCAACAGGAGGGTGTGCCAAACACTGGCATGGGGAAACTGGCTATAAAGCCCATAAGCCCGCCCCCAACAATACACTCCCTCCAGGAGGCATTAATTCCCAAATATCCATCAGCTGGGGAGCTAGCATTCAGAACACTTAAGTTTATGGGGGACACCTGAATCAAACCACCACAATGACATAATAAAACCAACTTGTTCATCAAAATGCCCAACTATAACATAATAATGCCCCACTGTGACATCACATTTCCCCACTGTTACATTACATTACCCACTGTGATATTACAGTGCTCCACTGTGACAACAAAATAGCCCACTGTAACAATGCTCATCTGTGTCAGAATACCTTCTTGTGACATCACAAAACTCTATTATGATTTCAAAATGCCATACTGTGACACCAAAAGCTGCATTTTGAACTCACAGTGCCCCACTGGGACATCACAGTGCCCCACTGGGACATCACAGTGCCCTAATGTGATATATCAATGCTCCACAGTGACATCACAATACTCTAATGTGAAATCACAAAGCCCCACTGTAATTTTACAATGTACCACTGTCATATCACAGTGCTCCACTGTTCTTCACAAAGCCCTCTGTGAAATCAAAATTCCCCATTGTGATACCACAGAGGTCTATTGTGACATCCCAATGCCCACTATCTCATCATAATATCCCACAGTGATATCACACGGCCCTATATTGACATCAAAAGGCCCATTGATATTTCACGATGCCCCTGTGTGATATCACAATGCTCCATTGTTCATCACAAAGTTTCTCTGTAACAACTCAATTAACCACTCTGATTACACAGTGGTCTACTGTGACATCACAATTCCCCACTCTTTTGCCATAATGTCGCAGTATTACAGATATTAACTGTAACATCACAGTGTCCCACTGTGACATCAGAATGCTGTATCATGACATTAAGAAGTGCCAGTGAGATTTCACAATGCTCCGCTCTGATATCAACATGTACCACTGTGACATCTCAATGACTCACATTCTCATGATAGTTCCCAGCTATGACATCAGAATACTTTCATATGACATAATAAAACAAACTTGTTCATTAAAATGCCCACCTGTAACATAAGAAAGCTTCACTGAGACATCATGTTGTCCTACTTTCACATTACATTGTCCCAAGGTACTATAATAGTACTCTACTGTGACATCACAATTAGCCTCTGTGATATAACAAAGTTCCACTATGATGACACAATATCCTAATGTGACATCACAAAGCCCCACTGTGATTTCACAGTGCCCTACTGTGATATCACAATGTTCCACTGTTTATCAAAAAGCCTCTCTGTGACATCACAGTTAACCACTCTGATATCACAGTGATGTACTTTGATAGTCCAATGCCCCACTCTCCCATTATAATATCTCACTGTTACCTCACTGAGTATAACATCACGATGTCCTATTGTGTCCTATTGTGACAACACAAAGCCCCACTGTGATTTCACATCAAAATGACTCACTGTCTCTTGACAATGACCAGCTATGACATCACAATGCTCTTACACAACACAATAAAACCAAATTGTTCATCAAAATTTCAACTGTAACACAAAAATGCCCTACTGTAACATCACATTTCCCCACTGTCACATTACAGTATCACACTCTGATATGACAGTGCTCCACTGTGACATCACAATTAACATCTGTGATATAAAAATGCTCAACTGTGATGATACAATATCCTAATGTGACATGACAAAGCCCCACTCTGATTCCACCGTGCCCCACTGTAATATCACAGTGTTCCACTGTTCATCACAGTCCCTCTGTAATATCACAGTTCCTCAATGTGATATCACTGAGGTACAGTGAGACATTACAATGCCACATTCTGTCATGATAATGCCTCATTGTGATGTCACAGAGCTTAACTATAAAATCATAATGTCCCACTGTGACATAACAAGGCACAACTGTGACATCACAAAACACGAGTGTGAATTCACAATGCTAGACCAACATCACAGTGACTCTCTTTCTCATTATAATGCCCCACTGTGACATTACAGTGTCCCACTGTGATATTAAAATGCTCCACTATGACATTACAATGCCCAATGTCAAATTACAATGCTCAACTGTGACATCACAATACCCTATTATGACATCATAAAGCCCTAATCTAATTTCACAATGCTACAGTGTAATAACACAAAAGACAGTTTTGAAATCACAGTACCCCACTGTGACATAAAAATGCACCATTGTGATATCATAGAGGTCCATTGTGACACCACAATGCACCAATCTCTCATCATAATGTCCCAAAGTGACATTATAAAGTTGAGCTGTAAGATCATATTGTTCAACTGTGATATAACAATGATCCAGGATGACATCAAAATACCCAATGTCACATCACAATGGTTAACTGTGACCTCACAATATTCTATTGTGACACCACAAATCCCCACTCTGATTTCACTGTGACACCACAAAGCCCTATTGTGACACCACAGTGCCACACTATGACACCACAGTGCCCCACTGTAATATAACAATGCTTCCCTGTGACATCACAATACCCTAATGTGACATCAGAAAGCCTCACTGTGATTTCACAATGCCTCACTGCGATATCACAATGCTCCACAGTGACATCACAATGACTCACTGTCTCATGATAATGCCCAGATATAACATCAAAATGCTCTCTTATGTCACGACACCAACTTGTTCATCACAATGTCCCATTTTGACATCATAATGCCCCACTGTGATATCACCATATCCAACTTTGATATAACAATACACCACTCTGACTTAAGAATACCCAATTGTTGGGCACAATAATGGGCCTCAGGCCACTGGAGACTAAAGTAGGCCTGAGCTGTCCGGCATGGATAAGGGCCTCAGGTTACAGCAGACCTACACCTCAATAATCTCGCCTTCAGAATGGCAAGAGTGGGGACACTCCCTCCTTTCCCCTGGAGGACCTGGACATCCTGACTTAGGTTTGGGTTTCCCGGTGGCCATGTGACCTTCTACCACACACCTGGAAAGTCCTTATATGGTAGTGATTTATCAGTCAGCAGCCTTCACACAGCCAATCCCTCTGCAACCCATACCCAGTACCTTTTCGTGCCACTAGATGAGCTCTTATAAGCCCATTCCCACAACAAATAAATGAGCTGTTCTCTGACACAGTCCCCCAGTGTTTCTTCCTGTCCACTCATGGCCACTCAAGACCTTGTTCCACAGTTGCCTGCAAAGCCTGGGAAACAAATACATAGTGAGTGGCCCCAGGGTGAGCAGGAACCACAACTGGCACCTGAACAGGGACACTCTGATGCACCAGGATAGGTGAGTGCCCCCCACCAAAGGGCATCAGCCTCTGTGGCATTGCCTCTACCACTGATGGCTGGCAGGTTTTCCCCTTTCCTCCTTTACTTTCAGTTTGCACTATCACTAGAGACCAAATAAAGTGAAAGGGGACCTTATGTCTCTTGGATGAGGCCACTCTTTGGCATTGATTAAAGGCCCCTAGACCTCTTTCTGGACTCCCACATCCCACATGGGTGTTGGCAACAATCCCCTATTTCTCTCCTGAACAAGAAACTGGTAATACAACAACCTCGTAAAAGCCTGTAGGATGGTCATTGGCCTCTTGAACTTGCAGGCAGGCTTGTGTCTGGACCTTTAGGGATTTCTCCATGGTGCTATCCAGCCCTCAGGAATATTTCCCTTTGGTCTTGGTGTCTTTACTCTTTTTCTATAATGAGTAATATCACCTCCCACCAAAAAGAGTCACAAATTTGAGGTTTACCAGCACATCACAAGGCTAGAGTCTTTAAGCGTTCCCAGAAGGAAGCCATCTCCTTTTAGGAATAAGTCCTCTAGATTTCCCCCTGCATGATTTCTGGGGATCCATATGACCCTGACATAACTTATCTAGCCAGGAGATGGGAAGTTCAGGAAGGAACCCACCTCCCCCTTTCCTTCCAATTATGGTGGCTATTAGACACTGCATTGGTCCTTCTAAGACCATCACCATGCCAAAATCAGATGATGACTCCAATGAGGCAGAACCCGAGGACCAGCCAGTGGCAGAATTGAGTTCCCTTGTAAAGGCTATGGAAGAAATTAGTAAGAAAATTACTCCAGACGCCCCTATGCTCACCCACATTTATCCACTCCTACAACCTTACCTATATCCTGAACCAAGCTGTCCCCCTCCGGACTCATGTTACACAGGCCAAAAGAATCCCATTATGATAAATTCCCTTGACCAGGACCCTTCTCTATCCACCCCCTCACTGACAATCACACAACTATGTGAGCTCTGGATAACAATACAAATACATACAATCAGGGAATCACAACTTTTTCTGTTAATGTCCAACCAACTGGGGCTCAGCCCCTAAAATATTATTCATATCAGGCCAATGACCTTAAATAACTCAGATGGGCAGTCAGGGAGGATGGGATGCATGATCCATGGAGTAAGTCACTCCTCCAGAGCCTATGGGGCTCCCTTAACAATTCCCAGGACTGCTGTGATATCTTCTGGTCTTTGCTGCCTAGCCCCCTATTCCTTCAATGGGAAGCCCTCTATAGAGATGAATGTCTCCAACAAATAAGAAGGAATCAAAACCAACAAAACACCCCCTAGGGCTTTGATGATCTGTTTGAACAGGGTTATTTCTTCACAGGAGTCGAGCAGACCCAACAACCCCCAGGGTACTATGACCAAGTCCACCTCTGTGCTCTTCAAGCATGGGATAGAATACACTCTCCTCTAGCCCCCAAGATAATACCTCCTCCTTGCTGTTCCTCTGTCAAAAACCAGAGGAAACCCTCTCTGACTTTATATTAAGAACAAGAATGAATATAGAAAAAAAAAAACAAATGTACTAGACCCCTGGGATGAACACTGGTGGATGGGGGTGACAGAAAAACTTTAGGCTCATGGCCTTGCACTGTCTCCCTCTGCCAACCTTCATATCTCTAGAGAGCTTGGCTCCATTTCTCACCTGGTTCTTACCACATTCTTTCACAGGAAAAACAAGTCAGAAAAGAGACAAGCCGTCATATCCTGAGCACAATACATCCAATAGATGGCCACTCTTTTCCCCTTTACCAACCACCCCAATGCTTCTATCTGCTTCTTTTGTGCATATACCACCCATCCCCTATGAACTATGTTCCCTATTAATGCCACCCTTGAATACCCCACATCTACAGTGAACTTTTCTGAACCCACTATAAATCCAACGATCCCACCACCTGGTTCTCTAACCCCTTACTCATTTGGCTCATCCCCTTCCTTGGCCCCCTCCGGACTATAGGAACCCTGTTACTTGTGGCTCCCTGCCTTATCACATTTTTCAGACAACAAATAACTAACATCACTAAGGTTGCTACCAATCAGGCTCTCATGTATCACCTCCAGGCCACTGGCGGCTAAAGTATGCCTGATCTGTTAGGTACAGCTAAGGGCCGCAGGCCACAGGAGGTTGCAGCAGGCCTAGACCCTGATAATCTCGCCTTGGGACCATAGGAGTGGGGCCCTCTCCCTCCCTTTGCCTGGGGCACCTGGACATCCTGATAAGACTTAGGTTTTGGTTTACCTGTGGCCATGTGACCTATTACTGTTCAGCTGGAAGTTCCCTATATGTTAAAGATGCACCAGCCAGCAGCCTTCACACAGCCAATCCCCCAGTGACCCATACCCCATAATTTTTACCAACACTACATGAACACTTATAAGCCTATTCTCCCAACAAATAAATGAGCTGTCCTCTGACCCAGTTTCCCGGGTGTTTCTTCCCATCACAATCATGGTCACTTAAGACTCTGCTCCACAGATGCCTGGACAACCCTGGGAAACTGATGCACAGTGGCCACAGGGCAACCAGCAACCACACCCAATGTCACAACAAAATGCTAATCTGTGGCATCACAAAGTCGCACTCTGATTTCACAATTACACATTGCGATATCACAAAGACCCATTGTGACATCACAGTGCTCAGCTGCAATATTATGACACTCTACTGTGATGTAAAAAAGCTCCAATGTGACATAACAATATTCTAATTTGATGTCACATATTCACACTGTGATTTCACAATGTCCCACTTCCTCAACATAATGTCCCAATGTGACATCATAGAGCTGAACTGTAACATCATAATGTTCCCATGTGACATCACAATGCTCTATTTTGACATCAAAAAGCCCCACTGGGGCTGGAGAGATGGCTTAGCAGTTAAGTGCTTGCCTGCGAAGCCTGAGGACCCTGGTTCGAGGCTCGATTCCCCAGGACCCACGTTAGCCAGATGCACAAGGGGGCACACGTGTCTGGAGTTCGTTTGCAGTGGCTGGAGGCCCTGACGCACCCATTCTCACTCTCTCTCTATCTCTCTCTTTCTCTCTCTGTCTGTCGCTCTCAAATAAATAAATAATATTTTTTTAAAAATAGCCCCACTGGATTTCATAGTGCCCCACTGTGATATAACCATGTTGCACTGTGACACCATAATGACTCACTATCTCATGATAATGCTTAGGTTTGATATAATAAGATTCAGATATAACATAACAAAACCAACTTATTCATTGCAATGCCCCACTATGACATCAAAATGTCCCACCATAACATCACATTATCCCACTGTGACATCACAGTGTCCCACTCTGATATATCAATGCTCTACTCTGATATCACAATATCAATGCCACATCAATGTGTGCAGCTGTGAGGTCACAATACCATATTGTGACTTCACAAAGCCTCACTCTAATTTCACAATGATACACTGTGATATCACAAAGCTCCATTATGACATAACAGAGCCCTACTGTGACATTACAATGCCCTACTGTGTTATAACAATGCTCCCCTGTGATATGATGTCAAAATACTCTAATATGACATCAAAAATCCCCACTATGGTATCACAGTGCTCCACTATTCATAAGAAAACTCTTCTCTGACATAAAAGTTCCCCAATATGATATCACAGTGGTCTACTGTGACATCACAATTTCCCATTCTCTAATCAGAGTGTCCCACTGTGACATCACAGAGATGAACTGTAATACCGTAATGTCATAGTGTGACATCACAATGTCCTATTGTGACATCAAAAGCCCCTGAGATTTCATAATGTCCCACTGTGATACCACAATGCTCAAATGTGACATCAAAGTTAATGCTCAGGGCTGGAGAGATGGCTTAGCGGTTAAGCGCTTGCCTGTGAAGCCTAAGGACCCCGGTTCGAGGCTTGGTTCCCCAGGTCCCACGTTAGCCAGATGCACAAGGGGGCGCATGCGTCTGGAGTTCGTTTGCAGAGGCTGGAAGCCCTGGCGCGCCCATTCTCTCTCTCTCCCTCTTATCTGTCTTTCTATGTCTGTCGCTCTCAAATAAATAAATTTAAAAAAAGTTAATGCTCAACTATAACATCATAAAGCTCAGATATGACATAAAAAAACAACTTGTTCATCTTAATGCTACACTGTGACATCCCATTTCACCACTGTGACATCACAGTGTCCCACTGTGATATAACATTACTCTATGATAACAAAACAAACCTACTGTCACACCACAATGTTCAACTATGACATCACAATATTCTATTGTGACACCACAAATCCCCACTGTGTTTTCACAATGCCACACTATGCCACCACAAAGCCCTCATCTGATACCACAATTCCCCACTGAGATATAACAATGCTTCACTCTGAAATCATAATACCCTAAAGTGATATCACAAAACTCCACTGTCATTTCACAATGCCCCACTGTGCTATAACAATGCACCACCATAAAATCACAATCACTGTCTCATGATAGTGCCCAGCTATGACATCAAAATGCTCCCATGTGACATATTAAACTAATTTTTTCATCACATTGTCCCATTTTGACATCACAGTGCCCCACTGTGACATCACATTGTCACATCACTTTGATATAATAATGCTGTACTGTGACATCACAATACACTATGTCACATCACATTGCTCAGCTGTGAAGTCACAATACCCTAGTTGTCATATCAGAAAGCCCTAACCTAATTTCACAATGACTCATTGTGACACCACATCATTGTTCATCACATTGTCCCATTTTGACATCACAGTGCCCCACTGTGACATCACATTGTCTCAATTTGATATAATAATGCTGTACTGTGACATCACAAAACATTATGTCACATCACATTGCTCAGCTGTGAAGTCACAATACCCTTGTTGTGATATCAGAAAACCCTACCTTAATTTCACAATGACTCATTGTGATACCACATCATGGCTCACTCCCTTATGGTAATGCCCAGCTTTGACATCACAATGCTCCCATATGACATAATAAAGCCATTTTTCATCACAATTCCCACTGTAACGTAACAATGCCCCACTGTAATATCACCACGATTTTCTGTGATATCACAGTACCCTACTGTCACAACAGAAATCTCAACAGTAACATCACAATTACCCACCTTTCTCACCACAGTACCCAACTATGAGATTCCAAAGTCCAGCTGTCACACTACAATGACAAACCAACTGAGCAAAATACCCCAATAGTGATATAATAAATGTACACTTTACTTCACAAAGCCCCACTCTTAAATCACATTGCTCCACTATGACTGAACGTAACCTCTCTGTGACATCATAATGCACCACGGTGATATTACTATGACCCACTGTCATAAAACAATGCCCCACTGTGACATCATAACACCCTATTATGACATAACAAAGCCACAGTCTGAATTAACAATGCCACAGTGACACCACAAAGCCCAATTGAAACAACATATTACTTTACTATGACATCATACTGCCGGACTGTGATATAACAATGCTCCACAGTGACATAACAATACCCAGTGTGACATTAGAGAGCCTCACTATGATTTCATTATGCCCAACTGTGATATCACAATGCTCCACTCTTCATCACAAAGTTCTTCTATGACATCACAATTCCTCACTGTGATGTCACAGTGGTCTACTTTTACATCACAATGACACACTCTCTCATCAAACTGTGTCTCTGTACATCGCAGAGCTGAACTATAACACCGTAATGTCCCAGAGTGACACCACAATACCATATTGTGACATCAAAATCCCCACTGATATTTCACAATGCCCCAATGTGCTAGCAAAATGCTCCACAATGATATCACAATGACTCACTGTTTCATGAAAATTCACAGCTATGACATCACAATGCCCCCATATGACATATAGTAAAACCAACTTGTTAACCACAATGCCTCACTGTGACATCACAGTACCCACTGTTACATCCCAATGTCCAATTTTGCTATAACAATGCTCTATTGTGACATCACAATATACTAATATTATACCACAAAGCCCCACTATTATTTCACAATGCCCCACTGTGATATCAAAGTGCTCCACTATTGATCACAAAGCTATTCTGTGACATCACCATTAACTACTGGGATATCACAGTGGTCTACTTGATATCACAATGCCCCACTCTCCCATCATAATATCCCACTGTGACATCACCAAACTGAACTGTAATATCATAATCCAGTATGACATCACAATGCCTTTTTGTGACATCACAAAGCCCCACTGTGATTTCAAAATGTCCCACTGTGATATCACAATGACTCACTGTCTCATGATAATGTCCAGCTAATAAAACACAATGCACCTATATGACATAACAAAACAAACTTATTCATCAAAGTTTACCACAGTAACAGACAATTCCCACTTTGACAACACATTGCCCCATTGTGACATCACAGTGTTCCACTGTGACATACAATACTACACTCACATCCATCACAATGCTAAGCTGTGACTTTACAATACCATATTGTGAAAACACAAAGCCCCTCTATATGTTCACAATGTGCCCCTGTGACACCAAAAAGCACATTGTGATATCACTGTGACATCAAAATGCCCTAATGCACTATAGAAATACCTCACTTGACATCACAATGCCATAATATGACATCACAAAACCCAATCCGCATTTCACAAAGCAGCAGTGTGACATCACAAAGTCCAATTTTGATATCAAAGTACCCCCACTGTGACATCATAATGCACAACTCTTATATAACAATGCTCTACTATGAGATCACAGTACCCTAACATGACATCACAAAGCCCCACTAGGATTTCACAATGCCCCACTGTGATATCCCAATGTCCATTGTTTATCACAAAGCTGCTCTGTGACTCACAGTAAACTATTGTGATATCATAGTGGTCTACTGTGACATCACATTGCTTCACTCTCAACACTCAACATAACGTCCCACTGTGACATCACTGAACTGAACTGTAACATCATAATATCCCAGTGGTACATCACAATGCCCTATTGGGACATCCCAAAGCCAACTGTGATTTCACAATATGCCACTGTGACATCACAATGACTCACTGTCTCATGATAATGAGCAGGTATGACATCAAAATGCTCCTCTAAAGCATTATAAAACCAGATTTCTCATCAAATGCCCCATTGCAACATAACGAGGCCCACTGTGACATCACATTGCCCCAATGTGACATCAGTTTCCCACTGTGCTATAACAATGCTCCACTGTGCTGTCACAATATCCAATGTCACATGACAATGCTGAGCTGTGATGTCACAGTATCTTATTGTGACATCAGAAAGCCCCACTCTGATTTTACAATGCCCCACTGCCCCATTGACATCACAGTGCTACAAAATGACATCACAATGCCCCACTATGATATCACAATATTCCACTGGGACATCACCATATCTCACTGTCTCATCACAATGCCCATCTGGGACATCACCCTCCCCCCTGTGATATCATATTGCCATACTGTGATATCACAATACCTCACAGTGATGTCACAACATCCCACAGTGACATCACAATATCCTACTCCCACATCACAATGCCCACTGTGATGTCACAATACACTAATGTGACATTTAAAAGCCCCACTCTAAATCACAATTCCCCACTGTAGTTCCAAAATGGTCCACTGTAACATCACAATGTCCCAGTCTCTCATCATAATGTCCAACTGTAACATCACAGACCCACACTCTAATATCAAAATGTTCCATGTGAGGCGGCATCTGTGGTCTTCTTTCTTCCTGCCCCGCTGCACCTGCTTCCACGCATCTCTGCCACCTGCGGTTGGCACAGCCAAGCCTGGGTAGAGGGCAGTTCGGTTGTGGCAGCTGCGCTTGTCGGGGTTCGTGCACACTCTTGGTGCCACTGACGAATCCCACCTTCAGCCCTAGGGAACAGCTATGTTAGGCAACTCAGCACCCAGACCTGCAGCGTGCAATGCTGGCTAAAGACTGCTAAAATGAAAATTATCCAAAGCCAATGTTGTATAGTTATTATCTTGGGTTTTGATTCCACAATTATTTCTGAATGTCAATGTTATAGCCACACTCAAATTATGGTAATCTTTTACTTTTAATGGTTTTAAGTTTGTGTGTCATTTATATATGTATCTTAGATATTGGCTAATTTTAAGTGTCTTTGTTAAGGTGTTAATGATGCCAGCTGTCAGAATAATTAAGAATAAACTGATTTGGAGAGCTTTAAGTAAAAGTTAATTTGCTGCCACTGGGAGACCGGGAAAATGTCAACCCCAAGAAGGTGGCGTCCACCCAGCAGCCAGGCGTGCACGCGCGCAGGTGATGCTGAAGGTTGGGAACGCGCTGTATCCCATGCTGCAGCAGAGGTCCAAGATGCGGTGGGTTGCACCACTTAAGGACCTTCCCATAAATGATGAGCATGTCACTAGCGCTCCTCCTTTAAAAGCAAGCGATAGCCTGGATTTACCATTCATGTGGATGAAGCTGAAGAGGAACCTCAAAGGAAATCAGCAGTCTAAAAAACCAGAGTGTGAAGATGTCCTGGCTTTTAACACTGCCGTCACTTTACCTGGAACAAGAAAACCACTGCTACTGCTTGATTATCCAATGGATAGTAGTTTTGAATCACCACACACTATGGACATGTCAATTGTATTAGAAGATGAAAAGCCAGTGAGTGTTAATGAAGTACCAGATTACCATGAGGATATTCACACATACCTTAAAGAAATGGAGCTCAAATGTAAACCTAAAGTTGGGTATATGAAGAAGCAACCAGACATCACTAACAGTATGTGGGCCATAACTTGTGGACTGGCTAGTTGAAGTGGGAGAAGAATGTAAACTCCAGAAAGAGACCCTGAATTTGGCTGTGAACTACATTGATTGGTTCCTCTCCTCCATGTCTGTGTTGAGAGTCAAGCTTCAGATTGTAGGCACTGCTGCTATGCTGCTGACTTCAAAGTTTGAACAAATATACCCCCCAGAAGTAGCAGAGTTCATGTACATTACAGATGATAACCTATACCAAGAAACAAGTGCTGAGAATGGAGCACCTAGTTTTGAAAGTCCTTGCTTTTGACTTAGCTGCACCAACAGTAAGTCAGTTTCTTACCCAATATTTTCTGCATCAGCAGCCTGCAAACTGCAAAGTTGAAAGTTTAGCATTGTTTTTGGGAGAATTAAATTTGATAGATGCTGACCCATAACTGAAGTATTTGCCATCACTTATTGCTGGAGCTGCCTTTCACCTAGCACTCTACACAGTCACAGGACAAAGCTGGCCTGAATCACTTGTACAAAAAACTGGATGTACCCTGGAAAGAAAGTCTTAAGCCTTGTCTCATGGACCTTTACCAGGCCTACCTCAAAGCACCACAGCATGCACAACAATCAATAAGAGAAAAGTACAAGAACTCAAAGTATCACGGTGTTTCTCTCCTCAACCCACCAGAGACACTAAATGTGTAAGAGTGAAAGACTGCTAAAATGAAAATTATCCAAAGCCAATGTTGTATAGTTATTATCTTGGGTTTTGATTCCACAATTATTTCTGAATGTCAATGTTATAGCCACACTCAAATTATGGTAATCTTTTACTTTTAATGGTTTTAAGTTTGTGTGTCATTTATATATGTATCTTAGATATTGGCTAATTTTAAGTGTCTTTGTTAAGGTGTTAATGATGCCAGCTGTCAGAATAATTAAGAATAAACTGATTTGGAGAGCTTTAAGTAAAAGTTAATTTGAGATAAAATTGTGACTTCAGTGTGTCATTTAGAAAAGCCAATTTGTTTTGTATTATTCAGTGAGGAGTAGGAAACCTTCCTCTAATGTTAAAATAGTTCAGGGAAACAACTAGACAAACTTGTTGACTTGGTCACAAAGTAAGCAAAGGCTGAGACAAGCTAGTTTTCAGTGCAGTGGAGCAAGCTGCTTCTTACACATGTGGCAGTAGCTAATGGAAGTAATTTTTAATGGAAATCTTTCATTCCTCATCAACCCTTACAAATTTAATAGGTTACAGAACATATGGAAAGCAACAAATTTTAAAAAAACAGGCAGCTTATTAAAGATTCAACCATTATTATAACTGACTTTTGAATAAAAAATACCCAGAGTTGTTGATACTGAATAAATATACTTTTAACAATTATATACACATACAACTTTGGGCTTTAATTAGCAGTCCTCTTCTTTTTCTTCTTTTTCACTAGACTTTTACTTGGTGCTTTTTTCTGGTTTTTCATTGGTAGTCTGAGTTCTGTGGATAAAGTGAAGTTAGTAGCTCACTACATGCTTGCTGAACTTTGGATCACCGAGACAGGGTAAAGAAAGCAGAAAGAATAGCTGAATAGATAGCGAATGTGATAACAGGATTAAGATCAGAGCAAAACCAGGGCTGGAGAGATGGCTTAGCGGTTAAGCACTTGCCTGTGAAGCCTAAAGACCCAGGTTCAAGGCTCGGTTCCCCAGGTCCCACCTTAGCCAGATGCACAAGGGGGCGCACACGTCTGGAGTTCGTTTGCAGAGGCTGGAAGCACTGGCGCGCCCATTCTCTCTCTCTCCCTCTATCTGTCTCTCTCTCTGTGTCTGTTGCTCTCAAACAAACAAATAAATAAATGAATAATTTTAAAAAAAGATCAGAGCAAAACCAAAGGACAGATTTCCAAACACCTAAGTATATGTATGTAAATACATGTATGTGTTTAAAAACACCCAGAAACCTGTTATCTTATTTTCTTTGGGTTATCTGTTCCAAAATGATCATTTCTTCTTCACTGTCTGAGAACAATATAGGGGCACCTTTGGGAAATGTCAAGAAAGTAGTGAGAGTCACTTCTTGAGATTTATGCATGACCCCTAGAAACACTCCCCCACCATATGTATATAGATACTTTTTCCTCTCTAATGTAGCTCCTTTCTCTAAAAATTCTTTTGTTTCTGTAAACTTGTTTTTTGAGACAGGGTTTCATGTAGCCCAGCTGGCCTGAAACTTGCTTTGTAACCCAGGATGACCTTGAACTTCTGTCTCTTTACACAAGTGATGGAATTACAGGCATGTGTTAATGTGCCCAGTGTCTGTAAACAATACCTTAAAAGTTTCTTAATTATGTATATGTGTCATAAAAGAAAACTGAGGTGCAAAAGTTTATAAAACTAATTAGTAAATGAGTTAAAATAAATACCCACTCATTTGTGCTACTAAGGTACACAATACTAAAATCTTCAAAGAAGCAAGCTAATTGGACTGGAAAGACAGAGAAGACAATTGGAGGCAAATAGTATTTCAACTTACACTATGTTCCATATAGCCTTGAAAATGCTGGTGTTTTTAATACTGCCCAGTGCAGTAGCCAAAAGGTGCTCTATCATTTTTCTGATTCTTTTTTTACTACCAGACTTGACTGAAAAAAATGTTAAGCCATTTGTACTTTCTTTGAAAACTGGTTTTCCCAAACATTAATTATATGTGTATATAAAATATGTGAGTTTAAAAAAATGTTCCATGTAACATCACAACACCCCACTGCCACATCATAATGTCCAATTGTGACATCACAATGACTCACTGTCTCATAACAATGCCCAGCTATGACAACACAATGCTCCAATGTGATACAATAATACCCAACTTGTTTGTCACAAAGCCCACTGTCATATTACAATGACTCACTGTCTCTTTCCAATCCTCAACTGTGATATCACAATAACCTGTTGTGATATCACAAAGCCTGACTATGATTTCAAAAATCCCATTGTGGTATCCCAGTGTCCCACTGTGGCATCACATTCCCCCATTTGATATAACAATGCTCCATTGTAGTATCACAATACCACCCCATTGTCATATCACAATGATCCACAGTGACATCACTAAGCCCCACTGTATCACAATTTTTCCAGTATAACATCACAATCCCCAAGTGTTATACCACAAATTCCAAACTGTGATATTGCAATGCCACACTGTGACATCATAATGCCCCATTGTGATGTCACAAAGCACCAGTGTGATTTCACAATGCCCTAATGTGATATCACAGTGCTCCACTGTGGTAGTTTGAATAGATAGCCCCCAACATATTTTAGGGTTTAAATAGTTTGTAGTTTGCAGCTGCAGCTATCTCTCTGGAGGTGGTGTCACTGGGTAAATTTTAGGGTCCAGCCCTAAGGTGTGGTGATGGGTTTGAGATTCCAATCTAAAGATATGCAAAATGACTAGCTGGAGTTTCTGAAGTGTGCTGTGTGGCTCTTGGCTTGGGACTTCTCTCACTGTGTTTGGTCCTGTGAAAACAGGCCAGCTTCTTCTGCCTTTATGGAACTTCTTCTGGCTCTCTAAGCTTCAATAAATCCATTCCTTCATAACTGTGTCTGGTCTGGAACTTTATCTCAGTGAACCTGAAGTTGTCTGCAAATTCTGTCTACAGAAGCTGGTGCCAGGAGTGGGGTGTGCTGAACCTGAACTTGTGGATTTTGGTCTTTTGGAAGCTTTGGTTTGGAGGAATGGGCATGGACTTGGTCCTTCAACTGAAGACACATTCTGGAGTGGTAAGCCAAGTTCTATGGACTATTCTGATAAGTTTGAGAATGTTAATTTTAGTCAATATTGAATTTCTAGGCTTAGCTTATGAGGTTTCTAAGGGGAAAGAAAGACTGCAGAGGACTTTGTTGGAACTGGGATACTGACATAAGAGCTGGCTGGGCCCAGAGGGTTAAATTTGCAATGGATTGATGTGCTTGGCTAAAGATATTAGACTGAGAGATTTACTATTTTAAGTAAGACAACTCCAAGCAAGTTAAAATTAGAGGCACTGAGATTTGCTTTAGGTTAGTAAAGCTGCTATTGTCAACACATTAAGAATCTTAAGGAAGATGACCCAACTGCTTTACATTAAAACAATGGAAAACATACCTGAGAAAAGACTATTAGAAATGCAAACTCTTTTGGAAAGAGTTGACTAGAGAAAGAACCTGCTTTTCAAGGTTATTATTTATTTCATCTCTGAATTAAGAATAAGGCTGTGTTTTGCACACCTGGTATTAGCGGTGGAAGCATGAAAAAATGCATGAAGTGGTCATGAATTACACATGGTTCCAGGAGCCACTGGTGAGATGTGGCATAAAGTAGGGCATGATGCTCTGATAGACTGAAAGAGCCTTTGGAAGATGGACCATGGTTTGCATGGAGACCCAAAGATGATTTGGGTATGCCAGGACTGCAACGGCTGCCATGGAGTGCACTGTTGGCCTATGATGAAAGTGTTCCTTGGCTACTCTTTCGAGCTGAAGGGGAGAAATTGGAAAACATGGAGACTGTTAGTCTCTGGTTATGTTGAACTTGAACTGCAGAAGCTTAATAATTGCTTGATGGTGGTTGAGTTTGCATTGTTCTAGTTTCTCCTTGGTGTGCCTTATACCAGTTGAAAATGTTTACTCTGCCTTTATATGTCAAAAAATTTTAACTTGTTTGACTTTACAAACTCACTATCTCAAGTTTGTAAAGACCGTGGAAACCTTTACAATTGGACTGAGTACAACTTACAATGTGTGGTGGATATGAATCTACTGGGTTCAGAAGCAGAATGTGGTAGTTTGAATACATGGCCCCCAATACATTCAGTTTTTATTAGTTTGTGGTTTGCATAAATAGCCACATGGCTGTAGGCAGTGTTACTGGGTGGATTTTAGGGTGCAGCTTTTGGGTGTGGTGGAGGGTTTGAGATTCCAATCTAAAGATATACAAAATGCCTAGATGGCCTTTCTGAAGTGTGCTCTGTGGTCTTCTCTTTCTGTACTGGGTACTGTAAAAGCAGGACAGCTTCTTCTGCCATTATGGAGCATCTCCTGGATCTCTAGGCTTCTACAAATCCTTTCCTCCATAACTGTCTGGTATATAAGTTCATCTCAGCAAACTTGAAGCTATCTGCTACATCCAGGTGACATCACCATGCAACAATATGACATCATGATGCCCCACCTTGATATCACAGTGTTCTCACAGTACCTCACTGCCACATCCCAATGCCAACTAGGATATTACAATGACTCACAGTGTCATTACAATGCCCATGACATCAAAATGCTTTAATATTATATCATAATTCTCAACTTGCTCATTAAAATGCCCCCTGTGATATCACAATGCCCCACTACCATATGGCTATGGTAACTGTGACATCATAATGCCACATACTCTCATAATAAGACCCTACTGTGATATCAAAAAGTCTCACTCTAAAATCATAATGCCCCACAGTGTAATCATAGTACTCTACTGTGACATCACCATGCCACATTGTAAAATTTTAATACACCCTGTGACATCACAATGCCATATTTTGACATCACAAAACTGTTCTTATTTCATAATGCCCCACTATGATATCACAATGTTCCAACTGTGACATCACAATGACTCACTGTTTCATGATATAACATACTATGACATACCAATGCTCCAATATGACATCAAAATACACACTTTCTGTATCATAATGCCCCACTGTGACATCGCCATGTCTCACTCTGTCATAGCATTGCACCACTGTCTCTTCATGATGGTCCACAGTGACATAAATATGCCCCACAGTCTCATAAGAATGCCTCATATTTAACATAACAACACTTCACTATGATATGTCAATGTCAAATTATCAAACCAAATGGCCATCAGTGACATCACAATACCCCACTGTGAATCACAATGGCCCACTATAATACCACAATGCTCTGATATGACATCACAATACCCCACTGTCACAGTATACTGTCCAATTATGGCATCACAATGACCCACTGTCTCATCTCATCACAGTGCTAGACTATGATATCACAGTGCACCAATATGTCATCATAGTACTCAACTGATTCATAACAATGCCTTAAAGTGGATTCACCATACAACAGTGTGACATCACAATGCTCCACTGTAAGATCACAAAGCCCCACTGTGACATCACAACACCCCACTGTGACTTCATAGTGCTCCACTGTGAACAAGCAATGCTCAACTCTCTCATCACAATGCCCCATTGTGATCTCACAGTTCACTGTGACATCTAAGTACTTCACTGTAAAAAAAAAGCCCCACTGTGACAACAAAATGTCCACCTGTTTCATCACAAAGTTCCACTGTGACATCACAATTCCCCACTGTGATATCACAATGGTCCACTGTGACTTCACAAGCCCTACTCTCTCATCATAATGTACCACTGTGACATCACAAATCCCCACTTTTACCTCACAATGCTCCCCTGTGAATTATATAGCCTCATTGTGACATCACAACGACCCACTGTGACATCATATTGCCTCCCCTGTGACATCACCATGAGTGCCCCACTTTGCTATAACAATACCCCACTGTGACATCACAATACCCGACTGTTACATAATAATGCTCAATTGAGACATCACAGTACCCTATTGTAACATCACAAAAACCTCACTCTAATTTCACAATTCCCCACTGTGACAACACAAAGCTCCATTGTGATATAACAATGCTTATGTATGTCATCACAATACCACACTTCCACATCACAGTGCTCAACTGTGAAGTTACAATATGCCACGGTGAAATCACAAAGCCACATTTTGACAATATAGTAAACAGCTGTGGCATCACAATGGCTCACTGTCAAACCACATTGCTCAACTGTGACATCACTAGGTCCCACTGTATCCTCATAAAGCCAATGGGTGAAATCCCAATGCCCAACTGCCACATCACACTGTCCAAATGTCTGATCAAAATTCCCCACTGTGATATCACATTTCCTCACTGTGACATCATTGTGCAACACACAGATATAACAAAGCAGCACTGTGACATCACAATACCTCAGTGTCATATCACAATGCTCAACTGTGACATCACAGTAACTTATTGTGACATCACAAAGCCCCACTCTGATTTCACAATGCCCTACTGTAACCTCATAAACCCCATTGTGATATCACAGTAACCCATTATGATACCACAATGCCACATTGTGATATAACAATGCTCCAATGTCCCATCACAATGCTCAACTGTGATATCACACTGTGCCACTGCGACATAACAAAGCACCACTGTGACAATATAGTATAGAACTGTGACATCACAATGGCTCACTGTCACACCACAATGCCCCAAAATGACATCATAATGCCCCACTGTGATGTAACAGAGACCTTCTCTGACACAATTCCCTACTGTCATATCAAAATGATCCATAAAGACATCATAACACCATGTTTGAAAGCACAGTGCCAAACTATGACACAATGGTACACCACTTTGACATCACAATACTCCAATGTAAGATCCCAGTACCTCTCTGTCATATCACAATGTTCCACAGTGACATCACTAAGGCCAACTTTCACATCACAATTTTCCACTATAGCATCACAATCCCCAACAGTTATATCACAATTCTAAAGTGTGATATCCCAATGCCACACTGTGATATCACAGTGTCCATAATTCACATCACATTGCCCAACTGTAACATCACGATGTCCTGTTTTTATCACAATGCCCCACTGTGATACCACAATACCACACTGTGACATAAAGCCCAACTGTGATTTCACAAAGCCCCACTGTGATGTCACATTACTCTAATATGACACCATAATTCCCCACTGTGATAACACAGTGTTCCCCTGTGGCATCACAATACCCTACTGCCATAGCACAATCCCCAAGTCTGACATCACAGTGAATCACTATCTCATGACAATGCTCAACTATGACATCACAATTCTCCAATGTGACATTATAATACACAACTTCTTGATCATAATGCTCACTATACCCCATAGCGATATCACAATGCCCCAATGTGACAGTATAAAACTCACATTCTTGATTGTAATGCTCTACAGCAATATCACAATACCACACTGTGGCATCACAATGCCCCAGTGTGATATCACAATGTTCCACTGGGACACCACAATGCCACACTGTGATATGTCAATACCCGTCTCTCACATCATAATGCTCCACTGTGATATCACAATATCCACTGTCACAATTGCCTACTTGTCACATCATAATGTCCCACTGGGATACCACAATACCCCATTGTGACATCACAATGCTCCACTGTGATAAAGCAATACTGCACTGTGGCATCAGTATACCCTACTATCACATCGCAATGTACAGTTGTGACAACACAATGCCTCACTCTCTCATCACAATACACTATTGTGACATCACAATTCCTTACTGTAATATAACAATACTCCACTGTGACATCAGTATACCCCACTGCCTCATGACAATGTCCCACTATTACATCAAAATTCCCATCTGTCATATCAAAATGCCCAGTGTTGCATTACGATGCCACATTGTCACATCACATTGCCCAACTGTGGCATCACAATATCCCACTCTCTCACACTGCTGGCAGAAAATACCTAATCAAGAGCAGCTTGAGGGAGGAAAGGGTTTGTTTGGCTTCCAGACTCAAGGGAAAAATTGTGATGGCAGAGGGAAATGATAGTATGAGGATGGTGTGGACAGTGCCACCAGGCCAATATCAGGTGGACAACTGAAGCATGAGAGCTCACCAAACAAGGGGCAGCTGGGTATAACACCCATATGCCTGTCCCCAACAATACATCATCTCAAGGAGGACCCAATTCCCAAATTTTCATCAGATGAGGACCTAGAAATCTGAAAATATAAGTTGATGGGGACACCTGAATCAAACCACCACATTCTGCCCCTGACCCCCTAAACAGATAACCATACATAATGTAACATGCAATGTATTCAGTCCAACTTTAAAAGTTACCAAAGTTTTTATCAATCTTAATGATATTCAAGCATCCCCACAATCCATGGTCATGTAACTAAGCCATAATAATAATAATAATTAATAATAATAATAACAATAATAATAATAATAATATAACAAATGGAACAGAATAGACATTCACACTGCAAAACATGGCATTGGGCATATCAAAGTATACACAGTTTAAAACAAACATGACAAACATAAAATTCTGTAGGTCCAAGTCTGACAACTCTAGTCTCCAAGTTCAAAAATTCTAACCAGTGATAGCTTATGGGAGTTCCAATTCTGCCCCTCCAGTTAGGCTACTCACAGTCCTGGAAAACATCCAGTGCTGGAAGCTCTCCTTGGCCACCATCCCATAGCTGCGGCATCTCCATTGGGTCTCCATGGCCCAATATTCATTCTCATGGCTCCATTGGGTCTTCACACAGGTAATCCAATAAGCCTGCTTCATAATGCCCGTGGCCAGTTCCAAAAAACAAAACTGTATTGCAAGTTCAATGACCCTCTCTTTCCTGCATTTGTCATACCCCATAGTGCCAGGTGCACTACCAACTTATTAATCAAGGAGGGAATAAAGCAGACTCTGAAAAGCAAGACAATCCTTCAGCATTCCTATCCCTTCAAAAGACTCTGCACTCTTCATGTTGTCCCAATGCAGGTCAGCTGACCCAATCTCAATAGTTATAATCTCTGATATAATTGCAACTGAACAGGCAGTAGTTTCAGCCAAAAGATTGCACTTCCTTCTGTGCCATATCCCTCTGCTCACACCTGGCCATTTCTATGCAATGCAATCCCACATAAATTCTCAGGACATGAGTATAACAGTAAGCCTCTCACACTGCTTCTGGAGTCCAGTCTAGGCAAAGCTCTTTCTCATAAGCCAAGCCTTATAAACCAAATCTCACAGTCCATAGGTCTGACTGCATTCATGTCTTTCAAATGTGATTGGAATGGTTCATCAAACTGTACTTACAGCACTGCAAGGCATCTTTTAGATCAAGGTTTCATACCTTTCCACATTCCTCTCTTAAATTAGTTCAAATAACCAAAGTCATAATCAGGTTTCTAGCAACACGACTTCATTTTCTGTGCCAATTTTACATTTGCAGCTAGCTTCACATTGTTGGCAGAAAACACCTGACCAAGAGCGGATTGTGGGAGGAAAAGGTTGGTTTGTCTTACAGAATTGAGGAAAAACTCCATGATGGCAGGCAAAGCAATGGCATGAACAGAGTGTGGACAACAGCAGGAGGAGCATGTGGGAAATGCTGGCAAGCAGAAGCTGGCTTTAATATCCCCCAACAATAAGCATGACCCCAACAATATGTCATCTACAGGAAGCTCTAGTTCAAAACTTGTTGCCTGCTGTGAACTTAGCATTCAGAACACATGTTTATGTGGTTACCTGAATCAAGCCACCACAATAACCAAATAATCTTCAGATCACTTATTTCTTTATTAAGGACACGAGGTGGTATTATTAATAAAGATGCTTGAAATACAAATGAAAATTCCATATTTATTCTGCTATATTGCAACATGATATATTTTCTTCTCATTTTGTCTAATTTTATTTAAAGTTTTTAAAGATGTAATCAAGTTAATTTCAATATAAAACTATGCCCAATCTGAAGTATAACTTTCCACAACCTTTCCAATTACTCATAAGCATATGACCACATGTGTTTTGTCTGTTTGATTTTTTTTTTTTGACTCATGGAACTGTATTATAATGTGCTTTTATTTGAGATTTTTCTCACAGGCATACCTATAAGATAATCTTAGGCATAGTTCTTTCTTTAGTCAGTTTCAGTTTTGCATGCACATGTATTATTGATATGGAATATTAGGGGCTGGAGACATGGCTTAATGTGCTGAGCTAAATACAGGCACTGTGTCATAATGCCTATCTGAAGAAAGTACCTTGTAGACAGAAAAGCAGGACAGACCCCACTCTATTTCAAAACAGACCAGCCACATGTGACCAGAGGCTTTGAGTAGTTTTAGAAGTAATGAAATGAAGTATTAAGGAAAACTAGGTATAGAGTCTGTAAGTTCATATAACTCAAGTGTATTGTTGTGAGATGGGGGTGTTACTAAAGAGGTGTGGTCTGGGGTCAAGGTCAATTGTTTCAAACACAAGATATCCTAGACTCTATTGTATAAGGATCCAGAAGCCAGATGTGATACAGGAGTAATATGAAAACATGGAGGCAAAGTGTTCACAGAGGTGGAAGAGAGAATCAGAGGCCAAAGGGAATGAGTCCACTTGGATCCTACACACATTTAATTAGACACAGGGGCAGAAAAGTTAGGTACAAGCAGTTAGGTCCACTCCAAGAAGGAAAGATGAGAAGTTCTGATGTATTGGCTACTTGTTTCTTTTCAAGGAAGTAAATATTTTCTTGTATAATAGGAGAATATTAATATGGAACACTGGCACAGCATTTGCTATATTTTAGGGATGACATTGCTTGCCTTCTCTGTTAAAAATATGGAAGTAAAAAAATATGGGAGGAAAACAAGAAGGAATGTTTTTAAACTAGATTTCTAGTTCTTACTGGGTCCTCTGGAATTTGGAAAGAGTTGTACCCAGAAGTGTTATTAGGGTGGGATTATAGCAGCAAAGTGAAGGCAGTGGACCATTTGATATGTAGGTAATGTATTAATGATGGTGAGCTTTAAGGGGCACAGAGGAAGTGATTGGAAGGTGTCTATGCATACAGTAAAAGAGACTGTCAGGAAGACATGAGAGAATTACTACAGAAATAGAGTCTCCTGGTGATGATGAATATCTAGCTTTGACATCATGTGATGCAGAGGTGAAGAGACATGTTTGTGGGAGGGATTAGTCCTAAGAGTCTCTTCAGAAGATGGGCCACCACTGCATCTTCACTTCAGAGGCTTTACTCATGATGTGGGGTTGCCGAGTAAAATCCTGACCTGATGGAAGTGTGAGCATCCTTAGCACTCACAAAGCTGGATACACATAAGAGGATAGCCAGCCCACAGATGGTCACAGTGGAAGCTGTGCAAACTCTGGGTCTCTGGATTCCCTACTTCAATGAAGCAAGTGATCTGTCCTGCTCTTTCCATTTCTAGATATCCAGACTATAACGAATGGTTGTAAAGGTCAAGCTCTCAATGTTGCACCAAGTCCTCTAACTGGGATTCTAGACAGGTTTACTTAAAATTAAATGTAATATTTCTGTGAACCAAATTTAATATTGTTGATATAAATAATGTTGGGGGAAGTATTTTGATGGAAAGACTATAGAAGCTTGAGAACCATGTAGGCGCATGTTCAAATCTAAATTGTGTCCCTTATAAGCCATTTAACATTGAAAAGGACATCATACATTTTCCCCATACCACGACATCCATTCATTAAATTCCTTCTCATAAAATAGTAGAATATAAATAGGGAACACTGGGTAGCATTTGTGTCTTTTATGGATGGCTTTGCTGCTTTCTTTGTTAAAATATGGAATAGAAAAAAAATAGATGGGAAGAAAATAGGCAGCAAAACAAAGTAATTGTTTTAGCAATTGGACTACTTGGAAATGAGGTTTGCAAGGAGAAGAGTGGTGCTCCAAGAGCTGCTGCCAAGACAGAGGTGGGAGGATGAGTAACAGGCCCAGGGAAGAATGAAGGGAGAGGCATTGAGGAGATGATTGTGCAGAGGAAGCTAAACATACATATATATTTCAAATCATGACAACTCATTTGGGAGAGTGAAATTGAAGCAGGGACATTACAAGGTATTGAGGCTGGAGTTCCCATGCAAAAAAAGAGAGGTATGGTCATTATATAGAGTAGTATTCAAAATCAGAGTGACCCAGGCAAGAAGGGAAAATTGGGTGCAAAGTTGAGAGTGAGGCAGGTTTGAAGATACAGGGCTCTGCAGTCAAGACAGGGAAGGCCAAGTAATGCCAGCTAGAATTCAATGGAACTAATATAATGAACTGAATGAGGACAGGGTGTGAGCCTAAGTAAATTTGCTGGTAATTGTTCTAAACATTAGGACTGGAACATGGCTTCTAAATTATCTTTGCCAAGTGAGAGATTATATTCATCACTATTGTCCTTGGATTTCACCCCATCAGAGCCCCATGAGTTTCAGGCTGTTGTCACAGCTTTGGAGATCCAAGAGGGAGTGGAAACATTGCTGAGGCTGCTCCCACCTCACAGTACAAAGCATGAGTGGAGAAAGCTTTAAAATCCTGTGGTCCACAGGTTGCACATCCCAGAGACTGTATAAGGAGGTGCAGTGACAGAGCCTTGCAGGGAAGGAAGTAGTGGGATAATTTATAGAATGAGGACTATGACCTGGCAAGGGACCAGGAGAACTTAGTGCTATAAGAGCACTAGCGTTACCATGGTGTAGTCTACTGTGTAATTCTTGGTGGCCTGATGCTTGTTTTAGTTATGTGCCTTTATTAGAGAAACAATTTCTCTCTCCCTCTCTCTCTCTCTCTCTCTCTCTCTCTCTCTCTCTCTCTCTCTCTCTCTGTGTGTGTGTGTGTGTGTGTATTACTAGGGATTGAACCTAGGGCTTCATGTGTGTTAGGCTAGTACTGCACCACTGAGCAACATCTGCTGCCTTTTAAATACCTCTTAATTTTGATATAGAGTCTTGCTAATATATCCAGACTGGATCTTAATGTGATCTATACCCCTTGCAGGACTTGAACTTATGATCCTCCTGCATCAGACTCACAAGGAGTTGGGCTTTCAGGCCTTGGTATTAATATAATCTCTTCAGGAGAAGATAACTAATCTATCCCCAGAGTGCATCACATTCCTTTCTCTGCGTATGGTGGGGCATGAAATACCACAAGTTGCACATGCATTTTCAGATAGGTTCCAAATGTGAGGCAAAACCCTTTTGTCAAGTATTGATTATGAAACTGACATGAGTGAATAACAGGAAAGTTTCAGTGGATAAATGGAAGAATCAAACCTGAGCCTATAGAGTGCACAGGTAACTACCTTTAACCACCGAGCAATCTCCCCATTTCAAGAAACATCTTTTAAAAATTGAAATAATTTATTATAGTAACAAAAGTATAATATATGGCAAATTGATGTATTTGAGTTATTTTAAAGTACTGAAAGTTTCCCACTAACAGATTTCAATTTATGCTACCTTTGAAAAGAAACAATTAAGAGGCAATGCACGTTCAGATTCCTACAGAGTTGCTTGTCTGACTAACAGTATGCAACACATACTCTAGTGCAGTCATTTGGTTTATTCCTCCACATTTTGAGAGTGCCACAGAACATATACTCACAGGACAAATGGGTTGGCCACTCTCACATCCTGTGGTTAAGAAAATGAAATAGAGGCTGCAGGGATGGCTTAGTGGTTAAGGTGCTTTCCTGCAAATCCAAGGGACCAAGGTTCAATTCCCCGGACTATAAGTGAGATGCACAAGGTGGCATTTGCATCTGGAGTTCGCTTTCAGAGGCTGGAGGCTGTGGCACACCCATTCTCTCTGTCTCCCTTAAATAAATTAATAAAAATATTTTTAAAAAGAAAATAAAATAGAGATGTTAAATGAAAGGAGGTGATGAGCTGACACAGAGGTCAGAAGGACAATCCAAAGGCACTGATGGTAAGGTCCATGGTCTTGGTCGCCCATTGCACAGAGCGCAACCCATCAGGAGTGTCTGTCCCAGAAGCAGGAACTTGCTGTGTGTAATCCACCTCCATTCTTTTGCACATAGGTCACAATGTATTTAAATGGTTGCCCCAGCTTGGTGAGTTGGCCTAATGTTCATTCTACATTTGTGGGCCACTGATAGACGTTGCTGTGCTGGACAGCTTTACCACTGGCAGCACTTTTTACAACCTTCTTTACAGGCCTGCACACTTCTTTCAACCAGGAAATCTGTCTCCTCAGCAACCTAGTGGCCTCCCTTCTGCCTCCAGCTGCTACCTTTGCTGCCTTTTGGTTGCTATTCCTTGTTTTTTCTATTGAGATTTCCCTGTCTCTCCTTAGCCATGGAATTTTGGGTTGAATTGTATGTATCCTGAATGAGACATGGATCTTTTTGTGAATCCTGTGGACACTTGGATTTGTTGGTATTCTTGTTGTTGAGCAGATAATTAAGCTAGCTTGGAATAGATAAGTTTCATCTCACACTTTGTGATCTGTGCTTCCAGCATCTGTTAGACTTTGCATATATTCTGAGTGCACACCATATCTTCTTTCTGGGACATGGACAGTGGGTTACCTGTTATTTACATTCTTTAAGGTTTTTTTTGTTTGTTTGTTTGTTTTTGTATTCTGTTCTGATCAGATTAATGCATGCTCAATCCAGAGATAAGCCCAAGAGTCTTTAAACAAATTCTTAGGGTTACTTTATCTCAGCTTTTTCTTTCCTGGCACTTTCTGATTTTCTAAGGCTGTAAGTTTGACTCCAATAGTCAGAAATTTGGAGCTTTATTTAACCTTCTCTAGCACAAACTTTTGTGATTACAACTGCTTCTGGGCTCAAGTTGTGTGAGGACAGAAAAGGAAAGAGTGAAAGGAGGGAAAAGCATTGCAATCCTTTGCTTGGAGAATTTTTTCTTTCTTAGTGAGTTCAAACCACCTTTTGTGGATTTTTGCTATTACTACCATAGTATTTCTTGCAGACTATGGAATAAGAAATAAACAAAAGCTAGTTGATAGCTTCACATTCTTAGAACATTCCAAGTTCCTCTTCTACTCTGTGCTGCTCCTCCTTTCCCCTCTTGTGTGCTTGAAGTGCCCATGTCCAGGCTGCATACTGGGTGGGGAGGGGGATGGAGTGATGTCACTTTACACTCCATGCTCTTTCTATGATCGGACTACTCTTATTGAATGTTCTGACAGTTGTTCCTCACATCCCATACCCCTTTAATGTTTGTACTTGTATCAGGAGACCAAGAGTACTACACCTCATGTTCCCAGCACCAGATTGCAAACATCTCTCACAGTAAGTAAAAATAAGTTTAAGGACCATAACTGGTACAAGAGATGTTTTTACCTTTGTTTTTATACTTTTCAGTGTTCTTCAATTATTTTTATCAATTGTGACCTTTACTGTATAAACATATTGCATATTAGTCATATTTCCCACAGGTAAAATATTTTATTTATCTAGTAATGTATGTTTCAAGGTCTCTTGTGACTGCAAGTGAATGCCTGTATGGCTCCATGGGACTGGGGCACTGAACCTGGGCCAGTAGGCTTTGCAAGCAATGGCTTTAACCACTGAGAAGTCTTTCAAGCCCATTTTCCATTTGGATTTTTGCTGCTGGCTATTCAGTGTATCCATTCCTCATGTGTTTGAGCTATTTATCTTTATTAGGTATATGACTTGAAGTTTTGCTTCCATTAAGAATATTGCTTTTGGGGGGCTGGAGAGATGGCTTAGTGGTTAAGCACTTGCCTGTGAAGCCTAAGGACCCTGGTTCGAGGCTCGGTTCCCCAGGTCCCACGTTAGCCAGATGCACAAGGGGGCGCATGTATCTGGAGTTCGTTTGCAGAGGCTGGAAGCCCTGGCGCGCCCATTCTCTCTCTCTCCCTCTATCTGTCTTTCTTTCTGTGTCTGTTGCTCTCAAATAAATAAATTAATTAAAAAAAAGGGGGGGCTGGAGAGATGGCTTAGCAGTTAAATGCTTGCCTGTGAAGCCTAAGGACCCTGGTTCAAGGCTCAATTCCCCAGGACCCACATTAGCCAGATGCACAAGGGGGTGCATGAGTCTGGAGTTGGTTTGCAGTGACTAGAAGCCCTGGCATGCCCACTCCCCCCCCCTCTCTGCCTGTCGCTCTCAAATAAATAAATAAATAAAATAAAACCAAAAAAAATTTAAAAAAAAAAAAAGAATATTGCTTTCGGGACTCTCTACCCACTCCTCCCATCCACATAGCCAGCGCTGTTTGTACTTCCTTCTCTTAATCTAATAAAGTCTCTCTAAATGTTAAAAGAAAAATTAAATATTGCCTTTTAACTATGATGGCAATTTCTAATCATTGTACAGAAGCTCTTTAGTGGAGCAAAATCCCATTAGGTTGTTTTTAAATTTTGTTTTGTTTTGTTTTACGTTTTTGCTTTTGTTGTACTTTTTGTCCAATCTCTAAAACAATCATTGTCCACATACCCAAAACTTCACAAATGTTTTCTTCTCGTAATTATGCAGTTTCCATTCTTATGTTTCAGGCTTTAATTAATTTTTTAAAAAAGGTCTTGCTGTAGCTCAGGCTGACCTGAAATTTACCATGTAGTATCATCCTGGCTTCATGCTGACGTCAGTCATCCTACCTCTGTCTCTCAAGTGCAGGAATAAAAGATATGTGCCACTACACCTTGCTCTAATTGATTTTAAGTTGTGTTTTATATATGGGGTGAGTTCAGGACCAATTTTATTCTTTTACATGTAGATACATCCTGTGTGTAAAACCATTCATTGAAAACACAGCAGTTTTCTGACATGTGTCCTTGGCAACTTGGTTGAGAATAATTTGGCAATGAATGAGTGAATTTACTCTTGGTATCTCTATTTTCTTCCATTGGTCCATGAACTGAGTGTTCCTATGCAGGTACCATAATGTGCTACTATAGATTTCTTTTTCTCTCTATTGTTGTTTGGTTGGCTTTGTTTTGGGAGACAAGATCTCACATTGCCCCAGTTGGCCTCACTATGTGACTGAGGATGGCCCCTTAAAGTCTTTATCTTCCTGCCTGTGCCTCCCAAGTGCTGGGATGACTCATGAGTGCTGATCTGCCAGGCTGGAATTTTTGTATTTTCTTATTTTGTTGTTTATTGACAACTTCCATGATTGTAAACAATATTCCATGGTAATTCCCTCCCCCCCCACTTTCCCCTTTGAAAGCCCATTCTCCATCATATCCCCTCCCCCATCGCTCTCCTTATATCCCCTCCCCCTCTCAATCAATCTCTGTTTGATTTTGATGTCATGATCTTTTCTTCCTATTATTATAGTCTTGTGTAAGTAGTGTCAGGAACTGTGAAGTCATGGATATCCAGACCATTTTGTGTCTGGAAGAGCACATTGTAAGGAGTCCTACCCTTCATTTGTCTCTTACATTCTTCCCCTTACCTCTTCTGCAATGGACCCTGATCCTTGGAAGGTGTGATAGAGATATTTCAGTGCTGAACACTCCTCTGTCACTTCGTCTCAGCAACATGTTGCCTCCTGAGTCATCCCCATGTCACTGCCATCTGAAAAGAAGGTTCTCTAATCCAAAGTGAGAGTTGCATGAATATATGGATATGAACATTAAGAAAAGTGCTTACTGGGCAGTTTGGTGAGCATAATGTAGACATTTAACAAGACAGCAGCAGAAGTTACAAAGCTAGGTCTCATGACTACCCCTGTTGTAGGTTTTCAGTATCAGGGATGTATTCCCTCCCTTGGAGCAGGCTTCCAGTCAAATTAAAGGGTGGTTGGTTCCCCCACAACATAAATGCCACTATTGCCTCCATTGGCTCATTTGGCATGGCTGGCCAAATATAAGGCTTGCTGTGTCCAATGTTGATTATGTTCATTGGTGATTTCTCTTTCCCATTGAAGTGCATGTACAGAAAGCTTCTTCCAGCTTTCTGTCAGCTGGCTTACATGGAGGAGGTTTCCAGCTCAGCTCTAGGATGATAGCTCAGTGACCTTGCAGCCCAAGTATGTGGAGTCCTCAGCAATAGGGTCTTAACATCTATTCCTGGTGGGAAACCAAGGGCCTTGGCAATGGCTTATAATGTTTTAGGGGCATCATAGACCTTCATGGCCAATAACTCACTGGAAGGTATCTCATCCCTGGCACTGAAAATTTTCTACTAAAAAATGTATGGCTCCTGAGTGTTCCACTTAAACTTTCTGTATAATTTAAATCAGGAAGTAGTGTGATTCCCCTAGCTGGTTCTTATTCACAATCACTTTGGCTATTTCACATGTCTTATGGTTCTATGGTTTTCTTTGATTATTTTTGTTTGTTTTTAATCTTATTTTACTTTTTCTCAATTTTTAAAACATTTTCCATGATTATAAAAAATATCCCATGGTAATTCTCTCCCTCCCCCCCTTTTTTCCCTTTGAAATTCCATTCCCCATCATATCCCCTCCCCATCTCAATAAGTCTCTCTTTTATTTTGATGTTGTGATCTTTCCCTCCTCTTATGATGGTCTTGTGTAGGTAGTGTCAGGCCCTATGAGGTCATGGATATCGAGGCCATTTTGTGTCTTGAGGGATTGTTTGATTTTTTGAGGGTAAGGTTTTCCTCTAGCCCAGGCTGACCTGCAATGTATGGTGGCATTGAACTCATGGTGATCTGCCTACCTCAGTCTCCCAAGTGTAGGTTTAAAGATATGCATGAGCTACCAGACTGGACAAAGTTAAATTTTTATTTATTTATTTTATCTTTATTTATTTATTTCAGAGTGACATTCAAACTACCATAGTACTTTGTGGGTATTATGCTATGAGCAAGTTTTGTTTTGGCACAAGGTTTTGTGTGAACATATTCCATTGGTTTTCTTTACTTTATATGTATAAGTAGAATTGTTGGGTGATATGTTAACTATACTCCATTAGTCAGACTCAGTTGCTGGATGAACTTCCAATCCAAAGTTATGGGAGGAATGGGGTTTATTTGAAGCCTACTGATCAACAGCAAGTTCTAGAATTGAAGAAGCTGGTCCCTTTCACAGATGCATACAGTGAGAAAAGCAACCACCACCAAAAGCAAGCACACTCCAGGTACCCCCAGACAGAACTGAAGCACTCTGCATATCTTAGGTTGCAATTCCAAATCTGCCCCTGCACCCTGGACCTTAGGATCCACCCACACAGTGACAGCAAGTAACACCACATATACTAAGTATTTTGAAGATCTCCTTGTTTTCCAAAGCAGAATATGAAGTTCTCAATTACCTTACATCCATGTTAACTTGTTACTGTTAACAGTTTCTTAAATTATTGTCTAAGTGGATTTACCTCCCTCATCATTCTCCAGTTTTATAAGGTGGCATGTCATGGTGTTAATTGAATCCCATAAATTATGATATATTTTTAGCCACCTAGAAGCATTTTCTACTTTTTCTTTGGAGTTGGAGTTTTCATCCACTGCCTGTTTTTTTTTTTTTCACTGTTAGTCTCTAAATACTTATGATTTGCCAGTCTGTCATTATTGATTCCTAATTTCATTTTAATGCATTTGGAGAACATGTATTATTATTTCCATCTTATAAAATTAATGGATGTTTGGTTAAGATCTAACACATACCCTGTAGGTGGGACTGTTACATGTGAACTTGAGAAGTGTGTGCATTCTGCTAATAGTGGACACAATGCTTTGCAGGCATCTATTCGATCTAGTGCTCAACACTGTTGGACTGTTATCTAGCTCTTCTGTCCATTATGTAAAGACTGAAGTTTTTTATCTATGACTACTGAATTGCCTCATTTCTCCTTTATGTCTTTACTTGTTTTGCAAAACAAATTAAACAAAACTCAGGTCCTCACGTTAATTTAAGCGAGGAAAGAAACCCAAAGCAATAGTTGGGGAGAAGCCACAGAAGTGGAAGAGCCAAGCATAGTGGTACAAGCTGGCCATTTCAGTGCTTTGGAGGTTAACGTAAGAGGATCAGGATTTCAAGGCTAGCCTAAGCTACCAAGAGCAACCCTACTTATCAAAGAATGGTAGGAGAGTGTCCAAAATAGTACTTACTCTGAAGAAGGCACTGTTTCCCAGTTCCCTGCTTCATATAGACAGCCGGGATTCTCTGTACTCCTATTTTGGCCATACAAGTCAGCCTCTTATCTCTTTTGTATTGCTTCTTTTAGTTACATTTTCTATATATCACTTCATCCTGTTTATAAATCACCCAGATAGCTTAACCTGAAGAAAATAATTTTAAGACACCCAGCCATTTTCATTATAATAAAAGAAGACCCCATCTAGATTAAAGTTCAATACAGAGCCATATAAACAACAATGAAGATGTAGTGTTATTAAATATTTCTGATATTTGTTCCAACCCTATGCAAACTGACAAATTCCACTTTTTGTGCTTGCTTACATTGCAAAATAGGATTATGGGGAATGCTGGGGACTTTCCCTGACCATTGCAAAAGGGTGTGGTTTTGTTTCCTGATCTTTGTACAGGAATGTGGTTTTTGCCTATAATAACTCACTGTAAAGGTAGGACAGGGCTGCTCTTCTCCTCAGTCATCTGTTGTGAGGTAACAGTCACTGGCCAGCTAATAAGGACTCTCCTTTAAAATTCTTATTCAGGTGGTCTTGAATCTGATTTCTAGTCTTGTACTCACTACATTTACCAAGCTTCTTTTCTTTGCAGGATCTTCATAAATTTACATCATTTTTTTCTAAACCATGTCTAGCACTAACCCATGTTTGGATTTCCACACTTAAAATAATGGTTGTTTGTTAGCATGGTTATGTATTGGAAACACATTTTCAATGCAACTTAGTATATTGTAAAGACAAAACAAACATCCCCTTTTTATGACCACTTGTAATGAACAATTTTTTTCGTTATTAAGGGAATTAACTCCTAATAATATGCTGCTGGTGATAAGATGTGGCTCAGAGCTCAAGAACTTACAAAATGGGCAGTGGGAAGTGTAAATGCCTTAGTGTTTAAGGTGCTTGCCTGTGAAGCTTAAGGACTCAGATTCAATTCCCTAGTACACATATAAGCCAAATACACAAGGTGGCACATGAATCTGGAATTCATTGCAGTGGTTGCAAACCACTTTGTGTCCAGCTTAACATGGGGGATCAAACTGGGGTTGACAGGCTTGCATGCAAGGTTTTTTAATTTTTTCATATATTTTTATTTGTATGCATTTATTAGAAGGAGAGAGAGAGAAAGAGAATGGGCCTGCCAGGGCCTCTAAGCTACTGCAAACAAACACAAGATGTATGTGCCAACCTATGCCTCTAGCTTATATGGGATCTGGAGAATCAAACCTGGGTCCTTAGGCTTCACAGGCAAGTAACTTAACCACTAAGGCATTTATTGAGCTGCATACAAGCATTTTAACCACTACATATTTCTCCAATGTCTAAATACTTTTAATGTCATACAAGAGTCACTCAAATCTTTTTACTATGTATGGAATATATTGTTGCCTCATCTGTGCCTGCATAATTATTAATATGAATGTCAATTAATTAAGAAAATAAGAATATATAATCTGTAGAGGCACAAAAACAAGGGATGGAGATATGTCTCAGTGGTTAAAAACATTTGCTTGCAAGACCTAACAGTCTGAGTTGGATACCACAGTGTCCATGTAAAATCAGGTGCACCAAATGGCACTTGTACTTGGAGTCATTTGCAGCAGCAAGAGACCCTAGTGTACCCATTCCCTCTCTCTGTTTACAAATAAATTATAAAAAAAAATTGTAAACTGAGGAAGATATTCAGGTTTTTTCATCAAATACCAGCAAATTAAAAAAACTTGCTGAGCCAGGCATGGTGGTGCATACCTTTAATCCCAGCTCTCGGGAAGCAGAGGTAGGAGGATCACTGTGAGTTCGAGGCCACCCTGAGACTGCATAGAGAATTCCAGGTCAGCCTGAGCTAAACTGAGACCCTACCTTGTAAAACAAACAAACAAACAAACAAAAAAACCTTGCAGATTAAGGATATTAATTCAACCCTTAATTTTACAGAGAAGGAAATTGAGGAACAGAGACCAGTTTCTTTTGTGTCACTTATTTGTAGAGCGATATACTTCTATTTAAAGCATACACTTTTGGGCTGGAGAGATGGCTTAGCAGTTAAACGCTTGCCTGTGAAGCCTAAGGACCCTGGTTTGAGCCTCAATTCTCCAGGACCCATGTTAGCCAGATGCACAGGGGGTGCATGCATCTGGAGTTCATTTTCAATGGCTGGAGGCCCTGGCACGCCCATTCTCTCTATCTGAGTCTTTCTCTCTGTCTGTCAATCTCAAATAAATAAATAAAAATTTAAAAAAAGAATTTTTAAAACGCATGCATTTTTACATGTATTATTTGCAGTCCTCTCTCAACAATCTCTGTGGAGACATTGTCTTCCCTGCTTAAAAAAATGGGACCATGGGCTGGAGGGATGGCTTAGCAGTTAAGGCACATGCCTTCGAAGCCTAAGCATCCAGGTTTGA
This sequence comes from Jaculus jaculus, assembly GCF_020740685.1. Classification (NCBI taxonomy): domain Eukaryota; kingdom Metazoa; phylum Chordata; class Mammalia; order Rodentia; family Dipodidae; genus Jaculus; species Jaculus jaculus. Next base: position 666,690 of record NW_025423496.1, read on the forward strand.
TTCTCCAGGACCCTCGTAAGCCAGATGCACAAGGTGGCACATGCGTCTGGACACTATTTTTAGTGGTTGGAGGCCCTGGCATACCCATTCACTCTTTCTCTGTCCTCTCTGACTCTAATAAATAAATATATAAAAATTTAAAAAATGGGACCGCTAAGGATCATATCAGTTGTGATTTGATGAAACTCAAAAGTATTTTTTTCTTTCCTTCTCTTCTCCCTCCCTCTCTCTCTTTCCTTCTCTTCTTTTACTGATCATTAAATTGTTGAGGAACCACACTGAGATAACACAATGACTCACTGTCTCATTTCAATGCCCAACTATGACATCACAATGCTTCCATATCACATAACAAAACAAGCTTGTTCATAAAAATGCACACTATAGCATAACAATGTGACATCAGAGTGCACCACTGTGACTCACAGTGTCCCATTGTTATGTAAAAATGCTCCACTGAATCATCACAATACCCAGTGTCACATCACAATGCATAGGTGTGATGTTACAATAGAATACAACATCCCGCCCTGATTTCACAATGGCACACTGAGATACCACAAAGCCCCAGTGAGACAGCACAATCCCCTGTTGTGACATCACTATCCCCTACTCTGACATTACAGTGCCCCACTGTGATATAACAATGCTCAACTGTGACAAAACAGTACCCTAATGTAACATAAAAAAAACCCACTGTGATAACCCAGTACTCCACTCTTCATCAGAAAGCCCCTCTGTGACATCACAATTCCACACTGTGATATCACAGTGGTCAACTGTGACATCACAATGCTCTAATATCTCATGATAATGTCCCAATGTGACATCACAGACCTGAATTACAGCAGTATAATTTCCCAGAGTGACACTACAATGCCTTATTGCAACATAACAAACCCTCACTGTGATTTCACAATGCCCAACTATGACATCACAATGACTCACTGTCTCAAAATAATAGCCACATATGACATCACAATACTTCCATATGACATAATAAAATCAACTTTTTCATCACAAAGCTCCATTGTGACACCACAGTGCCCCACAGTGTCATTACAATGCCCCACTGTGATATAAGGATGCTCCACAGCAACATCACAATGTCATCCTCTCCTATCACAATGCTCCACTGTGGCATCACAATATGCTTTTTGACATCCCATAGCCCCACTCTGTTTTCAAAATGCTGCACTGTGTCAGGACAAAGCCCATTTGTGACCTCACAGTGTCCATTGTGACATTATAATACCCTAATATGACACAACAAAGCACCACTTTTTTCACAATGCCCCAATGTGATATCACACTACTCCACTGTTCATCACAAATCTCCCCTGTGACCTCACACTTCCCCACTGCAATACAAGAATGCTCAACTGTGACATCACGATACCTTAATGTGACATCAGAAATCCTCACTGTGACTTTGAGTCGAATAGTGTTTGTGTAATGTAACTGGGAGCCTCCATGTTAGGTGCATATCTGTTTAGGATTGTAATGTCCTTTTGTTGGAGTGTTACTTTAACCAATCTAACATGACCTTCTTTATCTTTCCTCACTAATGTTAGTTTGAAGTCTATTCTGTCTGATATTAGGATAGCAATCCCTGCTTGTTTGCTAGGCCAATTTGCTTGAATATAGCTGGTAGTTTCACTACACCAGATTTTAAGCTATCTTACAAGGCCATCATAACAAAAGCAGCATGGTATTGGTACAAAGACAGACATGTACATCAGTGGAACAGACTAGAGGACCCAGATGTTAATCTGGCAGCTACAGCCATCTTAATTTTGAGAAAAATGTCAAAAATATTCATTGGAGGAAAAACAGCTTCTTCAATAAGTGGTGCTGGAAAAACTAGATATCAATATGTAGAAAGATGAAAACAGATCATTGTCTTTCTCCATGCACAAGAATCAAATACAAGTGGATCAAGGACCTTAATATCAAGCCTGAAACTCTGAAATTGTTAGAGGAAAAGGTAGGGGAAACTCTTCAACATATTGGCATAGGTAATGACTTTCTGAATATAACCCCAATTGCTCAGAAAATAAAACCACTCATCAACCACTGAGATCTCATGAAATTAAAAACTTTTGTACAGAAAAGACACTGTGAATAGAGCAAAATGACAACATAAAAAATTAGAGAAAATCTTTGACAGCTGCACATCTGACAGAGGATTAATACCCAGAATATACAAAGAACTCAAAAAACAGAACAATAAGAAAGCAAACAACCCAATTAAAGAGTGGGCTATGGAACTAAATGGAGAGTTCTCATCAGAAGAAATACACATGGCATATAAACACTTAAAAACATAACATCCTGGGCTGAAGAGATGGCTTAGCGGTTAAGCGCTTGCCTGTGAAGCCTAAGGACCCCGGTTCAAGGCTTGGTTCCCCAGGTCCCACATTTGCAGAGTTCGTTTGCAGAGGCTGGAAGCCCTGGCGCACCAATTCTCTCTCTCCCCCTCTATCTGTCTTTCTCTCTGTGTCTGTCGCTCTCAAATAAATAAATAAATAAATTTTTTTAAAAAAAAACATAACATCCTTACCCATCAGTAAAATGCAAATTAAAACTATGTTGAGGACTTCCGGTTAAGATGGCGGCGTAGGTACCATGCCAAAGCAGCCTAGGGGGGGAAAAAGACCAAAAAAACTCAGCAAAATACACACTTTTACTAAAAAGTGAGGTGTATAGGAAATTGAGGCGGCAGCGGAGAAGTAGAAGAGTTATAGAGCATCCAGAGCCTGCACAGGCAGGAAAAGCGGCTCCGGGGCGGCTCGGCCACCCGCCGCAGCCGCGGAGCGGCAGAAAGCTGCCGGACTCTCGGCTCAAGCTGCAGGACAAGCCAGGTGCGGGATTTTCCCCTCACACCGCGCTCTCCGCAACTCGGGAAACATGAGGGGAGAGCGGCAGCGAGCAGCGGAGGGAAGAGCAGACCACAAGGTAGAAGCACACGTGGAGCAGTGATACAACCAGAGCAGCTGCGGCTCCCTCCCCCCCTCCACCACCTGAACCCAGCTCCAGCGAACACAGCAGCGGCCCGGGACCGGCCACGCCAATTTGGGCTGACAGCAGGACCCAAGCAGGAGCAGAGTTTGGCAGCAACTTCAGCGGCTCCAGCACCGGTACCAGTGGCCCCAGCAGCAGCGGACCCAGGAGTGGCAGCGGCGGCAGATCCCGCAGCAGCGGCTTCGGGGTGAGCAGCGGCGGTGGACACGGCAGTGGCACCTTCAGCAGCGGTGATGGCTCCGGTGGTGGCAGCTACAACAGCAGCAGAGGCAGCAGCAGCGGCTCAGTTTGCCCCGTAGGAAAAGCAAGTGCCCAGCTCCAGAAATCAGAACAGCAGCCCGACGACCCAGGCAGCAACTTGACTGAGGCCACAATCACCCAAGGTAACTGGGATTGCACCAGGGAAGGGTCTCACTTGGTCACAAGATGACTTGGATACCTCAACAGACCAGAAATCTAAACCTCTTTGTTGATAGAGGATCTGGTCATTATAATAACTACTCTTGCATACATACTCAGGGCTGTTTTTGATTGAATGTGTACAGTGTTTAGTTAAATTTTAGAATCTACCAGTATTTTATTCCACTCAGCCTGCTTGAATACTCCTATAGCAGGGAAACTCAACCCCTAAGAACATCTTTGTAGATACTCTGAGAGTCTTAAGAGCCACACCTAATACCTTAAGGTCCTACCCTGAAAATATATTACATCAAATCAATTGATACAGCTAAGAATACACAGCTAGCTAGAAAATCCAAGCATTAACTTAATCCAAGATGCAAAAATATATACATTATAACACAAGAAACACTAAAAAGCAAGACGATATAAATCCACCTAAAAGTATTAATGCATCAGTTTTGTCCTCCAGTGAGAAAGAGTTAGAGGAAATGCCTGAGAAAGAGTTCAAAAGAATAATTATAAATATGTTCAAAGAGGTCAAAGAACACATGAAAACAATCAAAGAAGAAATCAAAGAGGAAATCAAAGGAATCAAAGAAGAGGCAGGACACCAATTTAATGAAATAAAGAAGGCAATACAAGACATAAATAGGGAAATAGAAATAATAAAGAAAAACCAGTCAGAATTACTAGCAATGAAGAACATAGTTAATGAAATAAAAAACTCTGTAGAAAATCTCACCAGTAGGATGGATGAGGGAGAGGACAGAATATCTAAGCTAGAAGATCAGGTGGCAGACCTAATGCAGTCCAACAAAGAGAAAGACAAACTTATAGAAAAGTATGAGTGGGAATTTCAAGATATTCAGGACACTATGAAAAGATCCAATATAAGAATTCAGGGCATAGTAGAAGGAGAAGAACTCCACTCCAGAGGCATAGTAGGCATCTTCAACAAAATCATAGAGGAAAATTTCCCCCAAATTGGGAAAGAGGTGCCAATACAGATACAGGAAGCCTTTAGAACCCCAGCCAGACAAAACCCAGAAAGAAACTCTCCTCGCCACATTATACTCAAACTTTCAAACACACAAACCAAAGAAAAAATATTGAAAGCAGTTAGAGAGAAAAATCAAGTTACCTACAAAAGCAAGCCCATCAGGATTACAGCAGATTATTCAACACAAACTTTTAAAGCCAGAAGGGCTTGGAGTGATATATTCCAAGTTCTGAAAGATAACAACTGTCAACCAAGGTTACTTTATCCTGCAAAGTTATCCATTCAAATAGATGGAGAAATAAAGACATTCCATGACAAAAGCAGGTTAAAGGAGTATTTGAAGACAAAACCAGCTCTACAGAAAATACTTGATAGAATCCTCCATGCTGAACAAAAGGAAAAGCACACATATAAGGAACCTAGAAAAAACCAGCTATACTCAAATACCAGTTAACAGAAGAGAGCACAGGTAGAACAAGTAACACACACACACACACACAAATGGCAAACATAAATACACACCTTTCAATAATATCTCTTAATATCAACGGTCTCAATGCCCCAACGAAAAGACATAGATTTGCAGACTGGGTTAAAAAGCAGGATCCTACAATTTGTTGTCTCCAAGAAACTCACCTTTCTACAAAGGATAGACATTATCTGAGGGTGAAAGGTTGGAAGACGGTGTATCAAGCAAATGGGCCTAGAAAACAAGCAGGGGTTGCTATCCTAATATCAGACAGGGTAGACTTTAGTCCGACGTTAGTCAAGAAAGATAAGGAAGGTCACTTTATATTGATTAAGGGCACACTCCAACAGGAGGACATTACAATCCTAAACATATATGCACCTAACATGGGGGCTCCCAAATTCGTCAAACAAACACTATTAGAACTAAGGTCACAGATAACACCAAACACAGTGGTGGTGGGTGACTTTAACATCCCACTCTCATCAATTGACAGGTCATTAGGGAAAGAATAAACAGAGAGGCATCTGGACTAAATGAGGTCATAGAAGGAATGGACCTAACAGATATATACAGGACATTTCATCCAAAGGCTGCAGAATATACATTCTTTTCAGCAGCACATGGAACATTCTCTAAAATAGACCATATATTAGGACACAAAGCAAATATTAACAAATTCAGGAAAATTGAAATAATTCCTTGCATTGTATGTGACCACAATGGAATTAAACTACAAATCAGTAGCAAGAAAGGCTATAGAGCATACACAAAATCATGGAAACTAAACAATACACTACTAAATGATGAGTGGGTCAATGAAGAAATCAAAAAGGAAATCAAAAAATTTATAGAGTCAAATGATAATGAGAACACAACATACCAAAATCTCTGGGACACAATGAAGGCAGTTCTAAGAGGTAAATTTATAGCCTTAAGTGCCTATATTAAGAAATTAGAAAGGTCGCAAGTAAACGACCTAATGCTTCGTCTTAAAGCCTTGGAAAAAGAAGAACAAGGCAAACCAAAAAGTAGTAGACGGGAAGAAATAGTAAAGATTAGGGCAGAAATTAATGAAATAGAAACAAAAAGAACAATCCAAAGAATTAATGAAACAAAGAGTTGGTTCTTTGAAAGGATAAACAAGATTGATAAACCCTTAGCAAATCTGACCAAACGAAAGAGAGAAGAGACACAAATTAATAAAATCAGAGATGAACAAGGTAACATCACAACAGATTCCAGAGAAATTCAAAAAATTATAGGGACATACTATAAAAACATATACTCCACAAAGTATGAAAATCTGAAAGAAATGGATGATTTCCTTGATCTAAATGACCTACCTAAATTAAATCAAAATGAGATTAATCACTTAAATAGACCTATAACAAACATGGAGATCCGAGCAGTTATCAATAATCTCCCAACTAAAAAAAGCCCAGGCCCGGATGGATTCACTGCTGAATTTTACCAGACTTTTAAGGAAGAGCTAACACCATTGCTTCTTAAGCTTTTCCAGGAAATGGAAAAAGAAGGAATCCTACCAAACTCCTTCTATGAGGCCAGCATCACCCTGATACCAAAACCAGGCAAAGATAGAACAAAAAAAGAAAATTACAGACCAATCTCCCTCATGAACATAGATGCAAAAATTCTCAACAAAATATTGGCAAACAGAATACAAGAGGATATCAAAAAGATCATTCACCCTGACCAAGTAGGCTTTATCCCAGAGATGCAGGGATGGTTCAACATACGCAAATCTATAAATGTAATACATTACATAAATGGGTTGAAGGACAAAAATCACATGATCATCTCATTAGATGCAGAGAAAGCATTTGACAAAATCCAACATCCCTTCATGATAAAAGTCCTACCGATACTGGGAATAGAAGGAACATATCTCAATATAATAAAGGCTATTTATGACAAGCCTATAGCCAACATATTACTAAATGGGGAAAAACTGGAAGCTTTTCCACTAAAATCAGGAACAAGACAAGGGTGTCCACTGTCTCCACTGCTATTTAATATAGTTTTGGAAGTCTTAGCCATAGCAATAAGGCAAGAGACACACATAAAAGGGATACAAATTGGAAAGGAAGAAATCAAGTTATCATTATTTGCAGATGACATGATTCTATACATAAAGGACCCTAAAGACTCTACTAGCAAGCTGTTAGAGCTGATCAAAACCTACAGCAATGTAGCAGGATACAAAATAAATACACAGAAATCAGTAGCCTTCATATATGCTAACAACAAACACACAGAGGATGAAATCAGAGAATCACTCCCATTCACAATTGCATCAAAAAAAAATAAAATACCTTGGAATAAACCTAACCAAGGAAGTAAAGAATCTATACAATGAGAACTTTAAAACACTGAAGCGAGAAATTGCAGAAGACACTAGAAAGTGGAGAAACATCCCTTGTTCCTGGCTTGGAAGAATCAATATCTTGAAAATGGCAATCTTACCTAAAGCAATCTACACATTTAATGCAATCCCTATCAAAATTCCAAAGGCTTTCTTCATGGAAATAGAAAAAACAATCCAAAAATTCATTTGGAATCACAAAAAACCTCGAATATCTAAAATAATACTGAGCAACAAAAAAGAGGCTGGTGGTATCACCATACCTGATTTTACCCTATACTACAGAGCCATAGTAACAAAAACAGCATGGTACTGGCACAAAAACAGACATGTAGATCAGTGGAACAGAATAGAGGACCCAAATGTAAGCCCAAGTAGCTATAGCCACCTGATATTCGATAAAAATGCCAAAAATACTCATTGGAGAAGAGACAGCCTCTTCAGCAAGTGGTGTTTTGAAAACTGGATAAATATCTGCAGAAGGATGAAAATAGATTCTGCTCTCTCGCCATGCACAAGAATTAAGTCCAAATGGATTAAAGACCTTAACATCAGACCGGAAACTTTGAAACTGCTATAGGAAAAAGTAGGGGAAACCCTTCAACATATTGGTCTTGGCAAAGACTTTCTGAATACAACCCCAATTGCTCAGGCAATAAAACCACAGATTAACCACTGGGACCTAATGAAATTACAAAGATTTTGCACCGCAAAGGACACAGTGAAAAAAGCAAAGAGGCAACCTACAGAATGGGAAAAAATATTTGCCAGCTATATATCTGATAGAGGATTAATATCTAGGATATACAAAGAACTCAAAAAGTTAACTAATAAGGAATCAAACAAGCCAATCAAAAAATGGGCTAAGGAGCTAAATAGAGAGTTCTCAAAGGAAGAAATACGAATGGCATATAAGCACCTAAAAAAATGTTCTACGTCACTAGTCATCAGGGAAATGCAGATTAAAACTACATTGAGATTCCATCTCACTCCTGTCAGATTGGCCACCATCATGAAAACAAATGATCATAAATGTTGGCGGGGATGTGGAAAAAAAGGAACCCTTCTGCACTGCTGGTGGGAATGCAATCTGGTCCAGCCATTGTGGAAAACAGTGTGGAGGTTCCTAAAGCAGCTAGAGATTGATCTACCATATGACCCAGCTATAGCACTCCTAGGCATATATCCAAAGGACTCATCTCATTTCCTTAGAAGTACATGCTCAACCATGTTTATTGCTGCTCAATTTATAATAGCTGGGAAATGGAACCAGCCTAGATGTCCCTCAACAGATGAGTGGATAATGAAGATGTGGTACATTTATACAATGGAGTTCTACTCAGCGATAAAGAAAAATGAAGTTATGAAATTTGCAGAAAATTGGATGGACCTGGAAAATATTATACTAAGTCAGGTAACCCAGGCCCAGAAAGCCTAGCGCCACATGTTCTCTCTCATATGTGGATCCTAGCTACAGATGACTGGGCTTCTGCGTGAGAATGAAAATACTTAGTAGCAGAGGCCAGTAAGTTGAAAAGGAGACATATAGGGTGGAGAAAGGAAGGGAGGAGGATACTTAATAGGTTGATATCGTATATATGTAATTACAATGATTGTAATGGGGAGGTAATGTGATTGAGAATGGAATTTCAAACGGGAAAGTGTGGGGGTGGGGAGGGAGGGAATTACCATGGGATATATTTTATAATCATGGAAAATGTTAATAAAAAAAAAAAAGAAAGGTGGAAAGCAAGAACAGAAAAAAAATAAATAAAAAATAAATAAAAACCAGAAAAAAAAAACAAACCAAAAAAAAAATATTTAGCTTGCGAAAAAAAAAAAAAAAAAACTATGTTGAAATTTCATCTCCTTTCAGAATGGCTACCATCAAGAAAACAAATGACAATAAATGTTGGTGAGAATGTGGTAAAATGGTGACCATTCTACACTGTTGGTGGGGATGTAATCTGGTACAGCCATTGTGGACAGGAGAGTGGAGGGTCTTGAGACAGCTAAAAATAGATTTACTATATGATCCAGCTATAGCACTCCTAGGCATATATCCTAATGACTCTTCTCACTACCTTAGAGATATTTGCACAAGTATGTTTATTTCTGCTCTATTCACAATAGCTAGGAAATGGAACCAGCCTAGATGCCCATCCACAGATGAATGCAAAATATAGATGTGGTACATTTACACAATGGAGTTCTATTCAGCATTAAAGAAAAATGAAATTCATAGGGAAATAGATGGATCTGGAAAGGATTATACTAAGTGATGTAACCCAGTCCCAGAAATTCAAACATTGCGTCTTCTTTCTTATATTAGGATCCTAGCCACAAATGTATAGATTGTGTGTGAGCTGGAACCAAAATCAGTAGCAGAGGCCCATAAGGTAGAAAAAAAGGCTATTAGGGAGGGAGATGAGGGAAGGACTTTAGAGGATGGTAATATATACATACGTATATATATATATATACATATATATATACATATATATATGTAGAAGAACAGGTTACAGGGAAGGGAAAGGCCTAAGCTAGGTTATGGGAAGAGATTGTATGAAAGAAGGGTAGGGGGATGGTCAATCAAAATTCAAGATATTCTAAATAAGACATATGAAAATCTACTTTCTTGAATAATGGCACATCCAGATGCCATAGATTGTTACTAGACAATTTTAAGTGCCAGGGATGGGATACCTTACAGTGATCTGTTGGCCAGGGAAGTCCCTGTTGCCTCCAAAACATTATAGGCTATTGCCAAGACCCTTGGTTTCCCAAGAAAGAGATGGTAAGACCCTATTGCTGAAGACTTCACATACCTGAGTGGCAGAGTCACGGAGAAATCAAGCTGTTGCTGAGCAGTAAACCTTCTCCCTGTAGCCCAGCCAGCTGAAAGCTTGAAAAATCTGCACTGTATGTAGCCTCATGTATGACAAAAGTCATCAGTGTTGAAAAAACTTGGACACTGGAAGCCTCAAGTTTGGCCAGATAGGTCAAATGACTGAATAAGTGCAATAGTGGCATGTCTGCTCTGGGGGAAACAAACTGCTCTCTAATTGAACTGAAGGCCCACTTTATATGAGGGAATACATGCCTGGTACTGAAAACCTAATCAAATCCTATGGCAGGGGAAATCATGATCCTTAGGAGTATAAAGCCTGCTTTTGTCTGGATAAATGCATATATTACTCTTACCAAATTTCCCTGAAAGCACTACACTTAATGTTCATATTTATATAATAATGCTAACCTCACTTCTATTTAGAGAAGCTTCTCTTTTCAGATGGCAATGACCACTGGGATGATCCAAAAGTCAACATAGTGCTGAGAAGGGAGGGAGGAGTGTCCAGCACTGAAACATCACACACACTCCAAGGCTCAGGACCATTGTGGAAAGGTGGAGGAAAGAATGTGAGAGCCAAAGGAAGAATACCTCTCCTTAAATACAACTGTCTGGACAGAAATTGGCCTTGATATCCAAGACCTCAAAGTGCCTCGCAATACCTACACAGGACCCTCATAATAGGAGAAATAAAATGATGACATCAAATTAAAAGAAAGACTAATGGAGCGACAGACAGGATATGACAGAGAGCAGAGTTATAAAGAGTAAAGCAGTGGAGGGGAGGGAAATACCATGGTTTGTGTTGCAGTCCGGTTCGCATTACTGGTAGAAATCACCCAACCAAGAGCAGCTTCTGGGAAAAAGAGGTTTATTTGGCTTACAGGCTTGAGGGGAAGCTCCACAATGGCAGGGGAAAACGATTGCATGAGCAGAGGGTGGACATCACCCCCTGGCCAACAGAAGATGGACCACAGCAACAGGAGGGTGTGCCAAACACTGGCATGGGGAAATTGGCTATAAAGACCATAAGCCCGCCCCCAACAATACACTCCCTCCAGGAGGCATTAATTCCCAAATATCCATCAGCTGGGGAGCTAGCATTCAGAACACCTAAGTTTATGGGGGACACCTGAATCAAACCACCACAGTTTGTTTCCTGTAAGTATAGAAGTCATGTATATATATAGTATATAAATTTAAAGGTGAAAAAAAGAAATGAATAGGAACGGGGACTGTCCCAGGCCACACAGGGTAAGGGGAGAGTGATGTATGGGGAGTGGGATAGGCAGTCAATACCCAACATGGAGATATGTGAGGAAAACGTCTTACCAGAGTAGGATGGTAGGACTGACCAACTGGACTCTGTGTGGATCACAAGTGAGATAGGCCTTACTGACAGCAGGACTGTGACCCTGGGCTCCTCTGTTGTGATATGGAGAGTGTTGGTGGTGCTGTGTTCCCAGGCCACCATCAATCTTCAGCCACCAGGCTCAGAAGACCAGCGATTGCATCTTGTGGTGGACGAGAGAAAGGGGCTAGCCTATATTGTCAAAGCACAGAAGGACAATCAACCTCTAGCAATTTCATAATGAGGACAGGGTTCTGGAGGTGAGTGTGCACTGCGGCAGGTTTTCTCGGTGTGGCCATACTTGAAGCAGGGTGTTGATGGTGAGCGAGTTCTTTGGAGGAGGCCTCAGGGCCACAGCCAGGAGCTGGAATTGCTGCCTGTCTCTGGCGACTCTCTCAGTCTATTCCTGGTCCTCTCTGTTATTAAAAAATTTAAATGCCAGGTCAACCAGATCTCTCTGAGGGGTTTAGTGGCCCTCTTCTAAGCATTTAACATTTTTAGTTTTTCCTGATGTTACAGGCAGGTTGGGACAGGAAATGGGTATTGAGAACTATCATGCCCTCTTGGGAAGCAGGGCTGAGGCAAGCGTATTTGTTGACTGCCTCAGTTAGGCATCACATAAACTCCGGTGCATTTTCATGAGGCTTCTGGGGAAGGGTACGGAATTTGTCAAAATTAACAAACTTATGGGATGTGTTTTTGAGGCCAGCCAGGAGGCAAAGAATATTTCTATCATGGGACACACTTCCTGGGAGTTAGCAGGAGCATAGTATTCCCAGTCAGGGTCCTCTCTGGGTACAGCCAGTGTCCTTACTGGGAAAGTTTTATCAGTTAACTGAGCCTCATCAGCATGAGCCTGGGCAGCCACCCACACATGTTCTCATTCATCAGGAGTGACAGTAGACGAAAGAACTACAGAAACCAAACCCAGTTAGGTCATAGGCCTGGGTGAGATAACAAAATTCTTTGCTATCAAGATGTATGCAGAAGTGCAAGCCACTGTGACCCCAGGAAACTACAGGACATGGGAGGCAGAGAGACCAGAGAACCCTGAAGATCCCAGGCCAACCAGCCTGGGGACATGGTAGTAAATAACCAGAGACCCTGCTCAACACAAGGTGGCAAGCAGGGATCAACACTCAGAGATGTCTTCTCACTCCACACATGCACATTCACAAGCTCTCACATATGCACACTCATGCTCCTAATCACAGAAAGCCACACGGACACCAGTGTTACAAATATATATACAACAATAGTTAGCAAATTGAGTTCAGCAATATGTCAAAAGGATAACTCATTATCTCAAAGTAAGGTTGTCTCAGAAAAGCAAAGTTAACCTAACATCTGAAATTCAGTGTAATGCATGGTCCTGAGAAAATAAGAAGAAATGAAAAGCAATTGACAAAATTCAATACCCAATCTTTTATAAGAAAAAAATTCAAAAACAAAGAATAGAAGAAAATTTAAAGAATTATATAAAGCACACACTTAACATTAGCAGTGAAATACTGTAATCCTAAAATAGATAGAGTTCAATGTAATATTCAGTGTTTTACTAAAGTTTCTTATTAGTGCATTAAAAAAGTCCCTTTTGGAAAGAGTAAAGTAAAATTGCCATATATATATATATGCCATTTATGTTTAGGAAATCTTAAAATTAATCCCAAAGTCCAGTAGAATGAGCTTCACACAGGTACAGGATATAAAATCAACATACAAAAAGTATTTCTATTTTTATGTACTAGTAATAAACATTTGAAATTTTATACTTTAAAAACAATAGTATTTGTAGTAGCAACAAAACTTAGAATATTTTGAATATAACTGATTTTTTTAAAGTGAAGACCTTTACACTGCAAAGTTAATATATATTGATGAAAAATGTTTTAAACTCAAATACAGATGGACTTTGTTCATTGGTTAGAAAACTCAGTATTTGCTAGATTTAAGGCAATCATATCAGAATTAAAGTAGTATTTTTGTGAGACTTGACGGGTTTCTTCTAAAATGCATATGGAAATTAAAGCATATTAAAATGACAAAATAACTCTAAAAAGAGAAAACTAAATAATGTTAACTTGTTTTAAGAATTATTATAAAGTTGTTATGGTATCAAGAAGATATGGTATGAGTATCAGGTGAACAGTGAAGTCATTAGAGGTGACTGCATGCATATGAACAGCTGGGTTTGAACAAGACAATGCAGTGAAGAAAGAACTCCCTGCAAATTGATTCCAGATCATTGGATATTGAGGAGAAAAAAGGAAAAACATGATGACCTTCTCTCATGATTCATGCTGAGTCCTTCATATAAACTCCAAAACTAGAAAACTTCTAAAAGGAAACAGAAGAGTCTTTGTTCCTTGGGTTTGACATGGATTTCTTAGCTGTATCATCAAAGGCATCACTTGTAAAGAAATATGTAAATTGGTAACTTCAGCAAAGTGTAAAACTTCTGTTTTTCAAAAAAATATATAAGAAGTCAAGGCCTGCCACAAACCAAATTAAAATATTGGGAAAGTATTTTTCCAATAAAATCTTTGGTCCAGAACAAATAAAGGCGTCTTAAAGCTCACCAGAAGGAAGAAAAACAATTAACACCTGGGCTAAATATTCTACAAGACACATTCCTAGGGAGAAATGCTAGGCTTTGTTCACTGTGAGAAAACTGCAGCTGGAAACCTCAGTTAGATTCCATTAAATACCCAATAGAACAGTCAGTGATTTCCTAACTGTAGGAGAGACGAGTACCATTGTTTCCTCCTTTTAAAGTCAAACAAATAAAAAGTATTTCCAGACAAACTGACTTACCTAAGATTTCTCCTCCAGTAAAGGCTGAAGTGACAATAAAGCCCAAGACTACACTCTCCAAAGTTTATGCTCATTCTACGACATGCTAAGTAATCTTTAAGTATCTCATTTAAAATTCCATGTGTCTTATAAATTGTAAGCTTATTAATAGATTTAAAAGCAACACATACTTTTAAAGCGAAGTAATTAAAACCTTTGTCCTAGCACACTATTCCTCGTTTATGCCATGTTACTCTTCTGGCAGCAGAAGGAAGATGGCGGTGGTGTTGCCATTGTCTTTGTGGGTCTATCAATTTAATAGGCATAGTTTAAATCTGAAATACAATTTAAAATAACTGGAAACACATTTTCTCTGGTGTAAACTCTAGTGTATATTCACTATAATAATGGGTTCAGCAAATTCTGTGGTGAATTTTAATAAGATTGATATTATTGATTTATTGAACTTGTGAAGTTTTTCTTCTAGGATTACTATAATCTAAAGAAATTCTGAAGAAGTGACAACGTAAGGCCTTCAGCCTACATCACTGTATAAGTGAACTCTTCCAAGTGAGAGCTTTCTCCTTCCATTGCTGCCTGGCCATGTCATACTTTAATATGGTGTATAAAAAGGGAGACTGTGGACATCCTTGCCTGCCTTTCAGGGACTAGCCATAAGGAAGAAAGCATGAAAACACAAGCTCTCACCCTACTGTAATGAAGCACAGACGCAGCAGAGCTCCTGCCTGGAGTCAACAGAGCCTCTGTCTGCTTCTCGTTAATGGGTAGAGCTCCAAACCCAGAGCTCATGGGCCAGGAAGGCTGTGGCACTACCCTCTTTCTCTTCTGTATTGTCAACAAACTGTCATGCCAGCCATCTTTGCTCTCTCCACACTGGTTTTATCATTTCCACTTCTGAAGAGTACTGACTGATGGCATTAGTGTCAGGAAACCTGATAGTGGAGAGCAAAATCCTCCTATCTTCCTGGCAGGTTTTCAAAATTCCTATAATTCTCTCCACAGCATGTGTTTATGCAAAGGGAAATTGATGTCTCTAAGTCACTAATTGTCTGATTCAGTTAAAGATTATGATACACATTGTCATTTTTGCACTGAACTTCTTGAACTACATGTATAAAATGTAATTTCTAGTGTAAGAAGGCCTAATTACTTATCCTGTTACCAATTCTTATAGAATTAAATGAAAACTTTGTCTTGAAAATCAAAATCTCACTGATGATGGTAGTACATGTCTGTAATACCAGCTTTTAAGAGGCCTTAAGGCAAGAGGATCTTGATTTCAAGGCCAGCCTAGGATATAGAGGCCCTACCTCCAAAACAAAAAATTAAGTCTCAATATCATCTCAGCAGAAATGCCATCTTTGCCTGAAGTACAAAAGGTAATGGAGTAAGAGTTGTAAATAGCAAGTTCATATTAGAAACTTACTGAGCCAGTCAGGGAATACCAGAGCTGATCATTTGAAATATGCTTGTTAATTGTGATGCTCAACGTTCATGGTGTCACATTAAAGGGCTTACAGTGGTAACTTTGATAATTACAGTTTCCTTTTCCCCAGAAGCTTTAACAATTACATTTTGTTTTGATAAAGGAGACATTGGGTGAATGCTTCACTCCTGTAGAAACACCAAACAGGGGACTCTTTAAAGGTTTGTTTGGAGGTGGTGCACAGCCTCTTGATAGAGAAGAGTTATGTGATTCTATTTGTTTAACTTGGGTGATATATTTTTAAGGCAAAAATGTTCATTCCATTCCAATTATTAAACTATATTTACTTTTTTCATCTTTCTCACAATTGGTATATCTGCTTTAACAAGATTCATAAAAGTACCTTGTCATTCTGTCCCAAAGAAAGAAATACTTTCCCCAGGTAAACAAAAATCAGAAGAGCTTCAAGTGTCTAAAAAGGAGTATGCACAATTTTAAATGAAAAGCATTCTATTTACATATGATGTATTATTATGAATTTTTATTGTTATGATGAATTTTTTATGTTAAATGTGGTCTGCATCATTTTATTCCAGTGGTTGCCTTTAATTAATGACTATTAGATTTCTGTCACTTTGACAAAGTACCTGAGAAAATCAATGTAAAGGGAAGAAATTTTCACTACTTGGAATTGCTAGGCAAACACTCTACTATTCAGATTTATCCCCACTGAGATTTATTTTTGCTCATGGTTTCAGGGGTTTCAACCCACAGTTAGTTTGGGCTGTGGTCCCAGGGCCTGCTGTGCAGGAGAAAGAGCGTCATAGTTACGATAGTTAGCAAAGCTTCTTGTCTGCTGGTGTCTATTAAAAGGAGGTAGTGGGGTCAGAGTCTCACCATCCCCTTCAAAGACAATCCTCCACTGCCCAGCCTTCCTCCACCAGGTCGTACCTCTGAAGGTTCCACTACCTCCCCAAGGTCTGAGACAGTGGAAGATACCTCAGATCCAAAGCAAGGCCCTTAACATTAAAAAGGTCTTAAATGTAATCCAACTTACAAAACCTCTCAAAGTATTCATTGTGTTACATGATCATCTAGCATAAAATTTGGTTCATACACTGCCCTCCACATACTTGACATAAATTAACATTTGGTTTCTGAGTAGACTAATCAATCAATCAATATTAATGTTCTTTTGGTTCTTCTTTTGTTTTGAGTCATAATCTAACTCTGAGCCCAAGCTGACCTGCCACTCACTCTGTAGCACAGGTGGGTCTCAAATTCAAGGCATTTCAACTAGCTCAGCCTCCTCAGTGCTAAGACTATAGGTGTACACCACTGTGCCTGGATTGAGCTGTCCTAGAATCTTTTCCTCTTCTGCTAAAATTCCAGAATTTTCCTTTTGTATATTTCAATGGAGAAATGATAACACTGAATGACAGTAAATAGCAGTTTAGTACAGTTTTATTTTTAACACTTACTCAATGATGGCTTCATAGTGTAACTCAGTCAAAGGCAAGAAAGCTATTCTTGTAAATGGGGACTAAAAGTTTGGAATAACATTCTCACTGAGAATAGTCTGTAAAATCACATAAAACTTTGGTATATTTTAGAAAGTTGTTGAGAAGAACTATTCACACAGAGAGCAATGTGTAAGAATGGCAGTGTCCATGGAGAAGGACAGAAAAGCAGAATGGCAAGCCTGGCACATTGGGCCACTTTCTCCCAGGAGTGCTTTTCTTAGTTAAGTGGGAGGCTGAGAGGGAGAGAGAGAGCAGTGACAGATTGCAAGATGAGCACTTGGGCCCCACAAGGGCTGAAACCCTGGACTAATGACTCTGTAGAAAGACTTTTATTTATTTATTTATTTATTTATTTATTTATTTATTTATTTTTCCTGTTTAATCAACTCATATGTTCTGTTTTTTTTTTAAATGAAAAAATGTGTATGGTGAACACTAACAAATGTAAGTAGATACAAATCAACCCGTCAATAAATGAACCAGTGTTAACCAAAGGAGGAAACAATGGTGACCTTGCTTTTGTCTGTGCTCAGCTTATTTTCTAATGGTACAAGGAGAAATTCCCAGGGCCACACCTTGGTGAATTTCAGCAGTCCAGGATTTATTCCTGCTTGGGGCTGGGTCCTAAACTTATAACATGACCAACTCCAAAAGTATTCATGAGACTTCTCACTTACTGGTAGGTGAAGGCATATGGCACTAGGCCTGGATCTAAAACTGTTGGCCCTTTTTTAAAATTTTTTAAATTAGTTTTCTATTGTGCAAGTACAGGCAGTTTGGTACCATTATCAGGCTCATCCGTGACCTACCCCCTACCCATTGGCCCCTCCTTGTTGAGGTATATGGGTCGTGCATTGTGGAGTTAGCCCACAGTTATTGGTACGATAAATGTCTCTGCATATCATGACCCAACATGTGACTCTTACATTCTTTCCGCCCCCTCTCCCGCAAAATTTCCCTGAGCCATGTTGGGTTCATTTTTGGTCTGCTCCAGTGATGAGGTGTTGGGGGCCTCTGGGGCTCTGGCTCTCTGACTTGGTAGGCATTGATTTTAGAAAGACTTTCAAAAGGCTACAGGTTAAGAGTAAGAGAGGGCTGGAGAAATGGCTTAGTGGTTAAGCACTTCCCTGTTAAGCCTAAGAACCCTGGTTCGAGGCTCCATTCCCCAGGACCCATGTTAGCCAGATGCACAAGGGGGCACATGTGTCTGGAGTTTGTAGTGGCTGGAGGCCCTGGCAACCCAGTCTCTCTCTCTCTCTCTCTCTTTCTCTCTATGCCTCTTTTACTCTCTGTCTGTAGCTCTCAAGTAAATAAATAAAATGAGCAAAAAATTTTTTTAAAAAGAGTAAGAGAGAACTGGGAGTACAACAACCTTAACACATGCACACACACATTCACACACACACTTTCAGCTCAACTTCAAATTATGTGAATGTCCTATTATGTTTTTAGTCTTAATTTAGGTTTTTGTTTTTCTAGACTGTTCAAGGCCATAGCACCTATAAGAAATAGGGGAAAATGTTCTCTAAAAGAAGATAGCAATATTCTAACTTTTAATTATTTCTACGAATGTCTAGTAAACATATAGTCATAAATAGTCTGGGGTACTAGGAGACAAACTATGTTAAATAAAACTGAAAAGGTAGAAGAAGAGTAATAGCAATTCCTCTCCTGACATATATACCCAAGGAACTGAAAACTGTCTTTACACAAAGATTCCTCCAAATGCTCACCAATGCATTCTTCATAAAAGACAAAATTGAAAACTACCACATGTCCATCAGCTAATGAGTACATAAACAAAGGGTGGTATATCCATGAAATGATTTCTCATTCAGCCATAATAGGGATGGTGTACTGATTGGTACAATACAGATGGACCCAGTCATTATTTTTAAAAGAGCCAACCACAAAAGGCCCAACACTGTATAAATCCATGTATATGAAATGTTCAGAACAGGCAAACGTTTAGAGACAAAATTGCTGAGTGATTGAGGAGTGGGAAGTGAAGTAGAAAGTGACTGATGACAGGATGAGGGTTCTTCAATGCTCATCAATTCCATAATGTGTTATGAGTTCTTTTTCAACAAAGTAAATGTAAGCTAAAGGAAATAGGATGAATCTGAAGAAATCAGCCTGTAAAGGATGTTAGGTCAGGATATAGATTGTGAAGGGAAGAGAACCAACTCTTAGGATTTTTTGAAGGAAACATGGGATTTTTATCTGTTTGAAAACTACAAATCAACTACATATTTAAATTTAAACTGTTACATTTGAAGCTAAAAATCTTAGTCTTTATTTTATGCATCCTTAAAATGAATTTTAGTTATGGAGTTTGTGTTTGTAGGCCCATTTCCCTGTTTTAAACAAGTTCTGCTGTACAAGCTAGCATCAATTAGGATAGCTATAAATATACTGTATTAGTGCATGCTGAAAATCCTAGAAGTAGGGCTGGGGAAATGGCTTAGTGATTAAGGTGTTTGCCTGTGAAGCCTAAGGACCATGGTTCAATTTCCCAGGACCCACATAAGGCAGATGCACAAGGGGGCACATGCATCTGGAGTTTGTTTGCAGTGGCTAGAGGCCTTAGTGTACCCATTCCCTCTTTCTCTGTACCTGCCTCTCTTTCTCTCAAAGAAATAAAAAATACATTATAAAAAATTCATAGCTGGGTGTGATGGTGCTACCTTTAATCCCAGCACTTGGAAGGCAGAAGTGGGAGGATCACTATGCGTTCGAGGCCACCCTGAGACTACATAGTGAATTCCAGGTCAGCCTGGGCTATATTGACACCATGCATAGAAAAAATAAATATCCCAGAAGTAATTTAAACCCTCATATGAAAAGTACATGTTAATTATACAGTCAATATATAAATATTCTAATGATATTGTCCAATCTAAACATTTCCTTTCATTGTTATCAGGGTGTTTGCCTTTTATTTTTTGCTACTCCTTTACTTTTCACAGTCTTTCAGTTGGAGAGTAAGCCTGAGGAAAGGCTTCCAGGAGCCTTGCACAGCACATCCCAGGTCCTGGTGTAATCAAAGTTGTGAAAGTGTGGCGTCAGGACCTGTGAGTGAGCTAGTACAAACCAAGTTGGCCCTGGATGAAAAAGAGTAGATGCTTGGTGACTTGGAGAAAAGAACTGCAGCTCTGTTATCAAGAAAAGACTTGTTTTCGAAGGATGCACACATGCAGCGTCAAGCACAAATCTAGGTTAAGCAAATATTTAAGCTGCTGCATTTTTTTTAATCTTTTGTATTTCTATGAACACATCTTTTGTCTATTTGTAAATTCCCAATTTTCCCCACCAGAGAGAACAAGCATATCTTAGCCTTTTACCTCTTGCTGCAGAATGTAAATTGTGAAGAATCTGCTCACCTTCAGGGTCATTTTACACAACCACCAACATCTTCTTGGACTAGAATAAAAGTGCTAACTTTCATTAAGATCTCAGTCTGCTATTGCTTCGCCCAAGAGAAGGAAATCATTGATCTCCTTTAATTCTCATAGGTAGATATACATAACTAAAGCTGGTAAGCATTTTGATTCCAATAAACAGTACTTAGCCTATGTTGTAAACTAGTGTGTGTGGAGAGGCAGTGCAGTGGCTTCAGCAGTGCATTCATGGGTCTCACAGTAGGCATGATGGAGCTCAGAAACTGATGTCATGAAATAGGGATCTCTAAATAGCCCTTATGCAGACAGCTAGATTTCATTGATGAGGTTGTTTTAATAATTGAGGTTAAAATATTTACCACTCCTATATGCATGACTCATTGTCTCATAACAATGTCCAGCTATGACATCACAATGCTCCAATGTGATATATTAATACCCTACTTGTTTGTCACAATGGCTACCGTGATATCACAATGACTCACTGTCTCATCTAATCCTCAAATGTGACATCACAATAACCTGTTGTGACATCAAAAAGCCTATGATTCCACAAAGCCCCATTGTGACATCACAGTGTCTGAATATGGCAGCATATTACCCCATTTTATGTAACAATGCTCCTGGCACTGTGATGTCACAATGAGGGTCTGTGATGTCACAGTTGGACATTATGATGAGAGAGTGGACAGAGTGAGGCATTGTGATGTTACAGTGGACCATTTTGATATCACAGTGGGGAACTGTAATTTAGTAGAGCTTTGAAATGTCACATTAGTGTATTGTGACATCACAGTTGGATTTGTGATGTGGGAGTAGGATATTGTGATGTCATAGCGGGATGTTGTGACATCACAGTAAGGTAATGTGATGTCACAATAGGGCAATATGATATCACAGTGGCACATTGTTATAAAATAGCTGGGCTTTGTGATGTCAGTGATGCATTGTGGGATCAAAGTCGGGCCTTGTGAAATCACAGGGGGGGAGGGTTGCATTATGGTATCAGAGTAGGGCACAATGATGAACAAGTTGAGAATTATGATATCATATTGGAGCATTGTGATGCTATAGCTGGGCATTGTAATGAGATAGTGAGTCACTGTGATGTCCCAGTTGGGCATTGTGATGAGACAGTGAAATACTGTAATGTCACAGTGAAATATTGAGATGCCATAGTG
The DNA here is from genome assembly GCF_020740685.1 of Jaculus jaculus. Taxonomy (NCBI): domain Eukaryota; kingdom Metazoa; phylum Chordata; class Mammalia; order Rodentia; family Dipodidae; genus Jaculus; species Jaculus jaculus. The sequence goes on from NW_025423496.1 coordinate 688,518, forward strand.
GGGCATTGTGATGCCATATTGTAGCTTTGTGATGTCACAATGGGGCCCTGTGATGTTACAGTGGGTAACAATGATTATACAGTGGGCTTTGTGATAACAGTGGGGCATTTTGATGTGACCATGGACTGTGATGTCATAGTGGGGCATTGTAAAATTACATTTCAGGTTTGTAATGTCTCTGTGGGATATTGTGATATCACAGTGGGGCATTGTGATGAGACTGATGGGCAATGTGATGTCACAGTGTAGTATCGGGATATAACAGTATTGAATTGTGGTATATCATTTGGGAATTTGGATGTTATAGAGAAAATTGTGATAAACAACAGAACATTGTAATATCATAGTGGGACCTTGTAAAACCACAGTGGACCTTTGTGATGTCACATTAAGTTATTGTGATGTCACAATGCAGCATTGTCATATCACAGTGGGTCATTGTGATGTCAGAATGTGGCACTGTGATGTCACAATGGGGCTTTTTTGTATCACCATGTTGTGGTGGAGCATTGTAAAATCAGAATGGGGCTTTGTGATATCACAATAGGATACTGTGACATCACAGCTCAGCATTGTCATGTGACATTGGATATTGTGACATTACAATGGAGCATTGGTGAAGCACAGCGGGAAACTGTGATGTCACATTGGGGCAATGTGGTGCCACAGTGCAGCATTGTTATGTTACAATGGGGCATTTCATGAGAAAGCTGATTTTATAATGTTATATGGAAGCATTTTGATGTAATACCTGCTCATTATCATGAGACGGTGAGTCATTGTGATGTCACAGTGGCATATTGTGAATTCACATTGGAGATTTGAGATGTCTCAATAGGGCATTGTGATGTCCCACTGGGACATTATGTTACAGTTAAGCTTGGTGATGTCACAGTGGGATATTATGATGAGAGAGTGAAGCAATGTGATGTCACAGTAGACCACTGTGATATCACAATCCTTTACTGTGAGTCACAGAGGGCTTTGTGATGAACAGTGGACATTGTGATATCAAAGTAGGGTATTGTGAAATTCTAGTGGGTTTTTTTGATGTCATATTAGGGTCTTATGGTCTCATAATAGAGAAATCTTATATAAGAATTTTGCATTATGATGTCACAGTGGGGTACTGTGATAGCAAAATTGGGGTTTGTAATGTCACACTGCTACATTGTGAAATCAGAATTGAGCTTTGTGATGTCATATTAGGGAATTGTGAAGTCATAGTGGAATATTGTTATAGTGCATTAGGGCATTTTGATGTCACAGTGGGGCCCAGTGATATCGTAATGGGCTTTTTGGTGTCACAGTGGCACATTGTGAAAACATAGAGGGGTTTTGTGTTTGCACAATTTGGTATTGTGATGTCCCAGTTGAGCATTGTGATGGATGTGACAGTGGAGAATTGTATGTCACAGTGGAACACTGTGATGTCACAATGAGGTAATGTGAAGTCAAAGTGCGACATTGCTATGTTACTGTGGTGAATTTTGATGAACAAGTTAATTTTGTTATGCCATGTAGGTGCATTGTGTTGTATTAGCTGGGCATTATCATGAGACAATGAGTAATTGTGATCTCACAGTGGGACATTTTGAAATCACAGTGGGGCTTTGTGATGTCACAATTGGGCATTGTGAGGTTATACTGGAATATTATGATGTTACAGTTCAGCTTGGTGATGTCATAGTGGGAAATTATGATGGGAAAGTGAGGCAATGTGATATCAAATAGACCACTGTGATATCCTAGTGGTTAATGGTGATGTCACAGAGTGGCTTTATGATGAATAGTGGAGCATTGCGATATTACAGTGGGGCATTGTAAAATCATAGTGGGACATTGTGGTGTCATATTAGAATATTGTGATGTCACAATAGGGCATTGTTATATCACAGTTGGGCATTGGGATGTCACAGTGGGCACTGTGATGTCAGAGTGAGGCATTGTGATAAACAATTTGGTTTTAATGTGTCATATGGGGGCATTGTGATGTAATGACTGTCATTATTATGAAACAGTGAGTCATTGTAATGTCACTATGGAGCATTTTGGTATCACCGTGGAGCATTGTGAAATATCAGTGGAGCTTTTTGATGTCACAATATGGCATTGTGATGTCACTCTGGGACATTATGATGTTATAATTCAGCACTGTGATGTCACAGAGACACATTATGATGAGAGAGTGTGTCATTGTGATGTCCCAGTAGACCACTGTGACATCACAGTGAGGAATTGTGATATCATAGAGGAACTTTGTGATGAAGAGTGGAGCAGTGTGATATCACATTTGGGCATAGTGAAATGATAGGCTCTCTGATGTCACATTGGGTATTGATATGTCACAGTGCATCATTGTTATATCACAGTGGGGCATTGTGATGTCACAGTGGATTAATATGTTGTTAAAATTGGGCTTTGTGGTGTCGCACTGTGGTATTGTTAATTCAGAATGCAGCTTTGTGATGTCACAATAGGGTCTTATGATGTCACAGTTAAGCATTGTAATGTGACATTGGGTATTGTGATGGCACAGAGGAGCATTGTCATAACACAGTGTGTCACTGTGATGTCACAGTGGTGCATTGTGATGTCACAGGGAGCTAATGTTCAGTCACAGTGGAACACTGTGATTTTAAGAGTGGGGCTTTGTGAAGTAAATTATGCATTTGTTATATCACTATGGGTATTTTGTTCAGTCAGTTGGTCATTGTGCTGTGACAGTTGGGCATTGGAATCACACAGTTGGGTATTGTGGTGAGAAAGGTGGGTAATTGTGATGTTATTGTTGAGATTTCTGTTGTGCCTATAGGGTATTGTGATATCACTGAAAATTATGGTGCTATTACAGTGGGATATTGTTATGTTACAGTAGGAATTGTGATGAAAAATGGTCTTATTATGTCATATGGGAGCATTGTGATGTCATGGCTGGGCATTACCATAAGGCAGTGAGTCATGATGTGGTGTCACAATGGATCATCGTGAAATTAGAGTGGGACTTTGCGATGTCACAATAGGTGTTACTTTACAGCTGAGCATTGTGATGTGACATGGTGTATTGTGATGTCACAGTGGAGCATTGTTATATCAAATAGGGACAATGTGATGTCACAGTGGGGCATTATGATGTCAAAATGGGACAATGTGATGAACAAGTTGGTTTACTATGTCATATGGGAGCATTTTGATGTCATAGCTGGGCACTATCATGAGACAGTGAGCTATTGTGATTTCATGGTGGAGCATTGTTATAGTACAGTGGGGTATTATGAAATCATGGTGGGGCTTTGTGATGTCACATTAGGGTATTGTGATTTCAGAGTGAGGCATTGTTATATCACAGTAAGGCATTGTAGTATCACAGTAGGGCTTTGTGTTGGCAGTGTGGCATTGTGGAAATACAGTGGGGATTTGTGAAATCAATAGAATATTGTGATGCCACATTGGGACATTATGATGTTACAGTTCATCTCTGTGATGATTAGAGTATTGTGATATCACAGGAGAGCATTATTATAACACAGTAGGGCACTGTAATGTCACAGTAGGGCTCTGTGATGTCATAATGGGGTTTTGTGATATCTCAGTGCATCATTGTGAAATTAGAGTGGGGCTTTGTGAAGTCACAATATGGTATTGTGACATCACAGCTGAGCACATTGAGGTGGCATTGGGTATCGCAATATCAGTGTAGAGCATTGATGTGTCACAGTGGGACAATGTGATGCTATGGTGGGGCATTTTGATGTCACAGTGGGGTATTGTGATGAACAAGTTGATTTTGTTATGTCATATCTGAATCTTATATCATAGCTAGGTGTTATCATGGGACAGTGAGTTATTGTGATGTCACAGTGCAACATGGGAATATCACAATGGGGCACTATAAAATCCAGTGGGGCTTTTTTTTCCCCTCAATTTTTATTAACATTTTCCATAATTATAAAAAATTATCCCATGGTAATACCCTCCCTCCCCCATACTTTCCCCTTTGAAATTCCATTCTCCATCATATCTCCTCCCCACCTCAATCAGTCTCTCTTATATTTTGATGTCATGATCTTTTCCTCTTCTTATGATGGTCTTGTGTAGTTAGTGTCAGGCCCTGTGAGGTCATGGATATCCAGGCCATTTTGTGTCTGGAGGAGCATGTTGTAAGGAGTCCTATGCTTCCTTTGGCTTTTACATGCTTTCCACCACCTCTTCTGCATTAGACCTTGAACCTTGGAAGGTGTGATCAAGATGTTACTCAGAACTCCAGTAACTTCTTTCCAGCACTATGATACCTCTGAGTCATCCCAAGGTCCCTGCATCTGAAAAGAGAAGATTCTCTACCCAAAGTAAAAGTAGTGTTAATATAAGGGTATACATATTAAGAGAGTGCTAACTGGGCAGTTTGATAAGCATAGTATATACTAGGGGTATATACACCCCTAGGGCTCATGACTACCCCTGTTTTAGGTATTCAGTATCAGGGATGTATTCCCTCCCATGGAGCAGGCCTCCAATCCAATTGGAGGGCAGTTGGTTTCCACCATGACAGGCGTGCCACTGTTGTACCCATTGGCTCATTTGTCCTGCCTGGCCAATTATAAGGGTTGCAGTGTCCACTGTTGAGTATCTTCACTGATGGTATCTCTTTCTCCCATTGAACTACATGTAGAATGGCTTCTTCCAGCTTTCTGTCAGCTGGTCTACATGGAGGAAGTTATCAGCAGGATTTCTCAGTGGCCTTGCAGCCCAAGTATGTGGAGTCTTCAGCAATAGGGTTTTACCATCTATTCCTAGTGGGAAGCCAAGGGAAGTGGGGCTTTTTGATGTCACAACAGGATATTATGATGTCATATGGGAACATTATGATGTTATAGTTCAGTTCTGTGATGTTACAGTGGGACATTATGATGAAGGAGTGAGGAGTGAAGCATTGTGAAATCACAGTGTGGATTTGTGATGTCACATTAGAATATTGTTATGTCACAGTGGAGCTTTGTTATATCACAGTGGAGTGTTGTAATATCACAGTGGAGCACTTTGATATCACAATAGGTCTTTTTGGTGTAGAAAATGATTTTGTGATGCCACAGTTTAGCTTTTTGATATGACATTTGGTGTGGTTGCTGGTTGCTCTGAGGCCACTGCACATTGGTTTCCCACGGTTGTCTGGGCAACTGTGGAGCAGGGTCTTGAGTGACCATTACTGTGATGTGATGAGACAATCAGGAGACTGTGTCAGAGGACAGCTCATTTATTTTTTTGGGGGGGGTATGGCTTATAAGTGTTCATGTAATGGTGGGTAAAGTTATATGGTATGGGTCACAGGAGGATTGGCTGTGTGAAGGCTCCTGGCTGATACCTTATTAACATATAGGGACCTTCTGGGTGAGCAGTGAAATGTCACATGGCCACCGGAAAACCAAAACCCAAGTCTTATCAGGATATCCAGGTGCCCCAGGCAAAGGGAGGGAGTGGTCCCACTCCTGCCAGTCCCAAGGCAAGATTATCAGGGTGTAGGTGCACTGCAACCTGGGACCCTTAGCTGTGCCTGACATCTGAGGCCTACTTTAGCCTCCAACGGTCCAGGGCCCATAATTGTGCCTGATACCTTCCCCCTTTTTTATAATGGTGCAGTATCATCATATTCAGTGAGGTCCTTGTAGTTTATCACAGGTTCAGACAGAGCTAGGACATACATGAGAGCCTGATTGGTAGCAACCTTAGCAATGTTAGTTATTTGTTTTCTGAGAACTGTGATAAGGCAGTGGGCCACAAGATAAAAGGGTTTCTGTAATCAGGAGGGGGCCAAGAAAGGGGTGGAGCCAAGTGAGTAAGGGGTTAGAGAACCAGGTTGTGGGGTCATTAGTTTTATACTGGGTTGGGAATAGTTCATTGTAGATATAGGGTATTCAATGGTGGCATTCATAGGAACCATGGTTAGCATGGGATGGGTGGTGGATGCACAAAAGAAGCAGATAAAAGCATTGGGGTGGTTAGTAAAGGGAAGAACATACTTTCAGTTAAAATGGCAGTGTAGGAACCATGCCAAAGAAGCCTAGGGAAGAAAAAGCCAAAAATCCACAGTATAATACACTCTTCTGCTAAAAAGTAAGGTGTATAAGAAAATTCCAACAGCAGCAGAAAAGTAGGAGAGATCCAGAGAACCCAGAGTCCACATATACAGGATGAAGTGGCTCTGACAGCACTGGCACCACATCTGTGGGGCCACAGTTGTAAGGCTCGGCTTAAGCCACAAGAAAAGCCAGGTGAGGGAATTTTCCAGTTACATGTGAGCGCTTCTCAAACTCAAGAAATGTGGAGAACTGCAGCAAACAACAGAGGAGCAGATCGTGAGATAGAGGATCACATGGACCAGCGGGAGAATTAGAGCCACCATCCACAGTCTTCCCTCCCCTCACACCAGCTCAAGCACCAGCAAGCACCAGAGACCAGGGGAAAGGAGATCACAGCACCCAGAACTGGTGACCAGAGCAGCAATCCAATGACCTAGCCAGCCTACTTGAACCCACAGTGCACCAAAGAGGGACCCAAGCAGAAACACAGCATAACTGACACTGAAATCATCCTAAAAGGTAACTGGGATTACACCAGGTCAGTACCCGCCAAATAAGCCTGATATATAGGCCTGAACTGTAAGTTCTAATTGCATCTTCCATAAAAGGATGAATTATATGTTAAATCTCATGGGTGGTTGGATTTGCCTTGTTTTTTTCTGAGGTAGGGTTTAACTCTAGGCTGACCTGGGATTCACTCTGTATTCTCAGGGTGACCTTGAACTCATGGTGATCCTCCTACCTCTGCCTCCCGAGTGCTGGGATTAAAGGCATGCACCACCATGCCCAGCTTACCATTCTTAAATAAACTATATTTGGGGCTTTTTATTTAATGCTTCTTGATTTATAGTGGCTTTGTTTGCTCTTCTGTTGTACATTAGGGAAGGGTCTCACCTAGCACCTTAAGCTCCTACCCTGAAGATATACAATTCAGATTGTTTGATACATTTAATAATACTGCAGCTAACTAGAAAATCCAAGCATTGAATTAATCCAAGATGCAAAAATATGTACATTATAACACAAGAAACACCAAATATCAAGACAATTTAAATCCACCGAAAAGTATTAATGCATCAGAAATGACCTCCAGTGAGAATGAGTAAGAGGAAATGCCTCAGAAATTTTTCAAAAGAATGATTAATGCTCAAAGAAGTCAAAGAGGAAATCAAAGGAATGAAAGAGGAAATCAAAGGAATCAAAGGAGACACAGGACACCAATTTAATAACCTCTGTAGCACAATGCAAGACATAAATAAGGAAATGGAATAATAAAGAAAAGTCAGTGAATTACTAGCAATGAAGAACACAGTTAATGAAATAAAACTCTGTAGAAAATCTCACTAGTAGAGTGGATGAAGGAGAGGACAGAATATCTAAACTGGAAGACCATGTGGCAGATCTAATACAGCCCAACAAGGACAAAGACAAACTAATAGGAAAGTATGAATGTGAATTTCAAGATGTCAGGGACACTATTGAAAGATCAAACATAAGAACTCAGGGTATAGAAGCAGGAGAAGAATTTCACTCCAAAGGCATAGTAGGCGTTTTTCACAAAATCATAGAAGAAAACTACCCCCAAATTGGGATAGAGGTGCCAATACAGATACAGGAAGCCCTTAGAACACCAAACAAACAAAACCTGGAAAGAAACTCTCCTTGCCAAACTACAACTAAACTACCAAACATAGAAACCAAAGACAAAAGATTGAAAGAAGTTGAGATAAAAATCAAGTTACCTACAAAGACAAGTCCATCAAGATCACAGCAGATTACTTAACACAAACTTTTAAAAGCCAGAAGGACATGGAGTGATGTATTCCAAGTTCTCAAAGATATCAACTATCAACCAACTTTATCCTGCAAAGCTATCCATTCAAACAGACAGAGAAATAAGGACATTCTACAAAAAAAGCAGGCTAAAGGAATATTTGAACACAAAACCAGCTCTATAGAAAATATTTGAAAGAATCCTCCATGCTGAAGAGAAAGAAAAGCACACATATAAAGGACCTGGAAAAACAAACAATACTCAAATACTATTTAACACAAGAGAGCAAAAGTAAAACTGGAAGAACTGCAAAAATTGGCAAAAATAAATACACATCTTTCAATAACATCTTTTAATATCAACAGCCTCAATGCCCCAACCAAAAGACATATATTTGCAGACCAGGTTAAAAAGCAGGATCCTTGTATTGCCTCCAAGAAACTCACCTTTCTACAAAGGATGAACACTATTTTAGAGTGCAAGGTTGGAAAACGGTGTCTCATGCAAATGGGCCTAGAAAAGAAGCAGGGGTTCCTATCCTAATATCTGACAAGGTCGACTTCAGTTCAACATTAGTTAGGAAAGATAAGGAAGGTCACATTATATTGATTAAAGGCACAGTCCAACAGGAAGACATTACAATCCTAAACATATATGCACCTAACATGGGGGCTCCCAACTTCATCAAATAAATGCTATTAGAAATAAGGTCACAAAGCCAGGCGTGGTGGCGCACACCTTTAATCCCAGACTCGGGAGGCAGAGGGAGGAGGATCGCCATGAGTTCAAGGCCACCCTGAGACTACAGAGTTAATTCCAGGTCAGCCTGGACCAGAGTGAGACCCTACCTCGAAAAACCAAAAAAAAAAGAAAGAAAGAAATAAGGTCACAGATAATGCCAAACACAGTTGTAGTGGGTGACTTCAACACCCTACTCTCACCAATTGACAAGTCATCCCAGCAAAAAATAAACAGAGAAGCATATGGATTAAATGAGGTCATAGAGGAAATGGACCTAACAGATATATACAGGACATTTCTTCCAAATGCTGCAGAATACACATTCTTTTCAGCAGCACATGGAACATTCTCTAAAATAGACCATATGTTAGGAAACAAAGTAAATCTTAACAAATACAGGAAAATTGAAATAATTTCTTGCATATCTGACCAAAATGGGATCAAACTAAAAATCAATAGCAAGAAAAACTATAGAGCATACACAAAACCATGGAAATTACTAGATGATGAATGGGTCAATGAAAAGATCAAGAAGGAAATAAAAAAATTCATAGAGTTAAATGATACTAAGAACACATCATACCAAAACCTTTGGGACACAATGAAGGCAGTACAGTGGTAAATTTATAGCTTTAAGTACCTATATTAAGTAATTAAAGAGGTCTTAAGTAAATGGCCTAATACTTCACCTTAAAGCCTTGGAAAAAGAAGAACAAGGCAAACCAAAAATCAGTAGATGGGAAGAAGTAATAAAGATTCAGGCAGAAATTAATGGAATAGAAACCAAAAAGCAATCCAAAGAATCAATGAAAGAAAGAGTTAGTTCATTGAAAGGATAAACAAGATTGACAAACCCTTAGCAAATCTGACCAAAAGAAAGAAAGAAGAGACACAAATAAGACTAGAGATGAAAAAGGAATCACAACAGATACCAGAGAAATTAAAAAAAAATCATAGGGACATAATTTAAAAACATTTACTCCAGTAAGTATGAAAATCTGAAAGAAATGGATGATTTCCTTGATTTATATAACCTACCTAAATTAAATCAAGATGAGATTAATCACTTAAATAGACCTATAACAAGTACAGAGATCCAAGCAGTCAACAAAAATCATACAACTAAAAGAGTCCAGGCCCAGATGGATTCACTGGTGAATTTTACCAGACCTTCAAGGAAAAACTAACACCATTGCTTCTTAAGTTTTTCATAAAATAACAAAAAAAGGAATCCAAACCCCTACTACAAAGCCAGCATCACCCTGATACCAAAACCAAGCAAAGATAAAACAAAAAAAGAAAATTACAGACCAATCTCCCTCATGAACATAGATGCAAAAATTCTCAACAAAATAAAGGCAAACAGAATACAAGAATATATCAGGAAGATCATTCACCCTGACCAAGTAGGCTTTATCACAGGGATGGTTCAACATATACAAATCGATAAATATAATACATTATAAATTGGACTGAAGGATGAAAATCACATGATCATCTCATTAGATGCAGACAAAGCATTCGACAAAATCCAACATCCCTTCATGATAAAAGTCCTACAGACACTGGGAATTGAAGGAACATATCTCAATATAATAAAGGCTATTTATGACAAGCCTACAGCCAACATATTACAAAATAGGGAATGACATAGAAGCTTTTCCACTAAAATCAGGAACAAGACAAAGGTGTCCACTGACCCCACTTTTATTTAATATAGTACTGGAAGTCTTAGCTGTAGCAATAAGACAAGTGGCACACATAAAAAGGATACAAATTGGAATGGAAGAGATCAAGTTATCATTATTTGCAGATGACATGATTCTATAGATAAAGGACCCTAAAAACTCTATCAGCAAACTGTTAGAGCTGATAAACATCGATATCTATGTATCAGAATACAAAATAAATACACATAAATCAGTAGCCTTCCTACATGCTCACAACAAACACACAGAGGATGAAGTCAGAGAATCGCTCCCATTCACAATTGCATAAAAAATAATAACAAAGTACCTCGGAATAAACCTCACCAAGGAAGTGAAGGATCTCTACAATGAGAACTTTAAAACATTCAAGCAAGAAATTGCAGAAGACACTAGGAAATGGAAAAACATTCATTGTTCCTGGATTGGGAGAATCAATATTGTGAAAATGGCAATCTTACCAAAAGCAATCTACACATTTAATCCCCATCAAAATTTCAACAGCATTCTTCACAGAAATACAAAAAAATCATCCAAACATACATTTGTAATCACAAAAAATCTCGAATATATAAAACAATACTGAGCAAAAAAAATAAGGCTGGTGGTATCACCATACCTGATTTTAACCTATACTACACAGAGCCATAGTAGCAAAAGCAGCATGGTACTGGCACAAAAGCAGACATGTAGATAAATGGAACAGAATAGAGGACCCAGATGTAAGTCTGGGTAGCTAATGCCACCTGATATTCAATCAAGATGCCAAAAATACTTATTGGAGAAAAGACAGCCTTTTCAGCTAATTGTACTGAGAAAACTGGATATGTATCTGTAGAAGGATGAAAATAGATTCTTTTCTCTCTCCATGCACAGGAATTAAGTCCAAATGGATTAAAGACCTTACCATCAGACCTGATACTCTGAAACTGCTAGAGGAAAAAGTAGGGGAAACCTTTCAACATATTGGTCTTGGCAAAGACTTTCTGAATACAACCCCAATCTCTAAGGCAATAAAACCACAAGTTAACCGCTGGACCCTCAAGAAATTACAAAGATTTTGTATGGCAAAGGACTCTGGATAAAGGAAAGAAGCAACCTACGGAATGGGAAAAAATCTTTGCCAGCTATACATCTGATAGAGGATTAATATCTAGGATATACAAAGAACTCAAAAAATTAAATAATAACAAATCAAACAAGCCAGTTGAAAAATGAGCTATGGAACTAAATAGAGAGCTCTCAAAAGAAAAAAAAAATACGTATGGCATACAAGCATCTAAAAAATGTTCTACATCCCTACTCATAAGGGATATGCAAATTAAAACTATGTTGAGATTCCATCTCACTCCTGTCAGATTGGCTACCATCAAGAAAACAAATGACCAAAAATACTAGTGAGGATGTGGAAAAAGAGGGACCTTTCTACACTGTTGGTGGGAATGAAATCTGGTCCAGCCCCTGTGGAAATAAGTGTGGAGGTTCCTAAGACAGCTAAAAATAGCTCTGCAATATGACACAGCTACAGCACCACTAGGCATTCAACTCATTATGTTAGAGAGTTGCTCAAACATGCATATTGCTGCTCAATTCACAACAGCTGGGAAATGGAATCAGCCTAGATGTCCTTCAACTGATGAGTGGATAATGAAGATATGGCACATTTATACACTGGAATTCTACTCAGTGGTAAAGAAATATGAAGTTATGAAATTTGAAGGAAAATGGATGGATCTGGAAAGGATTATTCTAAGTGAGGTAACCCAGACCCAGAAAGCCAAGCAGTGCATATTATCTCTCATATGTGGAGCCTAGCTACAGATGATTGGACTTCTGTGTGAGTAGGAAGAAAACTCAGTAGCAAAGGCCAGTAAGCTAGAAAAGAGATATAAAGGGAAGAGAAAGGGAGGGAGGGATGTACTTAATAGGATGGTGTTTAATATTTGTAAGTAGAAGAATAGATTAATGGGGGTGAAAAGACCCAAAATCAGGTCAGCAGAACAGATTGAGTAAAGGAAATGTGGAGGGAGGGCTAATCAAAATCTAAGAGGATATAAGTAAAGCATATGGAAACCTGCTGTTTTGGATAATGGAACACTCAGGAGCTGTAGATAGTTGCTAGAAAATTTTTAGTACCAGGGATGGGATACCTTCCAGTGAGTTGTTGGCCAGAGAGGTCACTGATGCCCCCAAAACATTATAGGCCATTGCTTAGGCCCTTGGTTTCCCACCAGGAATAGATTGTAAGACCCTATTGCTGACACATACTTGGGCTGTAAGCCCACTGAGATATCCTGCTGGAACTGAGCTGATAACCTCCTCCATGTAGACCAGCTGACAGAAAGCTGGAAGAAGCCATTCTTCATGAAATTCAATGGGAGAAAGAGAAATCACCAATGAAGATACTCAACAGTGGACACTTCAAGCCTTACATTTTGCCAGCCACACCAAATAAGCCAACGGGTGCAATAGTGGCATATCTATCATTGTTGAAACCAACTGCCCTCTAATTGGACTGGAGGTCTGCTCCATGGGAGGGAATACTTCCCTGATACTAAAAACTTAAAACAGGTTAAGTCATGAGTCCTGGGGGTGTAACGTCTGCTGCTGTCTGGCTGAATGTATATACTGTGCTTATCATACTTCCCAGTAAGCTCTTCTCTTAATGTTAATACCCTTTTATTAATGCTACTCTCATTTTTCATAGAGAATCTTCTCTTTTTAGATGGCAGTGAACTTGGTATGACTCAGAAGGCATCATGGTGCTAGAAAAAAGTGACAGGAGTGCTCAGTCAGTACTGCAATATCTCTATCACTGCTTCCAATGCTCAGGGTCTATTGTGGAAGAGGTGGCGGAAAGAATGTAAGAACCAAAGGAAGTATTGGTCTCCTTACAACGTGCTCTGCCCAGACACAAAATGGCCTGCATATGGCCTGGGGCCCATGCATGTGCCTGACAGCTCCCTCTTTGGTTTTATAATGGAGCAATGTCATCACATTGAGTGAGGTCCTTGTACTTTATCACAGGTTCAGACAGATCTAGGTGATGCATGAGAGCCTGATGGGTAGCCACCATAGCAATGTTAGTTATTTGTCATCTGAGAAATTTGATAAAGCAGGAGGCCACAAGGAACAGAGCTCCTATAGCCAGAAGGGGGCTAAGGAAGGGGAGGAGCCAAGTGACTAAGGAGTTAGAGAACCAGGTGGCGGGGTCATCAGATTTATAGCAGCCAAGTGTCTCCTTGCAGAGTTTTTTGAGGATTTTAACATTTTCATTAACAACATTTTATTCATTGACAAAAGAAAGAATTCTCCCAAAACCACACATGCCCCATCCCCATGTTCAGCAGTGATGAGGTTTTAGGCTCTAAAGTTTTGGAGTACCACACCCATGAGAGAGCTTAATTGTCTCTGAACAGACTCAAGGCTTTTGGTAGTGGGTACCATGGCCTGGTCAAACTTGTCTCAGAAGTCCCCTGCAAGGTGGTTGGTTTGAACAAGAGCAGCTCCTGCAGCATCAGACGCACCAAGGGATAGTGTCACACCTAGGTCCACCAGTAGCGGATGAAAATCTCCCTCTGTTGACACAGGCAGGGATTGTGGGCCACTTTTCCTTCTTTGTAGAGATACAAATGTGGACCAATTAAGACTTGGGAACAATAATTGGGAGAGGAAATATTTATGAAAGGTGTAATTTGCCCTTGGCACCATAGGAGAGCAGGTGTCTTCACACAAGTGGTCTTGGTTATGGAAATATTGAGTTTTAGGAGGCATTGAGCTCTGGTCAGCTTGGAGTTGGACAGTCAAAGGAGCATACCTTGACTGGCATCAAAGAGGGGAATTTCAGTAAGGCATGGTTGGGAATACTTCATTGCAGATGTGGAGTATTCAAGGGTGGCATTAACAGGGACTGTGGTTAGCAGAGGGGTGGTGATGGATACACAAAAGAAGCAGTTAGAAGCATTGGGGTGATTGGTAAAGAGGAGGTTGGCCACATGTTGCATGTTTTGTGCTCAGGTTATGGTGGCTTGTATCTTTTCCATGACTTGTTTTACCTGTGAAAGAATGTAGTGGTGAACAAGAATCCTGCAAGAAGTGGGGACAAGCTGTCTACAGATATGAAGGCTGGCAGAGGGAGATAGTGAGAGGCCAAGAACCTAAAGTTTTCTTGTCACCCATACCCAGCGTACATCCCAGGGATCTAATATATTTTTTTAATTTTTCTTTTTTCTTTCTAGGTTCGTTGTTGTTCTTAATATAAAGTCAGAAAGGGTTTCCTCTAGTTTTTGACAGAGGAACAGTAAGGAAAAGGTATTATCTTGGGTGCTAGAAGGGGCTGTTATTCTATCCCATGCTTTAAGAGCACAGAGGTGGACTTGGTCATAGTACCCTGGGGGCTGCTGGGCCTGCTGGATGCCTATGAAAAAAATAACCCTGTTCAAACAGCTCATCAAGGACCCATGGGATGTTTTGTTGGTTTTGATTCCTTCTTATTTGTTGGAGGCATTCCTATGGATAGGGGGCTTCCCATTGAAGGAATAGGAGGCTAGGCAGCAAAGACCATCAGATATCACCCCAGTCCTGGGGGCTGTAAAGGGAGCCCCTAGGCTCTGGAGGAAGGGCTTAACCCATGGCACATGGATCCCATCCTCCCTAACTGCCTGTCTGAGTTCTTTTAGGTCATTAGACTGATCTGGATAGCATTATAGGGGCTGAGCTCGAGTTGGTTGGACATTAACGGGAAAAGATGTGACTCTCTGATCATATGTATTTGTATTGTTATTTAGAGCTTGCATAGTTGTGTGATTATCAGTGAGGGGCCAGTTGGAGAAATGTCCTAGTCAGGGGAATTTATCATGATGGGATTTTTTTGGCCCGTGTCACATGAGTCCAGAGGGGAGCAGCCTGTATCAGAATGTGTGTAAGTTGGTAGGGGTGGATAAAGGGCATAGGGAAGTCTGGAGTAATTTTTTTTACTAATTTCTTCTATAGCCTTTTCAAGGTCAGCTTCAACCTCATGTGGCCTGGGGCACTTAGTCATGCCTGACAGCTCAGGCCTACTTTAGTCTCCAGTGGCCTAGAGCCCATAACTGCTCCAGAAAATTAGGTATTGGTATGTCAGAGTACAGCATTGTTATATCAAAGTGGAACACTATGATGTTACAGTGGGGCATTGTGATATGGAAATGTGACATTGGACAGCCATGGAAGCCGCCACACTGGAGCTCCATGGGTCTCTCCTGCGGGCCGCTGGTTGTCTGGCCAAGTTGGACAAGTCGCGGGGCATCGTGCCTGAGCCATCGCCACAGCTCGAGGCCCGACCCCGGGTTGGGGACTACATCAGGGGGTTCCCCGGGGTTCTGGGACTATGAGCTGCCTCTGGCTTCATGGTGACCCAAGACCTTGCCGAAGCCCCATGCTTCGGTGGCCGGAGCATTGTCCCAGGGACAGAGGCTTGGTAGCCCATGCCAGCGAGGGGCATGATAAACCGGTGGCTCCCAGGCTTCTGGAAGCTCTGAGTGCAGGGAATCTCTGGGGACTGTGGACAGCTGCCCAAAAGAGAACCAACAACTTCCTGTGGTGGCTACATGGTAGTGTGGGCTTTGGATATCCAGAAGGGATGTCTGCAAGATGCCAGTATGGACAAAATAGCTTGTGATGCTTATCCCCACCCACCACTTCTGAGATATTGAGCAGAAACCAGAATACCTCCAGCCAGAAAAGTGCATCCCACCTCCCTACCCCAGCCGTGCGGGAACCATGTGGTTTATCTGGGATGGCTGTGGCATTGCCTGTGCTGTTGTCATCTGGCTTCTGGTTCTCTAAGCAGAGTTTGTGGTCCTCTTTGTCATGCTGATTCCATCCCAAGACTACGTGTACAGCATCATCAATGGGATTGTGTTCAACCTGCTGGCCTTCTTGGCCCTGGCCTCCCACTGCCGGGCCATGCTGATGGACCCCGGGGCAGTGCCCAAAGGAAATGCCAATAAAGAGTTCATCGAGAGCCTTCAGCTGAAGCCCGGACAGGTGGTATACAAGTGCCCCAAGTACTGCAGCATCAAGCCTGATTGAGCCCACCACTGCAGTGTTTGCAAGTGGTGCATTTGCAAGATGGACCACCACTGTCCCTGGGTCAACAACTGTGTTGGTGAGAAGAACCAGAAGTACTTCGTCCTGTTTACAATGTACATAGCTCTCATGTCCTTGCACGCCCTCATCATGATGGGATTCTACTTCCTGCATTGCTTTGAAGAAGACTGAACAAAATGCAGCTCTTTCTCTCCACCTACCACGGTCATCCTGCTCATCCTGCTATGCTTTGAGGCACTGCTCTTCCTCATATTCACATCAGTGATGTTCGGGACCCAGGTGCACTCCATCTGCATGGACGAGATGGGAATAGAACAATTGAAAAAGGAAGAGAGAAGATGGGCTAAAAAAAACAAAGTGGATGAGCATGAAAGCCGTTTTTTGCCACCCCTTCTCTCTAGGCTGGACCAGTCCCTTTGCCACACCTGACCAGGGGAAGACAGACCCGTACCAGTATGTGGTCTGAAGGACCTTGACCAGCATTGCCACTCAGACACCACAGCACAGCACAGCACGACCCCATCCGCTCAGGAATGTTTAAACCGAAAGAAAAAACAAAACAACTACTTTTTTATGATTCCAGTAAAATGGCTGAGCATTGCAGAGAAAAAAAATGTGATATTGTGATGAACAAGTTGGTGTTTTTATGTCATAAGGGAGCATTTTGATGTTATAGCTGGGCATTATCATGAGACAGTGCGTCATTATGATATCAGAGTGGGGCTTTGTGATGTCACATTATGGTATTGTGATGTCACAGGGAAGCATTGTTATATTACAGTGGGGCATTGAGGTGTCACAGTGTGGCACTATGGTGTCATAATAGGGCTTTGTGGTGTCACAGTGAAATCAGAGTGGGGATCTGTGATGACAGAATAGAATATTGTGAACTTAAAGTTGGCCACTGTGATGTAACTTTGGGTATTGTGATGTCATCTTGGAGCATTGTTATATCACAGTGGGATACTGTGATGTCACATTGCTGCAATATGATGTCACAGTGGGGCATTGTTATATTACAGTGGGGCACTGTGATGAACAATTGGTTTTATTATGTCATATTGAAGCCTTGTGTTGTCATAGCTGGGCATTACATGATAAAATGAGTCATTATAATATCACAGTGGGGTATTGTTAAATCTCAATGGGGGATTTTGATGTCAGAGTAGGGCCATGTGATATTACAGTGGGAAATTATGACCTCACAGCTCAACTCTATAATGTCACAATGGGACATTATGATGAAAGATTGGTGGATTGTGATGTCACAATGGACCTCTGTGATATCACAGTGGGGCATGTTTATGTCACAGTGGGGGCACTGTAGTGTCAAAATTGTGTTTTGTGTTGTTACATTGCAGCACTGTGAAAATAGATTGGGGCTCTGCGCTATCATAACAGGATACTGTAATGTTGAGCATTGTGATTTGACATTGGGTACAGTGATATCATAGTGGAGAATTATTATATCACTGTGAGACACTGTGATGTCAGTGTGGCAATGTGATGCCACAGTGGGGCATTATCATGATAAAGTGAGTTATTGTGAGATCACAGTCTAGCATTGTGAAGTCACACTCGGGTTTTGTGATGTCACAGTTGTGCCTTGTTATGTCACAGTGGGACATTATGATTTTATAGTTCAGCTCTGTGATGTCAAAATGGGACATTATCATGAGAGAATGTGGCATTGTGATGTCTCACTGGACCTCAGTGATATCACAGTGAGTAAGTGTCTTATCACAGAGGGGCTCTGTGATGAATTGTGGAGAATTGTGATATCACAGTGGAGCATTGTTATATCATAGTGGGGCACTGTGAAGTCACATTGGGATATTATGATGTTACAATTCAGCTCTGTGATGACAGAGTTAGACATTATGATGAGAGTGGGGCATTGTGATGTCACAGTGGAGCATCTTGGGGGAGAAGGGGTCTTGCAAAATCCAGATAACAAAATTCCATAAGTGTGTTACATAATAGTGGGATAATATAATGTCACAGTGGGGCATTGTGATGTCACAATGAGATTATTTAAATTATTTTTGGAGTACTGTTATTTCTTCCTGGGACTTAGGTATGTAAAAGTGGGAATTTTTTATGTCACTTTGGTGCATTTTGTTCAGACAGTGAGCATTGTGATGTAACACTTGGGCTTTGGCATTTCACTGTTGGGAATTGTGAGGAGACAGTGAGGCACTGTGATTTGACAGTGGGCTTTCTGGTGATACAGTGGGCCATTGTGCTGTCACAGATGAGCATAGTGATATCACAGTGAGCCATTGTGATTTCACAGTGGGTCACTGTGATGTCACAAAAGGGTTTTGTGATGAACAGTGGAATATTTTTATATCACAGTGGGGCACTGTGGAATCACAGTGGGGATTTGTCATGTCACATTAGGATATTGCACCATCACATTAGAACACTGTTATATCAGAGTGGGACACTGTAATGTCACAGTGGGGAAATGTGATGTCACAGTGGGGCAATTTTGTGTTACAGTTGGGAATTTTGATAAACAAGTTAGTTTTATTATGTTCTGTGGGAGCATTGTGATGTCATAGCTGGCAATTATCATGAGACAGTGTTTCATTTTGATGTCACACTTGTGCATTCTGAATTAGAGTGAGGCTTTGTGATCTCACAATAGGGCATTGTGATGTTACACTGGAACACTATGATGTTACAGTTTAGCTCGGTGAGGTCACAGTGAGACATTAGGATGGGCAAGTGGGGCATTGTGCTATCAAATTTGATCACTGTGATATCAGAGTGGTTAATTGTGATGTCATGGAGAGGTTTTGTGATGAATACTGGAACATTGTCATATCACAGTAGGGCACTGTGAAATCACAGTGGGGCTTTGTGATGTCACATTAGGATATTGTATCATCATAGTGGAGCATTGTTATATCACAGAAGTTAATTGTGATGTCACAGTGAAGCATTGTTATATTATCTTGGAACACTGTAATGCAAAAGGGGGGCAATGAAATGTGATGTCTCAGTGAGCCATTGTTATGTTGCAGTTGGACATTTTGTGGAATAAGTTTGTTTTATTATGTCATATGGGCACATTTGATGCCATAACTTGGAATTACCATGAGAACGTGAGTCATTGTGATGTCACAGTGGAGCATGTTGATATCACAGTGGGGCATTGTGAAATCTCACTGGCAATTTTAATGTCACAATACAGCATTGTGGTATCACAGTGGGACATTATGATGTTCCAGTTCAGCTCTGTGATGTCACAGTGGGACATTATGGTGAGAGTAGGGAATTGTGATGTCACAGTAGACCACTGTGTTATCAGAGTAGTTAGTTGAGTTGTCACAGAGAAGCTTTGAGATAAACAATGGAGCACTGTGATATCACAGAGGGGCATCATGAAATATCAGTGGCCACTTTTGATGTTACAATAGGGCCTTGTGATGTCACAGTGGGACATTATGATGAGAGAGTGGGCATTGGGATGTCACAACGGACCTCTGTGGTATCACAGTGGAGAATTTTGATTTCACAAAAAGCTTTTGTGAAGAACAGTGGAGCATTGTGATATCACAGTGGTACATTGTAAAATTACAGTGGGGCTTTTCGATTTCACATTAGGGTATTGTGATGTGACAGGGGAACATTGCTATATCACATTGGGGTGCTGCAATGTCCCAGTGGGGCACTGTGAGGTCAAAATGCAGCTTTTTGGTGTCACAATAGGGGACTGTGAAATCATAGTAGTGCTTTGGGATGTCACAATAGGGTATTGTGACATCACACTTGAGCATTGTGATGTGACAGTGGGTATTTTGTTGTCACAGTGGAGCACTTTGTCATAGTGGGAAGTGTATCAGTGGGGAAAGTGATGTATCAGTGGGATATTATTATGTTACGGTTGGGCATTTTGATGAACAAGTTTATTTTATTATGTCATATAGGAGCATTTTGATGTTATAGCTGGGCATGAACATGAGACAATTGGTCACTGTCATGTCACATTGCTGCATTGTGAAATCAGTTGGGCTTTGTGATGTCACAATAGTTATTGTGATGTCACAGTGGAGCATTCTTATATCAAAGTGGGGAATTGTGAGGTCACAGTGTGGCATTGTGATGTCACATGGGTGCTTTTTGTTGTCACAGTGGGACATTGCGAAACCAGGGTGGGGCACTGTGATGTCACAATAGGGTATTGTGATATCACCATTGAGCATTGTGATATGACTGTGGGGTATTTTGATGTCACAGTGGATTTTGTTACATCACAGTGTGACACAGCTGTCACAATGGAGCAATGCTATGTCACAATAGGGATTGTGATGAACCAGTTGCTTTCATTATGGCATATGGGAGCATTGTGTTGGCATACCTTGGCATTATCATGAGACAGTAAGTCATTGTGATGTCACAGTGACACACTGTGAAATCACAGTGGGGCTTTGTGATGTCACATTAGGATTTTTTTTATCTTTGTAGTGGAGCATTGTTATATCACAGAGGTTAATTGTGACATCACAGTTGAGCATTGAGATATGATAGTGGGCATTGTGATATCACAAAGGAACTTTGTTACTCACAATTGGATATTGTGATGTCACAGTGGAGAATTGTGATGAACAAGTTGGCTTTATTATGTCATATTGGAAAATTGTGATATCATAGTTGGAATTTATCATGAGTCAGTTGGTCATTTTGATATCACAATGGGGCATTATGAAATCACAGTGGTGCTTCTTGATGTTACAGTACAGCATTATGATATCACTGTGGGACATTATGATGAGAGATGAGGCATTGCAATGTCACAGTGGACCTGTGTGATGTCACAGTGGAGAATTGTGATGTCATAGAGTGGCTAGAGGGGCTTTGTGATGAACAGTGAGGTATTGTAAAATCACTTTGGGCCTATGTGATGTCACAATAGGGTATTTTAATGTCTCTGTGGGGCATTGTGATGACACAGTGGCGTATGGTAATATCACAAGTGGGCTTAGTGGTATCACAAGGTGTCTTTGTAAAATCAGAGTTGAGCATTGTTATGCCACTATAGCCTATTGCGATGTCACAGGTGAGAATTGCAATGTTATGTTAGGTATTGTGATGCCACAGTGGAGTATGCAATGTCACATTGAGGCTATGTGAAGTAAGAGTTGGACATTGTGATGTAACATTGGGTCATTTTGATGAACGAGTTGATATTATTATGTAGTATTAGAGCATTGTGATGTCATAGCTGGTCATTTTTTAAAGAAAGTGAATCATTGTGATGTCACAGTGAAGCATTGTAATCACACAGTGGGGCATTTTGAAATCTCAGTGGGGTTTTTGATGTCACAACAGGGCATTATGATGTTATAGTGGGACATTATGATATTACAGTTTAGTAGTGTGATATCACAGTGCAACATTATGAGTGATAGGGAAATTGTGGTCTCACAGGGGTGAATGTGACATCACAGTGGGGAATTTTGATGTCACAGTGGGGCACTGTGTTGTCACTATTGGGCTTTGCCGTGTCACACTGTGGCATTGTAAAATCAGAGTGGGCCTTTCTGTTGTCACAATAGGATATTGTAAACTTACAGCTGAGCATTGTGATGTGACATTGGTATTTTGATGTCATAATGAAGCATTTTTATATCATGGTGGGACACCTGATGTTACAATGGGGAAATGTCATGTCATAGTGGGGCATTGTTTTGTTACAGCGGGGCATGTGATGAACAAGTTGGTTTTATTATATCTTATGGGAGTATTGTGATGTCGTAGCTGGGAATTATCATAAGACAGTGAGTCATTGTGATATCTCAGTGGGGCATTGTGAAATCTCAGTGAAGCTTTTTGATGTCACAATAGACCATTGTCACAGTGGAACATTACGATGCTATAGCTCAGCTCTGTGATAACACAATGGGACACTATGAGAGATTTGGGCATTGTGATGTCACAGTAGACCACTGTGATATCACAATGGGTAATGGTAATGTCACAGAGGCACATTGTTATGAATAGTGGAGCATTGTGATATCACAGTGAGGCATTGTGAAATCACAGTAAGGCTTTGTGGTGTCACATTAGAGTACTGTGATATCATACTGGAGTATTTTTGTTTCTCAGTGGGGCATTTTAATGTCCCAATGGGGCACTGTGATGTCCTATTGTGGCTCTGTGGTTTCACTATGCATCACTGAGAAATGTATTGTGATGTCACATTTGAACATTTTGAAATATTCTTTATTTGCAAGTGACAGACAGAGAGAAAAAGAGGCAGAGAAAGAGAGAGAATGGGCATGCCAGGGCCTTCAGCCACTGCAAATGAACTCCAGACATGTGCACCCCCTTGTGCATCTGGATAACGTGGTTCCTGGGGAATTAAGCCTTGAACTGGGGTCCTTAGGCTTCACAGGCAAGTGCTTAACTGCTAAGCCATCTCTCCAGCACCATTTGAGCATTTTGATGTGACAATGGTATAAACATTGTTGACCACTGTTATATCACACTGTGTCACTGTGATATCACAGTGGGGCACTTTGATGTCACATTGTGGCATTGCAATGAACAATGTGGTTTTATTTTGTCATATGGGAGCATTGTGAAGTCATAGCTGGGAATTATCATGACAGTGATTCATTGTGATGTCACAGTGGAACATTGTAATATCACAGTGGTGCTTTGTGATGTCACATTAGGGTATTGCAGTGTTACAATGAAGCAGTTACACAACATTGGGGCCCTGTGATGTCACAAATGGTATTTATGGTGTCTCAGTGTGACATTGTAAAATACAAGTGGGGTTTTGACATGTGACACTAGGAGACTGTGATGCTACAGTGAAGCATTGCTTTATCACAGCTCAGCATTATGATGTCACAGTGGGACACTTATTTCACAATGGGCTTTGTGTTAGCAGAGTGCATCACTCTGAAATCAGAGTGGGACTTTGCGATGTCACAATAAGTTATTGTGATAACACAGCTGAGCATTGTGATGCAACATTGGGTATTGTGACATAATGGTGGAGCACTGTTATATCACAGTGGAATACTGTGATGTCTCAGAGGGATGATATGATGTCACAGTATAGCATTGTTATGTTATAATGGGGCATTTTGATGAACAAGTTGTTTTTATGTCATAATGGAACTTTGTGATTTCATAGTTGTTATTATGAAAAAGTGAGTCATTATGATGTCACAGTGGAGCATTGTGATATCTCAGTGGACCATTGTGGTGTCAGTGGGGAACTTTGATGTCACAATAGGGCTTTATGGTGTCACAAACATCATTGTGACATTAGAGTAGGGATTTTTGATGTCACAATAGAGTGTTGTGATGTCAAAGTTGAGCATTGGCAAATGAGTGATGAATTGTGAAATTACAGTGAGGCTTTGTGATGTCACATTAGGCTTTTGTGATATAACAATGAAGCATTGTTATATCACAGTGCAGCATTTTGATGTGACAGTGGGGCACTGTGATGTCACAACAAGGCTTTATGAGGTCACAATGTGGCTTTGTGAAATCATAGTGGTGCTTTGTGATGTCACAACAGATTACTGTGATGTAACAGTTGAGGATTGTGATGAGGCAATGAGTCATTGTTATATCACAGGGGGAATGGTGATGAACAATTTGGTATTATTATATCATATTGGAGCATTGTGATGTCATAGCTGTGCATTGTTATGAGACAGTGAGTCACTGTGATGTCACAGTTGGACATTATCATCGGGCACTAGGGTATTGTGATGGCACGTGGAACATATTGATATCACAGTGGGTCATGGTGATGTCACAGTGGGGTTCTGTGTTGTCACAGTTGGACATTATAATTACAGAGTGGACCATTGTGATATCATAGTGGAGAATTGTGATTTAGAATGGGGATTTTTAAATGTCACATTATTGTATTGTGATATCACATTGGACATTGTGTTGTAAAACTGGGTTATTGTGATGTTACAGTTGAGCATGATAATGTCACAGTAGAACAACATGATGTTTCAGTGGAACACTGTGACACCAACATGGGGCATTAGAAGAAACTGTGGTGCTTATTGATGTCACAGTAGGGCATTTTGATGTCATAGTAGGATATTGTGGTGTGACAGTGGGGAAGTGATATCACATTGGGACATTGATATATAATTGTTGGGCTTTGTGATGTGAGTGGTGTATTGTGGTATCAAAGTGGAACATTGTGAAATCATGGAGGCATTGTGGTATCAGAATGGGACACAATGATGATCAAGTTGAGAATTATGATATCATATTGGAGCATTGTAATGAGATTCAGTCACTGTTATGTCCCAGTTGGGCATTGTGATGAGGCAGAGAGGTATTATGATGTCATAGTGGAATATTGTGATATCATAGTGGGGCATTGTAATGCCATATTGTAGAATTGTGAAGTCACAATGGGGCTTTGTGATGTCACAGTGGCTCTTTGTGGTGTCCTAATAGGGCCCTGTGATATCACAGTGGGGCATTTTGATGTCACCATGGACTTTGTGATGAACAGTGGGATGTGTGAAATCACAGTGGGCCTTTGTGATGTCACAGTTGAGCATTGAGTTGTGATACTGGGTATTGTGATATCTCAGTGAAGATTACTGATAATTGGACACTGATGTCACAGTGGGGGATTGTGATGAACAAGTTGGTTTTATTATGTCATATCAGAAACTTGTGATGTCACAGCTGGGGATTATCATGAGATAGTGAGTCATTTTGATGTCATAATGGAGCATTGTAATATCGCAGTGGGTGTGATAGTTAAGGTGTTGTCAACTTGATCTGTTTAGTAACCTACAGAAATCCCTTTTATGTGGATCCTTGAGGTTGCTTCCAGGAAGGATTAACTGTAGGAGGAAGTCCTTTCCCCAGAGTAAGCCCTTCCCCAAAGCCAGTGGCCCCGCTCAGAGGGGGACTTCATATAAGGAAGCTCTGGGTGAAAAGAGCCCCTTTCTTCTTCCCACTTGGCCGCTGGAGCTGCTTGCTGCCTTCCAGCATGGATTGAAGACCAGCACGGACTGAAGACCAGAGTTAACTGAAAACCCACATGGAATGAAACCCAGAAGTTCCTCAGGAAGCATCCAGGCCTTTTGGCACCATCTCCAGTGCCAGATAGGGACTGCTGAGGCATCTGGCCACGTGGACTGAGCAGATACCAGGTTCCTTGGTTCTTGAGCCTGCATCTGCTATTGGACTACCATAAGCTAATCCAATAAATTCCCTTTTTAGAATAATTCATTCTAGCAGTTCTGTTCCTCTACAGAACCCTGAATAATACAGATTTTGGTACCAGATGTGGTTCTAGAGAAACAGAATTGTAAGGACGGATTTCTCTAGTGGGCTTGGTGCTACTTGGGGTTGATTTCCAACTTCAATGCTATGAAAGGCCCTACTGGTGGTAAGGAGAGCACTTTTCCTGGAAATAGGGAGGGCAGTAATAATCAATGTTGTGCACTATTTAAAGAACTCTATGAGATACATGTATTTGGTGACCCTGAGTCATGTATTATGAAAAGCAATGAATTTAGTGACTCTGTACTTAAGACATTTGAATATTTGTGGAAAAGTAAGACCAATGATAAGGCTGGTTGGTTGCTTTTAGCATCTCTGGACAAACTAGTGAGGGAACAGCAGAAACTCAAAAAGGAAAATTCTAAGCTTAAGACCCATGTACATGATCTCAAGATTTCTAAGGGTGCCCTGGAAGAGAGTATCCTCTCTAGCCAGAACAGGGCTCAGATTGCAGAAAACCAAACCCAACATCTCATTGTGAGATTGGCTAACTTGCAAAGTAAACTCAAGTCCCAGCCTCACTAGCTATCAGAAGTTAAAGTGAGGGCATTCATTGTAAAAGAGTGGGATCTTGTGACTTGGGATGGTGATGTGTGAGAAGACCCTGAAAAACCTGGAGACATCGAAGTGTCAGATTCTGAAGACGTTGTTTTGGTTGAAGCTATGACCTCCCCTCCCTCAGCAGCAGTTGTTTCCCCACGTCCACACCCAGAAGTGTTACCCTCCCCATCCTTGCCTGAGGGAACTCATCCCTCTTTGTCTGAGGAATTAGCAGGAGGTGCTGGTGCTTCTTAGTTTCCACCCATCTATGCCTCTAGGCTTATAACCAGACAAAATACTGGACAGACCCTTAAAGATATAGAAAATGTGACACATGAGGAGGTGAGGTACGCCCCTAAAGAACTTCAGTATTTTTCTAAATTGTACAGGCATAAGCATGGGGAATATGTGTGGGAATGGATTTTAAGGGTGTGGGAGGATGGAGGAAGGAACATAAGATTAGACCAGGCTGAATTTACTGAAATAGGCTCATGAGCAGAGATTGTAGATTTAACACTGCAGCTCATGCAGTTGGAAGGGGTATCAAGAGTTTATTTGATTGGTTGGTTGAAGAATGTATCCAAAAATGGCCTACTGTGAATGAGCTCAAGCTGCCTGATGATATCCCTTGGCTTAATGTTGATGAAGGGATTAAAAAGCTCAGAGAACTTGGAATGCTGGAGTGCATCTGCCATGTAAACTCATCTTTGCTCCCACAATGGGAGGGTCCAGAAAATGTGCCCTTTACTAAGACTATAAGAAACAGATTTGTGAGGGGTGCACCAGCATACTTAAAGTCCCTTATCATTGGTCTTTTATGTAAAGATGACCTTACATGGCAGCTGCAGTTTCTGCATTAGGTGATTTAGATGCAATGGGTATAACTGGATCTTGGGGAATAAGGGACCAATGGAAGCACTGAATCACCAAAGGCGGGTGAATGTGTTTTTCATAATAGACAGCCTAGGTAAAATTAAACACATAAAGGTATGACTTGTATGGACCTTTGGAATCATGATGTTCCCAGAAGTCAAGTAAATAAGAAGTCTACTGAGTTCCTTCTTGATCTGTATAAACAGAAAAGTTACAGAGCAAGGGATCATAAAACCACTTTGAATTATAGCAACAGGGAATCAAGACCTCTTAGTCAGTTTCCAGACTTGAGCCAGTTTACAGATGCTGAGCCCCTTGATTGAAGGGGTGACCAGGTCCCATCGAGAAAGGACCCTCCTACAACCCCCAAACGTTTCAACATTAAGCTTACACATATCCTTCCTCAGAGAGACCTGTGGCCTCTTACTAGGGTTAACTGTATACTGGGCGAATGGAAACAATCAGATTTTGGGGGGCCTACTGGACACTGGCTCTGAATTGACATTGATTCCAGGAGACCATCACCCCCAGAAAGCACTGTGACTGTCCAGTTAAAGTAGGTATTAATGGAGGCCAAGTGATCAAGGGAGTTTTGGCAAATGTAAGACTGACAGTGGGTCTAATGGGTCCCTGAACTCACCCTATCATTATTTCCTCAGTCCAAGAATGTATAATTGGGATAGACATACTTAAGAGTTGGCCGAACCCCAACATTTGTTCTCTGACTTGTGGAGTGAGAGCTACTATGGTTAGAAAGGCTAAATGGAAGCCACTGAGGCTCCCACCACTGGGGAAAAGAATCAACAACAGTATCTCATCCCTGGTGGGACTTTAGAAATTAGTGCCACTATAAAGGACTTGAAGGATCAGGGGTGGTGGTTCTTCCACCCCTTTAGCTCCCCTATTTGGCCTGTTCAGAAGACAGATGGATCCTTGAGAATGACAGTGGCTTATTGGAAACTTAATCTGGTGGTGACTCCAATTGCAGCTACTGTACCAGATGTGGTTTCTGTACTTGAGCAGATTAACACATCTCCTGGTACCTGGTATGCAGCTATTGATCTTGCAAATGCTTTCTTCTCCATACCTGTCCATAAGGACCACCAGAAGCAATTTGCCTTCAGCTGGCAAGGTCAGCAGTACACTTTTTTTGTTTTACCTCAAAGTTATATTAATTCTCCAGCCCTGTGTCATAGCTTACTTTGCAGGGATCTTGATCACCTATCCCTTCCACAGAGTGTCACGTTGGTCCACTATATATATATATATTTGGTTTTTCGAGGTAGGGTCTCACTCTGGCTCAGGCTGACCTGGAATTCACTATGTAGTCTCAGGGTGGCCTTGAACTCTCGGAGATCCTCCTTCCTCTGCCTCTCGAGTGCTGGGATTAAAGGCGTGCACCACCATGCCCAGCTAAGGTCCATTATATTGATGACATAATGCTAATTGGGTCAAATGAACAGGAGGTGACAACCACTGTAGAATTGCTGGTACAGCATATGCACATCAGGTGATGGAGAATAAATCCACCCAAAATTCAAGGACCTTCTACTTCAGTTAAATTTCTGGGAGTTTAGTGGTAAGGGGTATGCAGAGATATTCCTTCTAACATGAAGGATAAGTTGTTGCATTTGGCCCCTTCTACCACTAAGAAAGAAGTACAATGTCTAGTGGGCTTATTTGGATTTTGGAGATAGCACATTCCTCACTTGGGTGTCTTACTCTGTCCCATATACCAGGTGACTCAAAAAGCTACTAGTTTTCAGTGGGACTCAGAACACAAGAAGGCTCTTCAAGCAGTCCACTATGCTGTGCAGGATGCTCTGCCTCTTGGGCCATATTATCCAGCAGATCCGGTGGCACTTGAAGTGTCAGTGGCAGATAAGGATGCTGTTTGGAGCCTTTAGCAGGCCTCAATATGTGAATCACAATGAAGGCCTTTGGGATTTTGGAGCAAGGCCCTTCCATCACCTGAAGACAATTATTGTCCCTTTGAGGGACAGCTCTTGGCCTGCTATTGAGCCTTAAAGGAAACTGAACATTTGACAATGGGCCATCAAGTAATTAATCAACCTGAGCTGCACATTATGAGCTGGGTGTTATCTGATCCAGCAGGTCATAAAGTGGATGTGCACAACAGCAGTTCATCATTAAGTGGAAGTGGTATATATGTGATCAGGCTTGAGCCCTGAAGGTACAAGTAAGCTACATGAGGAAGTTGTCCAAATTCCTATGGTTGCCTTCTGTTCCCAAGCATGCACCTATGGCATCATGGGGTGTGCCCTATTCAATTGACTGAGGAGGAAAGGACTAGGGCATGGTTTAAAGGTGGTTCCACATGTTATGCGGGTACCTCCCAGAGGTGGACAGATGCAGCACTACAGCCTCTTTCTTGGACTGTGCTTAAGAGAAGTCTTCACAATGGGCAGTGTACATAGTTGTGCATTTTGCTTGGAAAGAAAAATGGCCAGATGTGTGGTTATACACTGATTCATGGGCTGTGGCCAATGATTTGGTTGGATGGTCCAGGACTTGGAAGGAGCACAGTTGGAAAATTGGTGAGAAGGACACTTGGGGAGGTGTATGTAGATAGAACTCTCTGAATGGGCCAAGGATATAAAGATACTTGTATCCCATGTTAATGTTCATCAGAAGGTGACCTCGTCAGAGGATGACTTTAATAATAAGGTAGATAAGCTAACCCGTTCTGTGCATAGTGGTCAACCTCGTTCCTCAGCCACTGCTGTCATTGCCCAATTGGCCCATGAACAAAGTGACCATGGTGGCAGAAATGCAGGCTATACATGGGCCCCAAAACATGAACTTCCTCTAAGGCTGATCTGGCTACGGCTACTGCTGAAAGCCAAGTTTGCCAGCAGTAGAGACCAATTCTGAGCCCCCAATATGGTAGTATTCCTCCGGGTGACCAGCCAGCAACCTGGTGTCAGGTTGACTACATTGGACCACTTCCATCATGGAAAGGTCAGAATTTTGTCCTTATTGGAATAGACACTTATTCTGGGTATGCATTTGCCTTTCCTGCCTGTAGTGCTTCTGCCAAAACTACCACCTGTGGGCTTACAGAATGTCTTATCCACCATCATGGAATTCTATAAAGCATTGTTTCTGACGAAGGAACTCACCTTACTACCAAGGAAATATGGCAGTGGGCTCATCATCATTGAATTCACCAGTCTTACCATGTGCCCCACCATCCTGAAGCAGCTGGCTTGATATAACGATGGAATGGCCTTTTAAAGAAACAGCTACAGTGCTAACTAGGTGGAAACATCTGGGGAGTGTCCTCCAGCAGTCTTGCATATGCTCTGAATCAGCATCCTGTATATGGTACAGTTTCTCCTATACCGTGGGTTCATAGGTCCAGGAATCAAGGGGTGGAAATGGGAATGGTCCCACTTACCATCACCGCAAGTGACCCATTAGCTAAATTTTTGCTTCCTGTTCCTGCAACCTGATGTTGTGCTGGTCCAAAAGTCTTGGTTACAGAGGGGGGAGTGCTTTTGACAGGAGACATGATGATCATTTCATTGAACTGGAAGCTAACATTCCCCCTGGCCACTTTGGGCTCCTAATGCCCTTGAGTGAACAGGCTGAGAAAGGAGTTACATTGATAGCAGGGATGATTGATCCAGATTACCAGGGGGAAAGTGGACTGCTCCTCCACAATGGAGGTAAGGAAGAGTATGTCTGGAGTGCAAGAGATCCTGTAGTGTTACCATGCCTTGTTATCAAAGTCAATGGACAATTGCAACAACCTGATAGAAGTAGTGTGATAAATGGCCCAGATCCTTTAGGAATGAAGGTATGGGTCACTTCTCTAGATAAAGAACCCAAACCTGCTGAGGTGCTTGCTGAAGGTGGGGGAAATACAGAATGGGTAGTAGAAGAAGGCGATAACAAATACCAGCTAAGTCCATGTGACCAGTTATAAAAACATGGACTGTAATTGCAATGTTTCTGTCCTGCCTTGACAGGGAGTGTTTGTACATATCTACACTATTATTAAGATTATATCACTCGCCGGGCATGGTGGCACATGCCTTTAATCCCAGCACTTGGGAGGCAGAGGTAGGAGGATCGCCGTGAGTTCGAGGCCACCCTGAGACTACATAGTGAATACCAGGTCAACCTGGGCTAGAGTGAGACCCTACCTCAAAAACAAACAAACAAACAAACAAACCAAAGATTATATCACTAGCTAACTATTGTTAAATTTATATTAGAGCTATTATATTAGAGACTATGCTTTGTGTTGGGAGGAATATTTTGTGGTTCCAGTTGTACATGGGATAGTTATACCATGTTAGACAGAATCATGAGCTTGTTACTGTTTCATTTGGAAATTAAGTATGATGTAAGGAGATATGGTTTGGTGTCAAGTTGACAAGGGTGGGCTTGTGATAGTTAAGATGTTGTCTACTTGATCTGTTTAGTAATCCACAGAAATCCCTTTTGGGTGGATCCTTGAGGTTGATTCCAGGAAAGATTCACTGAAGGAGGAAGTCCTTCCCCCAGAGTAAGCTCTTCCCCAGAGCAAGTGGCCCCACTCAGAGGGGGACTTCATATAAGAAAGCTCTGGGTGAAAAGAGCCCGTTCCCTCTTCCCACTTAGCTGCTGGAGCTACTTGCAGCCTTGCAGCATGGATTGAAGATGAGCACGCACTGAAGACCAGCATCAACTGAAGACCCATCTGGAGTGAAACCCAGCAGCTCCTCAGTAAGCCCCCAGGCCTTCTGGTGCCATCTGCAGTGCCAGTTCAGTACTGCTGAGACATCTGACCACATGGACTGAGAAGATATCAGGTTCCTTGAATCTTGGGCCTGCAACTGCTATTGGAGTACCATAAGCTAATCCAATAAATTCCCTTTTTAATATAATTCATTCTAGCAGTTCTTTTCCTCTAGAGCACCCTGACTAATACAATGGGGCATTATGAAATATCAGTGGTGCTTTTTTTTAAAAAAATGTTTTTATTTATTTGAGAGTGACAGAGAGAGAAAGGCAGAGAGAGAGAGAAAGAGAGAGAGAGAGAGGGAGAATGGGTGTGCCAGGGCCTTCAGCCACCACAAATGAACTCCAGATGTGTATGCCCTCTTGTGCATCTGGCTAACATGGGTCCTGAGGAATTGAGCCTTGAACCGGGGTCCTTAGGCTTCACAGGCAAGTGCTTAACCACTAAGCCAACTCTCTAGCTCTCAGTGGTGCTTTTTTTTTAATGTCACAATATGGCACTTGACACTGTGGGACATTATGATGAGAGATTGGGGCATTGCGCTGTCACAGTGGACCTGTGTGATATCACAGTGGGAAATAGTGATGTCATAGAGGGGCTTTGTGATGAACAGTGGGGTATTGTGAAATCACAGTGTGCCTTTGTCATGTACAACAGAGTATTGTAAAGTCACAGTGAAGCATTCTTATATCACAGTGGGGAATTGTGATACACAGTGGGGCATTATGATGACTCATTGGTGCTTTTTAAAAATATTTTATTATTTATTTATTTATTTGAGAGAGAGAGAGAGAGAGAGAGAGAGGGAGAGAGAGAGAGACAGAAATAGGCAGGTAGACAGAGAAAATGGGCGCGCCAGGGCTTCCAGCCACTGCAAACGAACTCCAGATGCTTGCACCCCCTTGTGCATCTGGCTAACGTGGGTCCTGGGGAGTCGAGCCTCGAACCGGGGTTCTTAGGCTTCACAGGCAAGTGCTTAACCGCTAAGCCATCTCTCCAGCCCTCATTGGTGCTTTTTGTTGTCACAGTGAAATCAAGATGGGGCATTGTGATGTCACAATAGGGGATTGTGATATCAAGTTGAGCACTGTGATGTGACAGTGAAGTATTTTGGTGTCACAGTGGACTTTGTTACATCATAGTGGGAGACTGTGATGTTACAGTGGGGCAATGTTATTTGGAATTGTGATGCACTACTTGGTTATATGATATGGGAGCATTGTGATAGCATACCTGGGCATTGTGATGCCACTGTGGAGCACGGTTATATCACAGTGGGCATTTGTTATGCCACAATGGGGCATTGTTATGAACAAGTTAGATTTATTATGTTATATGGGAGCATTCTGATGTGATAATTGGGCATTATCATGAGACAATGAATCATTGTGATTCACAGTCTGGCATTGTGAAATCTCAGTGGGATTTTTGGTGTCACAATAGTGCACTGTGATGTCACAGTGGGACATTATGATGTTATAGTTCATCTCTGTTTTGTCATGGTAGGATATTATGTTGAGATAGTGGAGCATTATGATGTCACAGTAGACCATTGTGATTTACAGTGGGACACTGTGATGTCACAGCAGGGTTTTTTTTTTAGCATTTTCATTTTATTTTATTTTTTTATTAGTTTTCTATTCAGCAAATACAGGCAGTTTGGTACCATTAATAGGCTCATCCGTGACCTACCCCCTAACCATTGGCCCCTCCTTGTTAAGGTATATGGGTCATGCATTGTGGAGTTAGCCCACAGTTATTGGTATGATAAATGTCTGTGCATATCATGACCCAACATGTGGCTCTGACATTCTTTCCACCCCCTCTTCTGCAAAATTTCCCTGAGCCATGTTTGGTTCATTTTTGGTCTGCTTCAATGATGAGGTGTTGGGGGCCTCTGAGGCTCTCACAGTAGTTCTTTGTGATGAACAGCATTGTGATATCATAGTGGGGGCAATATGAAATCACAGGGGAGATTTGTGATGTCACATTAGAGTACTGTGATGTCACAGTAGAACAATATCATATCTCAGTTTGGCATGGTAATAACACAATAGGGCACTGTCATGACACAATGGAGCTTTGTGGGGTATAAATGTGGCATTGTAAAACCAGTGTGAAGCTTTGTGATGTCACACAAAGTATTGTGACATCACAACTGAGCATTGTTATGTGACACTGGATATTGTGATGTAAAAGTGAAGCATTGTTATAACATTGTTGCATAGCACTATGTTTCCTTTGTGGGGCAGTGTAAACTAGAAGTGGTGATTTGTGATCTCAAAATGGTGCTTTTTGATTAGACAGTGAGCATTATGATGTGACAGCTGGGCATTGAGATGTCTATGTGGAGCACTGTTATAACACAACAGGACACCGTGATTTCACAGTGGGGCAATGTGATGTGTTTCACAATGTCCTCCTATGATAACAGTAGGACATAGTGTTTTCACAGTGGGACATGGTGATGAACAATTTGGTTTTATACTGACATATGGGAACATTGTGATGTCATAGCTAGTAATTATTATTAAAAAATGAGTCACTGTGCTATCATAGAGGAACATTGTGATTTTGTAGTAGGGGCATAGTGAAATGACAGTGGAGATTGTGTTGTCACACTAGGGTATTGTGATGTTACAGTGAAGTATTTTTATATAACAGTGGGACATTGGGATGTCAGAGTAGGGCACTATGATGTCACAGGGGTGCTTTAGAGTGTAACACTGTGGTATTGTGATATGCAAGTGGGGCTTTATGATATTATAATAGGGTACTGTTATGTCACAGTTGTTTATTATGATGTGACTGGGTATTATGATGTCATAGACCATTGTTACATTACAGTGGGACACTATGATATCACAATGGGGCTTTGTGATGAACAATTTAGTTTTAATATATCATATGGGAACATTGTTATGTCATACTTGGGCATTATAATGAGACAGTGAGTTATTGTGATGTCACAGTGGGACATTCTGAAATCATGTGGGACTTTTTTGTTTTTTTGGTTTTTCAAGGTAGGGTCTCACTTTAGTCCAGGCTGACCTGGAATTCATTGCGTAGTCTCAGGCTGGCCTTGATCTCACAGGGAGCCTCCTACCTCTGCCTCCCAACTGCTGGGATTAAAGGCATGCACCACTACACCTGGCTTATGTGGGGCTTTTTGATGTCACACTGTGACATTATGTGACAGTTTAGGTCTGTGATGTCACAATGAGGTATTTTGATGAGATAGTGGAGCATAGTGATATCACAGTTGACCACTGTGATATCAGAGTGGGGAATTGTGATGTCATAGAGGGGCTTTGTGATGAACAGGAGAGCACTGTTATCATAGGAGGACATTGTGAAATCACAGTGGGGATTTGTGATATCATATTAGAGTACTGTGATGTCATTGTGGGTCATTGTTATATCACAGTGTGGCATTTTAATGTCACAGTGGGGCAATGTGATGTCAAAATGGGGCTTTGAGCTGTCACGGTGCATAACTGAATTCAGATGGGGATTTCTGATGTCACAACAGGGTACTGTCATTTCACAGTTGAGCATTGTGATGTGATATTGGGTATTATGATGTCAAGGTGGAGCAGTGTTATATCACATTGGGACACTGTGATGTCAGAGTGGGGCACTTTGATGTCACAGTGCAGGATGGTGATGCCATAGTGGGGCATTGTGATGAGCAAGTTCGTTTTGTTACTTCATATCAAAGCATTGTGCTGTTATAGCTGGGCATTACAATTAGGCAGTGAGTCATTGTGATATCACAGTAGGTCATTGGGAAATCTGTATGAGACATTTTGATGAGAGAGTATGATGAGATGTCACATTAGACCACTATTATATCACTGTAGAAAAAAAAATGACCTCAATAACCAGCTGGCTAAGCTCAATGAAAACATAAAGAAATGTAAGGATGAATTCCAAGAAACATTAAGAAAATCAGAAAATGACAGAGGGATGGAAACTATCCATAAAAATGTAGAAGAAAATACAGACCAAATTGAATAAGCCCAAAACTCTATAGTTCTCAACAATAGAGTCAACCATATGGAGGACAGCAACTCATAATTGAAGACAAAACAGAAGAAACAGTTTGGGAGGCCAACAGTTTCAATAAGTTCAAAAACTTTTGCGAACAGAACATTAGGGGACTGTGGGATACTCTTAAATTCCCCAACATTTTGATCATGAGAATACCAGAATTGGAAGAAATTCAAACCAAAGGCATGGAGCACTCATTCAACAAAATTAT
Source organism: Jaculus jaculus (assembly GCF_020740685.1). Classification (NCBI taxonomy): domain Eukaryota; kingdom Metazoa; phylum Chordata; class Mammalia; order Rodentia; family Dipodidae; genus Jaculus; species Jaculus jaculus. The sequence goes on from NW_025423496.1 coordinate 724,639, forward strand.
TGAGGAGAAATTTCCCACTCTCTCTAAAGAAAGGCTCATCAAGATACAAGAAGCTAAGAGAACTCCAAGCAGATTAGACCAAGGGAAAAACTCTGTTAGTCATATTGTCACTAAGACTCTAAACATTTATACCAAAGAGAAATTTTGAAAAGCAGGTAGGGATAAACAACACATTACATATTATGTTAGCCCCTTCAGAATTACGTTAGACTTCTCACTGGAAACACTGAAATCTAGAAGAGCCTGGAATAGAACTACTCTATCCAACAAAGTTGGTGAAAGAAAAACTTTCCACAATAAAACTCAGCTTTGCAAATACATGAACACAAATCCAAGTCTGCAGAGAACACTCCAGGTAATTCTCCACACAGAAGAATCAAATAATCAAACTCAAGTATGTACAAGAAGCAGATCACAATAACCAAACCCAGAGAAGGTACAAAATCCACAAAGTCCAAGAAAACACCAAACCACATAAATCAAACCACACAGTACTTACCCTAAATATCAATGACCTTAATTCACCCATCAAGAGACATAAGCTAACCAGGTGGATCAGAAAATTAAATGCCTCAATCTGCTGTCTTCAAAAAACTCACCTCAGCACTTAAGACAGACACCTGCTCAAGGTGTAAGGGTGGAAAATGATATTCCAAGCAAACGGAAATAAGAAACAAGCAGGAGAGCTATACTAATGCTGGATAAAATAGACTTCAAATGAAATAAGATCAGAGCAGAAACTAATGGATTGGAAACTAATAAAATAATTAAGAAAATTGATGAAACAAAGAGCTGGTTCTCATTGTGAAATCACAATGAGACTTTGTGATGTCAAATTAGGGTATAGTGATGTTACAATGAAATGTTGGTATATCACAGTTGGGCATTGAGATGTCACAGTATGTCCTTGTGATGTGGGACTTAGTGGTATCACAATGGATCATCATGAAGTCAGATTGGGGCTTTGTGATGTCACAATACCTTATTGTGACATCATATTTGAGCATTGTGATGCAACATTGGGTATTGTGACATCACATTATTTTATCACAATGGACACTGTGATGTCACAGTGGGGAATTATGTTATGGTGGGACATTGTGATGAACTAGTTGGTTTTATTATGTCATATGGGAGCACTGTGATGTCAGAGCTTGGCATTATCATGAGATAGTGAGACAATGTGATATCACAGTGGGGCATTATGAAATCTCAGTGGTGCTTTTTGATGTCACAACAGGGCATTATGATGTCACAATGAGATACTATGATATTACAGTACAGCTCTGTGATTCACAATGGGGCATTATGATGAGAGAATGGAGCACTGTGATGGTACAGTGGACCCCTGAGATATTACAATGGGGAACTGTGATATCACAGAGGGTCTTCTTGATGAACACTGGAGCATGCTGTTATCACAGTGGGACATTCTGAGATCAAAATGGAGCTTTGTGATGTCATACTATGGTATTCTGATGTCACACTGGGGCATTGTTATAGCAAAGTGGGGCATTGTGATGTCACAGTGGTTTAATGTAATTTCACCATTGTGCTTTGTGGTGTCACACTGCAACATTGTGAAAGAAGAGTAGGCCTTGGTGATGTCAAAACAGCTAATTGTGACATCACAGTTGGCCACTGTGATGTGACATTGGGTATTGTGATGTCACAGTAGAGCAGTGTTATATCACAGTGGTATACCATGGTGTCACAATGGGACATCTTGGTGCCATAGTGTGGCATTCTGATAAACAATTTGGTTTTATTATGTCATGTGGGAGCATTGTGACTTAACAACAGGGCATTATCTCGAGACAGGGAGTCATTGTGATGTCACAGAGGAACATTGTTATGTCACAGTTGGGCATTGTGATGTCATAGTCGGGCACTGATATGTCACAATGGGGTTTGTGGTGTCACAGTGTGATATTGTGAAATCAGAATGGGGCTTTGAGATGTCAAATAGGATATTGCAATATCACAGTTGAGCACTATGATGTGACATTGGGTATTATGACATCACGGTGGAACACTGTTATATCACAATTGGGCACAATGATGTCACAGTGAGGCATTGTTATGTTTCAGTATGGTATTTTGATGAACAAGTTAGTTTTATTATGCCATAAGGAAGCATTGTGATGTCATATCTGGGCATTGTCCTGAATGAATGAGTCATTGTGATATCACAGTGGGGCATTTTGAAATCACAGTTGGGCACTGTAATGCCACGATAGGGCATTGTGATGTCACACTGGGATAGTATGAAGTTACAGTTCAGCTCTGTAATGTCACAGTAGGACATTTTCATGAGAGTGGGGTATTGTGATATCACAGTAAACCACTGTAGTATCACAGTGGGGAGTTGTGAGGTCACACAGGAGTTTTGTGATGAACAGTGGAACACTGGAGTAGTATACTGGGGCATTGTGCAAAGTGGGGCTTTTTGTCACATTAGGTATTGTGATATTACATTGGACTATTGTTATATCACAGTGGGGCATTGTGATGTCACAATGGGGCTTTGTGGTGTCACAGTGTGGCATTGTGAAATCAGAGTGGAGCTTTGTGTTGTCTCAATAGGGTGTTGTAAAGTCATAGCTGAGCATTGTGATGTGAGCATTGTGATTGGATATTGTGATGTCTCAGTGGAGCATTTTTATATCACAGTATGACAATGTGATATCTCCTAGAAGCAATGTGAAATTACAGTGGGGCTTTGTAATGCTGTGATAGGGCATTGTGATGTCACACTGGGACATTATGATGTTACAGTTCAGCTCTGGGATGAAACAGTGGGGCATTATGATGAGAGGGTGGGTCATTGTGACATCACAGTGGACCTCTGTAATATCACAGTGGGGGCTTCTTGATGAACAGTGGAGAATTGTGTTATCACTGTGGGACATTGTAAAATGACAGAGGGACATTGCGATGTCATGTTATGGTATTGTGATGTAACAGTGGAACATTGCTATGTCACAGTTGCACATTTTGATGTCACAGTGGGGTACTGTGATGTCACAATTGGACTTTGTGTTTTCTCACTGCAGTAATGAGAAATCAGAGTTGTGCTCTGCGATGTCACAATACAACATAGGATATTGTGACATTACAGTTGAGTAATGTTAGGTCATATTCGGTATTCTGATGTTACAGTAGAATATTTTTATATAAATTTGAGGCATTGTAATGCCACAGTGGGGCACTATGGTGACACAATGTGGTACTGTTTTGTCACAGTGGGGCATTGTGAAACCAATGTGGGACTTTATGATGTTAAATCAGGTACTGTGTTTTCACAGTTAAACATTGTGATGTGATAGTGGGGTATTGTGATGTCACAGTGGAACATTGTTATATCACAGTGGGAGACTGTGATGTCAAACGTGGAAATTGTGATGTTATAATGAGTTTATGTAAATTTATAGTGGAGCACTGTGATAATATCATTGGGCATTGTGAAGTAAATGTGGGGATTTGTGATATCACTATGGCACAAAATGATCAGACAGTGAGCATAATGATGTTGCTCTTTGGGCATTGGGATGTAACAGTGGAGTATTGTTATATCAGAGTGGGACACTGATGTTACAGTGTGGCAATGTGACATTACAGTTGGGAATTTTGAGCAAAAACTTGGCTTTATTATGTCATAAGGAAGCATTGTGATGTCATAACTAGGCATTATCATTAGAATAAAAGTCATTGCAATTTCACAGTAGAGCATTGTGATAACACATTAGGGCTTTGTGATGTCACATTAGGCTATTGTGATGGCACAGTGAAGCATTGTTATATTATAGTTGGGCACTGTGACATCACAGTGGGACACTGATGTCACAGTGGGACACTGACACTGTGATGTAACAGTGGGGCTTTGTGGTGTTACAGCGTGGCATTGTGAACTCACAATGGAGCTTTGTGCTCTTACAACAGGGTATTGTGACATCATAGTTGAGCAGTATGATGGGACGTTGCTAATTGTGATGTCACTGTGGAGCATTTTCAAATCACCCTGGGGATTTTTGATGTCACAGTGAGACATTATAATGCTACAGTTGAACTCTGTGATGTCACAGTGGGGCACTATGATGATAGAGTGGACCTGTGTGATACCACAGTGGGGAATTATGATGTCACAGGGGGGCTTTGTGATGAACAGTGGGGCATTATGATATCACATTGTGGCATTGTGAAATCAGTGTGGCTTTGTTATATCATATTAGGTATTGTGATGTCACAGAGGGGCAATATTTTGTCACAAAGTGGCTTTGTGATCTCACATGAGGTATAGTGTAATAAAAGTGAGGCTTTATGATGTCACAACATGGTATTGTGACATCACAAATGAGCATGTTTATGTGACAGTGGCATATTATAATATCACACTGGATCATTGTTATATCACAGTAGGACACAGATATCTCAGTGGGGCAATGTGGTGTCACAGTGGGACATTATATTTAATTAGTTGGTAATTTTATGTCATATGGGAGTATTATGATGTCCTACCTGGGCATTGTCATGAGACAGTGACTCACTGTGATGTCACAGTGGAGTATTGTGATATCACAGTGCAGCATTACAAAATCTCTGTGGGTGTTTTTGATCTCACGATGGGGCTTTGTGATATCACAGTGGTACATTTTGACATCAAAGTTCAGCTCTGTAGTGTCACAGTGGAACATTATGATGAGAGTGGAGCATTGTGATTATGTTATGTAAATTCATATTGGATAATTGTTATGTCATAGTGGGGCTTTATGATGAAAAGTGGAGAATTATAACAGTAGGGCATTGTGAAATCACAGTGGGACTTTATGGGGTTACATTAGGGTATTGTGATATCACAGTAGACCACTGTAATATCAGAGTGTGGAATTGTGGTATCACATAGTGACATTGCAGTGAACAGTGGAGCATTGTTATATCACAATCGGTCATTGTGGAATCAGAGTAGAGCCTTGTGATGTCACACTGGAATATTGTGATGTCACAATGGAGCATTTTTATTTCACAGTGGGACACTCAGTGAGGCAATGTAATATCACATTGGGGCATTGTTACATTACAGTGAGGCACTGTCATGAGCAAGATGGTTTTATTATATCATATTGGTGCATTATGGTATCATAGCTGGGCATTATTATGAGAAATTGAGTCATTATGATGTCACAGTCTAGCATTGTAAAATCACAGTGGGACTTTATGACATCACAGTCACAGTGTGATGTCACAATGGGAAATTATGGTATTACAGTTAAACTCTGTGATGTCACAGCGGGACATTATGGTGAGAGAGTGGGGAATTGTGATGTCACAGTGGATGTCTGTGATATCACAGTGGGGAATTGTGGTATCAGAGTAGGGCTTCTTGATGAACAGTGGAATAGTGGAGTATTGTGTTATCACAGTGGGGCCTTATGTTGTCATATTATGTATTGTGATGTCACAGTGGAGCATTGTTATATCACATTGAGGCTTTGTGACTTCACATTAGAATTATGTGATAGCACAGTGATCTGTGATATCACATTGGGGGATTGTGATGTCACATAGGGGCTTTGTGCTGAGTAGTGGAGCATTGTGAAATCACAATGGGGCTTTGTGATGTCACAGGGAAGCATTTTTATATCAATGTGAGCCTTGTGCTATCACAGGGGGCACTTTGATGTCACAGTGGGTTTTGTGATTTCACAGTGAGGCATTTTGAAATCACAATGGGGCTTTGTGGTGCCACAATGGGCATTTTGATGTCACGGCTGAGTATTGTGATGGGATATTGGGTATTATGATGTCACAGTAGGGCCCTGTGATGTCGCTGTGTGGCATTTTTATGTTACAGTGGGGCAGTATGATGAACAAATTTGTTTATTATGTCATATGTTAGCATTGTGATTTCACAGCTGTGTATTATCATGAGACAGCAAGTCATTGAGATGTCACTATAGGGCATTGTGATGTAATTTTAGGGCATTGTGAAATAACAGTGGGACTTTTTGATGTCACAATAGAGCATTGTTATGTCACAGTGGGAAATTATGAAGTTACAGTTCATCTCTCTGATGTCACAGTGAGATATTATGATGAGTGTGGCATTGTGATGTCACAGTAAGCCACTGTGGTATCAAAGTTGGTAATCATGATGTCACAAAGGGCTTTGTGATGAACAGTGGAACATTGGCATATCACAGTAGCTCATTGTGAAATCACAGTGGGCATTTGTGGTTTCTCAGTACAGCATTGTGAAATCAGAGTGGAGTTTTATGATGTCACAATAGGATATTGTTGCATTTATGATGTCATGTTTAGGTATTGTGAATATCAGATTTGAGCATTGTTATATCACAGTGGGGCACTGTGATGTAACAATGGGGTATTGTGTAATCATATTGGAGCTGTGTGATGTCACCATAAGCATAGTGAGATCACAATTGAGCATAGTGATGTGACAGTGGAGTAATGTGATGTCACAGTGGAACATTGTTATTACAGTGGGACACAGTGATGTCAGGATGGGGCAATGTAATATCAAGGTGGAGCACTGTAAATTCATAGTGGAGCACTGTGATTTCATCTTGGAGCATTGTGAAGTAAAGTGGGGATTTCTGTTGTCACTATTATATATTTTGATCAGACTGTGTGCATGGTAATGTGACAGTTGGGCATTGGGATTTCACTGTTGAGTATTGTGATAAGACAGTGAGTCATTATGTTGGTACAGTGGGTCATTATGATGTCACAGCTGAACATTGTGATGTCACAGTTGGGCATTGTGATAGCACAGTTTGGCACTGTGATGTGACAATGGGGCTTTGTGATGTCAGTGATACAATGTGAAAATAGAGTGGGCTCTGTGATGTCACAATAGGGTATTATGATGTCAATGTTGAGCATGCTGATGGGTCAGTGCTGTATTGTGATGAACAAGATAGTTTTATTATGTCATGAGAGCATTGTGATGTCATATCTGGGCATTATCCTGAAGAAGTGAGTCACTGAGATGTCATAGTGGAATATAGTGAAATCTCATGGGGATTTTGACATCATAATAGGGCATTGTGACATGGCAGTGGGAGAATATGCTACTATAATTCAGTTCTGCCATATAATAGAGGGACATTATGATGAGAGTGTGGAGCATTGTTATATCATGGTGAAATCTGTGATATCAGAGTGGGGAATTGTGATGTCACAGAGGGGTTTGTGATGAACAGTTAAGCATTGTGATATCACAGTGGGGCATTGTGAAATCACATTGGGGTTTTTGATGTCACATTAGGGTATTGTGATATCACAGAGAAGCACTGTTATATCACAGTGGAGCATTGTGTTGTCACAGTGATATCACAATGGGGCTTTGTGTTGTCACAGTGGGTCATTTTGAAATAGAATGGAGCTTTGTAATGTGACAATAGGGTATTGTGATGTCAGTTGAGCATTGGGATTTGAAAGTGAGATATTGTGATGTAATAGCAGAGCATTGTAATGTCACAGTGAAGTTACAAAAATTCATAGCACTGTCATTTCATCATGGAATGTAGTGAAGTCAAATTAGGGATTTGTGATGTCACTGTGGTGGATTTTTATCAGACTTTAAGCATTGTGATGCAACAGTTGGAGATTGGGATTTCACTGTTGGGTATGGTGATGACACAGTAAGGTTATTGTGATACGACCATGGGCTTTGTGATGTTGGTTATTGTGATATCAGAGATGAGCATTGTGGCATCACAGTCAGGTATTGTAATATAACAGTGGTGCACTGTCATGTTTTAACAGTAGCACACTGTGAGTTGTCACAATGAGGCTTTGTGGTGTCAGTGGGGCATTATGAAATAAAAGAGGAATTTGTGTTGTCATAACCAGGTATTTTTTGTCTTTTCTTACCTATTTTATTACTGAAAGCTTCTATGGTTAGAGACAATAAACCATTATAAATCCCTTCATCCACCCTACATGTGATTTTCACTTTTAGCACAGAGGGCTTATCCACAAAAAAACAAAAAAAGAGGAGGCAGCAGTGACAAGGGACATTTATCAGCAGAGGTGAATGGTGGAGGACCTGGCAGTCTGGACAGGAGCAGACATGCTACTGTGAGAATAGTGGTGGCTGAGATGGTGATGACAATAGTGAGACCACAGGAATGGCTCAGGCACAGGAGGAACTGTAACAAGAGAAACAGATCAGGAAAACAGCAGTAGCTGTGACAACTGCAACAGTGGCAGAAACCACCCATTTAAGGGCCAATAATCTTGAATATAGGATAACAGCACCTATTATGCTTCCTCCTGGCTAGGGCTCCAGAGCCTTGACACTTCTCAAGCTGACTCCAGGGTTTTGGCATTTGTCCCTGTAGGCTAAGGGTCCTCATAGATGACACCTTCATAAAAGCTGTAATAGTAGAGTGTGCCACCAGTTGCTGATCCTGACTGACTGTTGTGGTAAATTGCTGCTGTCATCTGGCAAGGGATACAAAATTTCCTGTAGTGGTTTGAAAGTGAATGTATCCCCCCCATAGTCTGAGGTACTTTTGATTAAGCTTCAACTTATGTCAACAGCAACTTCCTAGTGGAGGTGTCACCAGGAAAGATCTCTTAGTTCAGTCCTAAGGTATGTAAGGAAGGAGTTTGAGCTCCAGATGTTTGTGTTTGCTGGATGTTAGTGGTGTCTGTCTGTGCTATGTGTCTATGGAAGTGAGCCAGCTTCCTCCACCACTGATGGTGCTTCCCCTGGATTCTGTAAATCTGACATAACCCTTTACTCCTGTAAGCTGCTTCTATTCAGGTGTTTGTCTCAACAATGGAAAATCGCTGCAACATCTGCCAAGGCTCAGCTCTAATGAGAGCCTCCTGTCACCTACTCACAAGTTCTATCCAGGCAGAATAATAGGATCCCATACAGATGATTGGTAACAGAAAAAAATACTGAATTTCAATAACCAAGACAGAGATAGAAGTGCTCAAATACATTACTGTAGGGATGAGAATGCTGGTGTTATCCTATGTGGTCTCCACTGAGTGGCCACTCCAGCACAATAGTAGGGTTTAATTTTGTTTGTCACTAAGTATCAGGTTGTGACCCTTCTTTGGTGTGATTTTAAGGTATGGGCTGGTTTGAATCAGATGTCCCTATAAACTTACATGTTCTGAATTCTTGCTCCCCAGTTGATAGCAGTTTGGTAGGTGAAGCTTTGCTGGATGAGGTTTATTTAGGGGATTTCGCTTAGGGGTGTTTTAGCTCCTCCTTGATATAATTGGGTTCACTCTTCTGCTGCTGTTGTCAGCCTGATGCTGGCAAAGGGGGTGATGTCCAGCCTCTGCTCAACCATCTTTCCCCTGCCACCATTAAGATTCCCCTTGAGAATATAAGCCAACATAAGCAACTTTCCTCCTATCAGATGCTTTTTGTAGGGTACTTTACCTTAGCAGTGAGAAGTTGCAACAAAGTGTTATTAATTAGGCATTTATTTCTATCAGCAAAGAAGATGGAAAGTCTGCAACTGACCCCTCTAGATGAGCTATGAAGTCATCACTGACTTCTGTCCATTTCTATTTCTTTTCTACTTACTCTGTTCATCTATATGACATTGTCTATACTGAGGGCTTTCACAGTGGGACATTATGATGAGAGAATGGAGTATTGTGATATTACAGTCAGGTATTGTACTGTAACAGTAGGGCACTGTCATGTCACAACAAGGCTTTGTGGTGTCACAGTGGGACATTGTGAAATAAGAAAAGGGCTTTGTCTTGTCATAACCAGGTATTTTTGACACTATAGCTGAGCATGGTGATGGGACAGTGGGTTATTGTGATGTCATAGTGGAGCACTGTTATATCCCAGTGGGGTATTGTGATGCCATAGTGGTGCACTGTGAATTCACAATGGAGCTTTCTGGTGTCAAATTGCAGCATTGTGAAATCAGAGTGGGGCTTTTGAATATCACAATAGGGTATTGTGATATCACAGTTGAATATGGTGATGTGACATTGGGCATTGTGATGTCACTGATGGAAATAGTGATGGAATTTTTTTATTATGTCATATGAGAACATTGTGATATCATATCTGGGTATTGTCATGAGACAGTGAGTCATTGGGATGTCACAGTGGAGCATTGTGATGGCACAGTGGGACATTATGAATTTACAGTAGGGATTTGTTATGTCACATTAGGATATTGTGATGTCACCATTGATCATTTTTATATCAGATTTGGTCATTGTGATGTCACTATTGGAGTTGGTGGTGTGACACTAGGGCACTGTGAATTCAAAGTTGGGCTTTGTCATGTCATAATATGGTATAAAGATGTCACATTTGAACATGGTGATGTGATAGTGGTATACTGTAATGTCACAGTGGGATTGTTATATCAACATGGGACACTGTGATATCACATTGGGGAACTGTGATATTTCCCCAGAGGAGTTTGTGCTGAACATGGGAGCATTTTGATATAACAGTAGTGACTGTGAAATCACAGTAGGGCTTTTTGATGTCACAGTGGATCATTAGATCACAATGGGGCATTGTTCTGTCACAAGGGGATACTGTGATATCTCAGTGGGGCACTGTGATAACACAATGTGTCACTGTGATGTAACAATGGGCATTGTAATGTCACATTGGACCTCTCTTATAAAACAGTGGGAATTGTGATGTCACAGAGGGGTTTTGTGATGAACAGTGGGGCAATGTATATTCACAGAGGGGCTTTGTGATGTCACATTAGGGTATTGTGATGCCACAGTAGAGCATTGTTATATCACAGTGGAGCACTGTAAAGTCACAATGAGGTCATGAAAATTCATAATGGAGCAGTGAAATTTCATCATGGGGCATTGTGAAGCAAGAGGATTTATGATGTCATTATAGTACATTTTGATTAGATAGTGAGCATTATAGTGTGACAGTTTAGCATTGGGATTTCACTACTGAGTACTATGATGAGACAGTGAGGCATTTTCATAATACAGTGAATCATTGTAATGTCACAAATGAACACTGTGATGTCACAGTGGGGCATTATGGTGTCACAAGGGGACACGGTGATGTCATAAAGGGATGTGATATTATAGTGGCACCTTTTGAAATCAGAATGGAACTTTGTGATATCACAATATGGCATTATGATCTCACAGTGGGACATGATGATGTTACTGTTAAGTTCTGTGATGTCACTGTGGGACATTATAGTGATATCACAGTGGGGGAATTGTGATGCCACAGAGGGGTTTTGTGATGAACAGTGGAACATTGTGGTATCAGAGTGAAGCATTGTGAAATCACCGTGGGGCTTTGTGATGTCACATTACATTATTGTGATATCACAGTTGAGCATTGTTATATCACAGTGGGATATTATAAGAGGGGCATAGTCCTATTGCTGTGGAGCATTGTGATGAAGTTCATATTATGTCATATGTGAGCATTGTGCTATCATAGCTGAGCATTATCATGACATAGTGAGTCATTGTGTTATCTCTGTGGAGCATTGTAATATCACAATGGGACATTGTGAAATCACAGAGGGACTTTGTGATGTCCCATTAGGGTATTGTGATGTCACAGTCAAGCATTGTTATATCACAGCAGGACATTACAATTTCATAGTGGGACACTGTGATGTCCCAATGGGTCTTTGTGGTGTCACAGTGGGGCATTGTGAATTCAGATTTGGGGTTTGTCATGTCATGATATTGTATAGTTATGTCACACTCAGCATGGTGATGTGATAGTGAGGTAGTGTGATGGCACAGTGGGGTTCTGTAATGTCATAGTGAGAGTATGTAAATTTATTTTGGAGTGCTGTGATTTCATTGTGGGGCATTGTAAAGGGGGGATTGTGATGTCATTATAGTGCATTTTGATGAGACAGTGAGCATTGTCATAGGATAGTTGGGCATTGGGATTTCATTTTGGCTACAGTGATATGACAGTGAGGCATTGTGAGGATGCTGTGAATCACTGTGATGTCATAGATGAGCACAATGATGTTTCAGTTGGGCATTGTGATATCACAGTGGGGCATTGTGATGTCCCAATGGGCTTTATGATATCACAGTGGGATATTATGATAGGAGAGTGGGGCTTTGTTATGTCGCAATTGGATATTTTCACAACACAGTTGAACAATTTTCATGTGACACTGGGTATTGTTATGTCACAGTGGAGCATTGGTTTATCACAGTGTGACACTGTCTCAGTGGGGCAATGGGATGTCATTGTTATGTCACAATGGGGCATTGTGATGAATAAATTTGGCTTAATTGTATCATATTGGAACATTTTGATGTCATAGCTGAGCATTATCATAAGAAAGTGAGCCATTGTGATATCAGTGGATCATTGTGAAATCACAGTGGGGCTTTTTAATGTTACAATACAGGAATGTTATGTCACAGTGGTACTTTATGGCATTATAGTTAAGCTCTATGATATCAGAGTGGGATATTATGAAGAAAGAGGGGGCATTGTGATGTCACAGTGGACCTTTGTTATATCACAGTGGGGAATTGTGAAATCACAGTGAGGCTTTGTGATGTCATATTATGGTATTGTTATATCACAGTGGGGCAATGTGATGTAGCAACAGGTGTCAATTTGTGGTGTCACAATGAGGCATTGCAGAATCAGAGTAGGGCTTTGTGATGTTAAAATAGGGTATTACAATGTCAGAGTTGAGCATTGAGTTGTGACATTGGGTAATGTGATGTCACAATAGAGAATTGTTATATCACAAAGAAAAACTGTGATGTCACTGTGGGGGATTGTGATGTCAAATATGAACACTGTGATGTTTCAGTGAGGCCCTGTGATTAACAATTTGATATTATGTCATATGGGAGCATTATGATGTCATACCCAGACATTAACATGAGACAGTGAATCATTGTGGTATCACAGTGGGGCATTGCCAAATCTCAGTGAGGCTTTTTGATAACACAATAGGGCATTGTGATATCACAGTGGGACATTATGATATTGCAGTTCAGCTCTGTGATGTCACAGTGGGTCATTATGATGAGATACTGGGCATTCTGATGTCATAGTACACCACTGTGATATCACACAGGGGTGTTGTGACATGACAGTCATTACAGTGAGAAATTGTGATGTCAAAAAGGGACTTTGTGATTAAGAGTGGAGCATTGTGATATCATAGTGTGGCACTGTGAAATCACAATTGGGATTTGTGATGTCCTGTTAGAGTCATGTGATGTCACAGTGGAGTACTGATATAAAAGTGGGGCATTGGAATGTCACAGTGGGACAATAGGATGTCACAATGGGGCTTTGTGGTGTCATTGAGCTTCATTGGGAAATCAGTATGAGGCTTTGTGATGTCACCATAAGGTATTGTGACACAGATGAGGATTGTGATGTGACACTAGGTATTGTAATGTCATAATCGAGCATTAGTATACCAAAGTGGAACACTGCGATGTCCCAGTGGGGCAATGTGGTATCACTGTGGGGCAGTGTATTGTTACATTGGGGCGCTTTGATGAACAAGTCGTTTTTACTGAGGTATATGGAAACATTGTAATGTCATAGCTGGGTACTATAAGACAGGAGGTCATTGTGATGTCACAGTGGAGCATTGTGATAACACAGTATATGTGAAATCTCAATGGGATTTTTAATGACACAGTATGGCATTGTGAAGTCACAGTGTGACATTATAATATTACAGTTCAGCTCTGTGACATTACAATAGGACATAACAATTAGAGAGGATCATTATGATTGCACATTGGGGAATTGTGATGTCACAGAGGCACTTCATAATGAACAGCAGAGCATTGTTATATCACAGTGGGGAATTCTGAAATCACAGTGGGGCTTTGTGATATCACATTGTTGAATATTGTTATATAAAAGTTGGGCATTGTGATGACAGTTTGGCATTTGGATGTCAGAGTGAACTATTGTATCACAGGGTGACCTTATAATGTCACTATGGGGCAATGTGATGTTATATTGAGGCATTGTGTTGTCATAGTGGGACATTATAATAAACATGTTGGTTTTGTTATGTCATATGGGAACATTGTGATGTCAAAGCTGGGCATTATCACTAGACAATGAGTCATTGTGATGTCACAGTGGGGCATTGTGAAATCACAGTGTGGCTTTATGATGTCATAGTATGGTACTGTGATGTCACATTGAAGCACTGTTGTAAATAATGGGTCATTATGATGCCACAATAGTGTTTTGTGATGACACAGTTGAGAATTGTCATGCAATACTTGGTATTGTTATGTCACAGTGGAGCATTGTTATAGCACAGTGGAACAATGTGATGTCACATTGGGGCATTGTTATGTTACAGTGGGGCATTATAATGAACAAGTTGGTTTTATTATGTCATAACAGAACATTTTGATGTCATAACTGAGCATTGTCTTGGAAAATGAGTCACTGTGATGTCATAGTGGAGCATTGTGACATCACAGTGGAGTTTTGTGATGCCACATTGGTACATTATGTTACAGATCAGCTCTGTGATGTCACATTGGGACATTATGAGAGTGTATGGCATTTTGATTTTACATTAGATCTTTGTGATATCATAGTTGATCATTGTTATGTGGCAGTGGCATTGTAATGCCACGTGTAACATTATAGTAGGACAGTAGGGCATTATGATGTCACAGTGGGGCTTTGTGATATCACAGTGTAGCAGTGTCATTACACTGGGGCTTTGAGATGTCACAATAGGGCACTGTGATGTCACAGTGGCACATTATGTTACAGCGTCGCTCTGTGATATCAGAGTTGAATAGTATAATGAGGGAGTGGGGTATTGTGATCTGACAGTGAATCATTATGGTAGCAAAGTGGGTAAGTGTTATGTCACATTGGGCTTTGTGATGAAACAGTTGAGCACTATGTTTTCACACTGGCTTTGTGAAATCACAATGGGGCTTTGTGATGTCACATTAGGGTATTATGATGTCATAGTGGTCATCATGTTTTAAAACTGGGTTATTGCAATGTGACTGTTGGGCACGATGATGTCCCAGTGGAACATTGTGATTGATGTGTCAGTGGAGCACTGTGATATCAACATGGAGCATTTTGAAGAGATTGTGTCACTTGTTAATGTCACAGTAGCGCATTTTGATTTTACAATGGGATATTGTGGCATGACAGTGGGGAACTGTGATGTGATAGTTATGTGATATCACATTCTTGCATTGTAATGTGATAGTTGGGCATTGAAAAATCACAGTCAGGTATTATAATGAGACAATGGGGCATTGTGATGTCACAGTTAGCCATTGTGATGTGACAGAAGAGTATAGTAGTGTTACCGTGATGCATTGTGATGTGAGAGAGGGGCATTGTGATGTTGCTGTAGATCATTATAATATCACAGTGGGGCATTGTGAAATCACACTGGTGCTTTCTGATGTCACAATAAGATATTTTGATATAATAGTTTGGAAATATGATAATACAGTAGGGCTTTGTGATGTCACAGTGAACTTTGATGTCAAAGTGGAGTTTTGTGAAATCTCAGCTGGGATTTGTCTTTTTTTAAATATTTATTTATTTATTTATTTGAGAGAGACAGACACAGAAAGAAAGACAGATAGAGGGAGAGATAGAGAATGGGCGTGCCAGGGCTTCCAGCCTCTGCAAACGAACTCCAGACACGTGCGCCCCCTTGTGCATCTGGCTAACATGGGACCTGGGGAACCGAGCCTCGAACCGGGGTCCGTAGGCTTCACAGGCAAGTGCTTAACCGCTAAGCCATCTCTCCAGCCCTCAGCTGGGATTTGTGATATCAAAGTTGGTTATTGTGATATCACAGTGTGGCATTTTGATGAGACAGTGGGGTATTGTGTTAAAAATGTCTGGTATTTTGATATCACAGTTGGTGTGATTGATGGGCATTGTGATGTCACAGTGTGATATTAGTATATTATAGTTCAAATTGTTGTATTAAAGTTGGTAATTATAATGATACAATGGAAATTGTGATGTGACAGTGGGGTTTAGTGATGTCACTGTGGAGCATTGTGATATGGCAGTGGTGTATTGAGATATTACAGCTGAGTATTGTGATGACAAAGTGGTGTATTGTTATGTCAAAGTTGGGCATTGTGATTTCAAACTTGGGCATTATGATGTATTAAGGGAGTGTTATGATATGACAATGGGGTATTATGTGTTGCAGAGGGGCACTGTGATATCAGAGTGAGGCATTGTGATGTCACAGTTGAGCATTATGATGTGACAGTGGGCCTGGTGATGTCACAGTTGTGTACTATATTGTCTCAGTGAGGCTTTGTGATTTCACACTGGCACATTGTGACTTCACAATTGAGCATTGTGATGTGACAGTTTGGTATTTTGATGTCATAGTAGAGATTTTTATATCATTGTTGTGCATTGTGATGTCACACTGGGGCACTGTGATGTCACAATGGGGCTTTGTGATGTCACAATGGGGCCTTGTGAAATCAGAGTTGGGCTTTGTGATGTCACAATAAGTTATTGTGATGTGATGGCGTATTGTGATTTCATGTTGTGTTTATGTAACATCACAGTGGAGCACTGATTTCAGAGTGGGGCATTGTGAAGGAATTTTCTGTAATGTTATTTATTTATTTGACAAAGAGAAAGAGGGAGGGAGAGGAGGGAGGAGAGTGAGAAAGAATGGGCTCCCGGGCCTCCAGCCACTGCAAATGAACTCCAGATGTGTGCGCCCCCTTGTGTATCTGGGTTATGTGGGTCCTGGTGAGTAGAAACAGGATTTTTTAGCTTTGCAGGCAAACACCTTAACCACTAAGCCATCTTTCCAAGCCAAAATGTAAAGGTTTTGTTTTTTTTTTCTTTTTTGGTTTTTTGAGGTAGGGTCTCACTCTAGCCCAGGCTGACCTGGTATTAACTACATAGTTGCAGGGTGACCTCGAACTCACGGTGATCCTCCTACCTCTGCCTCCCAAGTGCTGGGATTAAATGTGTGTGCTACCATGCCTGGCAAAAGTAGGGATTTTGATGTCACTATGGTGCATTTTCATCAGATAGTGGGCATTGGCATGTGACAATTGGGCATTGGTATTTCACTGTCAGGTATTTTGATGAGACAGTGTAGCATTGTGATTTAATACTGGGGTTTGTAATGGTATAATGGGTCATTGTGATGTCACAGTGGGGCATTATGCTGTCACAGTAGGGCATTGTGATGAACACAACGCGTTTGGTACTATTATGTATCTTCAGAGCATATGATGTCATAGCTGAACATTTTCATTAGGCAATGATTCACTGTGATGTCACAGTTGGACAGTATGATATAGTTGTGGGGTATTGTGATGTCACCTGAATCATTGTGGTAGGACAGTGGTGAGTTATGATGTCACAGTGGAGCATTGTCATATCACAGTAAGGCATCATGATATCAATGTGAGGCATTGTGATATCACAATGGGGCATTGTGAAGTCACAATGAGGCTTTTTGATGTCACAGTAGTGCATTGTGATAACACAATGGGACATTATGATGATGGGGCTGTATGATGCCACAGTGGAACATTATAATGAGAAAGTGGTCCAATTTGATGTCACAGTGGACCATTGTGATATCATAGTGAGGAATTATGATGTCACACTGGGGCTTGGATATGAAACAGTGAAGCATTGTGATATCACAGTGTTGCCTTTTGAAATCATAGGGGGGCATTGTGATGTCACATTAGGGTATTGTGATGTCACAGTGGGCATTATGTTGTAACCCTGGGTTATTGTTATGTGACAGGTGGGCATCATGATGTCACAGTGGAACACTGATGTGTCAGTGAAGTATTGTGATATCAACATGGGATGTTTTCAAGAGACTGTAGCACTTGCTGATGTCACAGAGGGACATTATGATGTGACAATGGGTAATTGTGATGTGATAGTTGTGTATGGTGATATCACATTTGTGCACTATGATGTGATAGTGGGGCACTGTGAGGTAACAGCTGGTCATTGTGATGTGACAAAAGGGTATAGTGGTTCCACACTCTTTCATTGTGATATGACAAATGAGGCATTATAATGAGACAGTGGAGCATTGTGATTAAAGAGTGGGATATTGTGATATGACAGATGGGTGTTGTGATACAGTGTGGTTTTGGCATATCACAGTTTGGCATTGTGATATAACAGTTGGGGATTGTGATGCTATTGTGGGGAATTTTTTTTTTAATTTTTTAATTTTATTTATTTATTTGAGAGTGAAAGACACATAGAGAAAGATAGGTAGAGGGAGAGAGAGTGAATGGGCGCACCAGGGCTTCCAGCCTCTGCAAACGAACTCCAGACGCGTGCGCCCCCTTGTGCATCTGGCTAACGTGGGACCTGGGGAACTGAGCCTCGAACCAGGGTCCTTAGGCTTCACAGGCAAGCACTTAACTGCTATGCCATCTCTCCAGCCCTATTGTGGGGAATTTTGATGTGACATTGGGACTTTGTGATGCCAAACGGGTTTTGTGAGGTCACAATGAAGCATTTTGATGTCACAGTGGGGTATTGTGATGACAGTGGGGTTTTGTGATATTACAGTGGAGTACTGTGATATCACCTAGGGACATTATAATGTCACATGGGGTATTATGATGTCACAGTGGGACAATGTGCTACATTTTTATGCCAAAACTGGGCATTGTGATTTGATAGATGGGCATTAGGGTGTCTTAATTGGGTACTGTGATATGACAGTGAGGTACTGTTTTGAGGTAGTGGGGCACTATGATGAGACATTGGGGCATTGTTATATCACAGTTGGGCCTTATAACTTCATAGCATTGTATTTTTATTTCACATTAGGACTTTGTGACATCAGCGTGGCATTGTGATGAAGCTGTTAAGTACTATAATGTCATGTTATAGTCCACCATTGTGATGAGACAGTGGGTCATTCTGATGCTACAGTTTGACACTGTGATGTGATAGTTGGCTATTTTTTTTGAGACAAGCCTAATAGGCTGGACTTTTGTGAGAGAGAGAGAGAGAGAGAGAGAGAGAGAGAGGGAGAGAAAGTTGGCATTTCAGGGCCTCCAGGCTGTGCAATCAAACTCCAGATTGTGTTCCCCCTTATGTGTATGTATGACCTTGTGCACTTGCATCACTGTGCATCTGCCTTACATGGTACCTGGAGAGTCAAATATGAGTTCTTAGGTTTCACAGACAAGTGCCTTAACAATTAAGCCCTGTGTGGTCTCACAGTGGGGTATTATGATGTCACACTTGGCTGTTTGGTTTGAAATTGTTATAGAATAGTGGGACATTGTTAGGTCACAGGGTGACCTTGTGATTTGACTATGGGGCATTGTGATGTCACAGTAGGGCACTGTGATATCATTGTGGGACACTTTTATGTCACTGTCATTTTGATGTGACATTGGCCATGTGATGTCACAGTTGGATGGTGTGATATGACAGTAGGTTATTGCGATGTCACAGTGGAGCTTTGCAATACCATAGTGGGGCATGGTTATGTCACATTGGGGCTTGGTGATGTCACAGTGGAACAATGTTATGTCACAGTAGACATTGTGATGCCACACATTGGCATTGTGTTGTGATATTTGTATATGTATTTGTATATTGTATATGTGATATCATAGATGGGCATTGTGATGTGACACCTGGGCATTGTGACGTCAGAGAGAGTACAGTGATTTCACAGGGGGACACTGTGATGAAACAGTTGAGTACTATGATGACATATTAATATTATGATGTCACAGTGGTACATTGTGATGGGACAGTGGGGTGTTGTGATGTCACTGTTGGGCACTGTGATGTGACAGGGGGATTATCATGCAACAGTGGGGTGTTGTGATTCATAGTTGGCCAATGTTATGTGACAGTTTGGCATTGTGATGTCATAGTTGGATATTGTGATATCACTGTGGGGCATTCCTGTGTCACAGTTGGGCATTGTGATGTGACAGCATGGTTTAGTGATTTGACAGTGGCATGTTGTGAGAGAGAAGCATTGTTATGTCACAGTGAGTAATACTAGCAATGTCACAATGGGACATTGATATGAGAAAGTGGGCAATGTGAAGAGAGACTGAGACATTATGTCACAGTTGGTCATTGTGAAGTGACAGTGAGGTATTGTGATGTCAGTTTCACATTGTCATGTGACAGATGGTTACTTTCATGTCATAGCGTGGAATTGTGATGAGATAGTGGGTATCATGATGATTCTATGGATAATTTTGATGTCACATTGGGGCATTATGAAGTCACATTTGGGCTTTGCTAAATTACAGTGGGGCGATGTGATGTCACAGTGGTCCTTTGCATTGTTACAGTGTGGTATTGTGATGTGACAGGTTTTCTGATGCCACAGTTTTGGTCATCATGACTAGACAGTTTGGCATTGTGATTTGGTAGTTTTGCATGGTGATGTCACTGTATGGCATTGTGATGTATGAACAGGGCATTATAACATCACAGTGAGGCATTGTGATGTCACAATGAGGTTTTGTGACTTCACAGTGGGACATTCTGATGAGTCCACGGTCATTTTGATGTCAGTTTCATTGTGATGTCAGTCACAATGGTGTTTCATGATATTATAGTGAGGAATTGTTGAGAGAATGGAGCATTGTAATGTTATAATGGGGTAGTGTGATGTCATTTTTTAATACTATGATATCACAGTTGACTATTATGATAACAACAATGGGACAATGCAATATCACAGTAGGGCACTGTGATGTGACAGTGATGTATTGTGATGAGACACCTGGGTATTGTGATGTGTCAGTAGGCCCGTGATGTCACTATGTGGTATTGAAATTTCAGAATGAGGTATTGTGTAGATATGTGTGGCATTGTAATGTGTCAGTAGGCCTGTGATGTCACTATGTGGTATTGAAATTTCAGAATGAGGTATTGTGTAGATATGTGTGGCATTGTAATGTCGCTGAGAGGATTGTGATATTATAGTGGACTATCATGATGATACAACAGAGTACTGTGATGTAATATTGGGCATTGTGATGTGACAGTGGATTATTATGATATCACCCATGGGCACTATCATGTGACTATGTCATTGTGATTTGATGGTGGTGCATTATGATGTCACAGTAGGACATTGTGATGTCAATGTTGGGCATTGGGTTGAGACAGTGGGACTTTGTGATATCTCTGTGAAGTATTGTGGTATCAAAGTGTAACATTGTGATGAGATAATGGTGCATTTTGAAGTCACAAACACAATGCCTACAAGAAGCAGATCACAGAAACCAAACCCAGAGTAGACAGAATAAATTTCAAATTCCATGGAAATGCCAACACACCTCCACCACCACAACATGGCAGGGATCAAATCAAACCTCACAGTCATCACCATAAATATTAATGGCCTTAATTCACCCATCAAAACACACAAGCTGACAGGAGGATCTTGCTGCCTTCAAGAAACCTACCTTACCACTAAAGACAGAAACCTCCTCAGGGTGAAAGGGTGGAAAACAATATTCAAAGCAAATGGGAATAAGAAACAAGCAGGGGTAGCTATATTAATATCAGATAAAATTGACTTTACACCAAAAACAATCAAAAAAGACAAAGAAGGCTACTTCCTACTTATAAAGGGAACAGTCCATCAATAGGATATTACAATCATAAATCTGTATGCACCAAACACAGGGGCACCACAGTTCATAAAACAAAACCTACTTGACAATAAAACAGAAATAACCACCAACACCATCATAGCCGGGGACTTCAACACACCATTATCAGTAACAGACAGATCATCCAAACAGAAGCTCAACAGGGAAGTCAGAGAGCTCAACAAAACCATAGAACACTTAGACCTAACAGACATCGACAGAACTTTCCATCCCAAATCCATAGACTACACATTCTTCTCAGCAGCCCATGGAACATTCTCTAAAATAGATCATATACTGGGTCACAAAGACTGCCTCCACATATACAGGAAAATCGACATAATTCCCGGCATGATATCAGATCATAATGCTATATTCCTAGAAATCAACAACAAAAAACCCAACAAGAACCCCAACGGCAACTGGAAACTGAATAGCACACTCTTAAACAATAAATGGATAGTGGATGAAATAAAAAAATGAAATTGCAAAATTCCTAGAATTGAATGACAAATAGAGCACATCATAACAAAATTTATGAGACACAATGAAGGCAGTCCTCAGGGGAAAATTCATAGCACTCAATGCCTTCATAAAAAAGACAGAAAGATCCCAAATGAATAGCCTAACCATCCACCTAAAGGAATTGGAAAAACAAGAAATATCCAACAGAAAGAGCTCCAGAAAGAAATAAATAATTAAAATCAGAGCAGAAATTAATGAATTGGAAAACAAGGAAACAATTACGGCAATTGACAAAACAAAGAGCTGGTTCTTAGAAAAAATAAACAAGATTGACAAACCTCTGGCCAATTTGATCAAGCAAAAAAATGAGACTCCAAATTAACAAAATTCAAAATGAAAAAGGAGAGATCACAACAGACATAAGTGAAATTGGCAGAATCATCAGGACTTATTTCAAAAACCTCTACTCCACAAAACTGGAAAATGTGGAGGATATGGATAATTTCCTGGACTGTTATCACCTACCAAAGCTAAATTCAAAGCAGATTAATCACCTCAATGAATCCATCACACCCACAGAGATTGAAAAAGTAATAAAAAACTTCCCAAAAAAGAAGAGTCCGGGACCAGATGGATTCCCAGCCTTATTTTATCAAACCTTTATGGAAGAACTCAAACCAACCTTTCTACAACTGTGCCACACCATTGAAGAACAGGGAAAACTACCCAACTCCTTCTATGAAGCTTGTATCACCCTAATGCCAAAAACAGGCAGAGATGCCACAAGAAAAGAAAACTATCGTCATATTTCCCTAATGAACATAGATGCAAAGATCCTGAACAAAATACTCACAAACCAAATCCAACAACACATCAAAAGCCTTATCCACCTTGACCAAGTGGGATTTATCTCAGTAACACAGGGGTGGTTCAACATACGAAAGTCTGTCAATGTAATACACCACAAAAACAAGCTTAAACATAAAAATCACATGATCATTTCGATAGATGCAGAAAAGGCCTTCGACAAGATACAACATCCCTTCATGATCAAAACATTGGAGAGAATCGGCATGGCCGGTTCACATCTTAACATAATAAAGGCAATATACAAAGCTCCAAAGGCCCAAATAATACTTAATGGACAGAGACTGGAGGAATTCCCATTGAGATCAGGAACAAGACAAGGATGGCCTCTCTCACCTCTGCTTTTCAATATAGTTCTGGAAGACCTAGCTCAAGCAATAAGACAGGATAAGGAAATAAAGGGATACAATTTGGTAAGGAAGAAGTTAAGTTAGCTCTATTTGCTGATGACATGATTGTATATGTAAGAGACCCGAGAGACTCCATCCCAAAACTCCTGAAGGTGATTAACTCCTATAGCAAAGTAGCAGGATACAAAATCAATGCACAAAAATCGGTAGCATTTCTGTATGCAAATGACAAAGATACAGACAAAGAAATAAGGGACATAGTCCTATTTTCAATAGCAACAACAACAAAAAAATACCTTGGAATAACATTAACCAAGGAAGTAAAAGATCGATACAACGAAAATATAAAAACTCTCAAAAAGGAAATTGAGGATTTGAGAAGATGGAAAGGCCTCCCATGCTCCTGGATATGCAGAATTAACATTGTGAAGATGACAATCCTACCAAAGGCAATACATAGATTTAATGCAATTCCAGTTAAAATCCCTACAGTGTTCTTCACAGAGATAGAAAAAATGATCTCAAATTTCATATGGAAAGGCAGAAGGCCTCACATATCCAAATATATCTTCAGCAAAAGAAACACCTCTGGTGGCATCACCATACCTGATCTAATGCTATACTACAAAGCCATAGTAATAAAAACAGCATGGTACTGGCATAAAAACAGGAGTATAGACCAATGGAATAGACTTGAGGACCCGGATTTTGGGTCAAGCAATTATAGCTACTTGATATGCGACAAAGGCCTGAACAATATAGGCTGGAAAAAAGATAGCATCTTCAATAAATGGTGCTGGACAAACTGGATAACCACATGCAGGAAACTAAAACTTGATCCACACATTTCACCATGCACAACACTCAAATCCAAATGGATCAAAGACCTCAACATAAGGACAGAAACTTGAATTCTACTGGAAGAAAATTTAGGAAGTACTTTCCATGATATGGAATGGAGAAAGACTGCCTGAACAAAACCCCAGTGGCTCAAGTTCTTAAACAGTCACTCAACCATTGGGATCATATGAAGCTGAAGAGTTTCTTTACAGACAAACATATAATAAGCAAAGCCAATAGAATACCCACAGAATGGGAGAAAATATTTGCAGGTTATCCAACTGATAGAGGCCTTATCTCTAGAATTTACAAAGAACTCAAAAGTCTATACAATAAGACGACAAATACCCCACTCACAAAATGGGGTGCAGAGTTGAACAGGCAATTCACAGAGGAAGATATACAAATGGCAAACACACACTTAAGAAAAATGTTCATCATCCCTAATCATCAGAGAAATGCAAATTAAAACAACTATGAAATTCCACCTTACCCCAATGAGGATAGCCAACATCAAAAATACAAATGAAAATGAATGCTAGCAAGGATGTGGAGAAGCAGGGCCACTCATTCATTGTTGGTGGGAATGCAGGATGGTACAACCACTTTGGAAAGCAATATGGAGACTCCTGAAAAAGCTGACTATAGAAATACCAACAGACCCAGTTATACCTTTACTGGGCATCTACCCTAAAACCTTCAAACCAAAGGCCAGAGAGATTTGCTCAACCATGTTTGTAGTAGCTCAATTCGTAATAGCTAAAAGCTGGAATCAACCCAGATGTCCATCATTAGAAGAATGGATAACAAAGGTGTGGTATATCTACACAATGGAATTCTATACAACAGTAAGAAAAAACGACACAAAGAAATTTAAGGTAAAATGGTTGAACCTGGAACAGATCATTCTCAGCGAACTTACCCAATCACAGAAAAAAAAATTGACACATAGTCTCAACTCATCTACAACACCTAACCTGAATCTACCCAAGATACCTTACATACCCAGCAAGCACCTTGTGGACTAGACAATAGGATGGATGGGGAGGGCATGGAAGGGTGGAAAACAGTAATCTGGACACAAATGGCAATGATACCATAACATTCTACTTCCTAAAAAACAGACCAAATGGCTGGACCTTCACTAGACCCTTACATGAAACACCTGAACCACAAGACACTAGAGAAAGTAGGATCAAGACTAACCTAAATCTTCTGCATCTTCCCTCCCTCCCTCTCCTCCTCTCCTCTCTATCTCTCTCCTCTCTAACTGTTGTATATTACTTATGTTTTTCCTCAATTTCTTAGTGGGCACTGACCTGTAACCCCCACTTCCAGCTTGGGGCTACAATCCACAATGAGCTTTTGATCAGAGAAACCTACAAGGTTTCCTAAAACAATGACAGACTTCTGTCAGAGTACTTGATGACCCACCAAAGGCCAGTGGTAAGACCCTATAGCTGAAGACTCCATGCACAGCTAACACGTAAAATGGAATGGCATGGCTTGAAGCCAGGAGAGAGTCAGTCCCCACACATTCAGTGTGTCTAGTGCCAGATGGTGCTACATGGGCAACTGGGGGAAATGACCAATATCTGTCCAAGCAACTCATTGTCTAACCTAATTAGCAACAAATAACCTGATGTGATGCCCACTCAATTGCAATAGTGGCACACAGCCATGGTGGGGAACCAACTGCTCTTGATTTGGCTAACTGATCCACTCAGTGGTACGAGACCCATAGCTGGAGCTGGGAAACAAGTCAGAACCATACCCCAAATAAGCCCACTCTCCAATATCAAGCTACTATCAATCATGGGCTACAAGAGGGCCTACACCTATCAAACTCTCTATCAAAAAAGTAAGTGTTATCTTAATTTTCTGGGTCCTAACTTACTCTCCATTGGAGAACCTGCTTCTCTTTTTCAGATAGATGCAAATCCTAAGGAGAGAGCTGCCCCAACATACCTCAAAAGGGGCCCGACTGAAATTAAGGACAATTGGCAAAACAAGCAAGGGTGATGTTTTCCTGATGAATCGGATACCTGCACAAAGGGGAAGGAGTCCAACACAGCAAAAAATCAACTCCTATGAAATCAGAGAGCCAGAGCCTCAGAGGCCCCCAACACCTCAGCACTGAAGCCGACCAAAAATATACCCAACATGGCTCAGGGGAATTTTGTCGAAGAGGGGGCAGAAAGAATGTCAGAGTCACATGTTGGGTCATGATATGCAGAGACATTTATCATACCAATAGCTGTGGGCTAACTCCACAATGCATGACCCATTTACATCAACAAGGGGGGTCCAATGGGATGGGGTAGATCATGGATGAGCCTAAACAATGGTACCAAACTGCCTGTATTTGCTGAAAAAAAAACTAATAAATTTACAAAGGGGGGGGTTGGAGACATGGCTTAGCAGGTAAGTGTTTGCCTGTGAAACCTAAGGACCCCGGTTCGAGGCTTGGTTCCCCAGGTCCCACGTTAGCCAGATGCACAAGGGGGCGCATGCGTCTGGAGTTTGTTTGCAGAGGCTGGAAGCCCTGGCATGCCCATTCTCTCTCTCCCTGCCTCTATCTGTCTTTCTCTCTTTTTCTGTCGATCTCAAATAAATAAATTTTAAAAAAAATTTAAATCTAGAAAAACACTGAAACTTTTAAAGGATTTGTGCTCTATCAGGACTGGGAAAAAACACAGCACAAGCATTCCATTCAAATCCTTCCACTAAGAGATATGACTAAAATTAAACAAGGCTTCTATCACCAAAGACTACATTCTCAAAACAACCTGTCCCACCTTTGAGTTCCTTTCTGGAAAAGCTCAAGACTTTCAAAAGACTTGGTGTTCCCAAACATTAGTGGCAAAGACCATGGAGAGACCTGGTTGGAATCTGGAGGAGAGCCATCCACAGACAACAGTACTGGCTGGAAGGTGCTACATGAGCTACTGAGAGTGGGGAGTTGCCAATATCTGTCCAAGCAATTCAAAGTATAAGCGACTCAGAAGCAAACAACCTGATTTCATGATCACACAATTGCAATAGTGACATGAAGCCATGGTGGGTAACCAACTACTCTTGGGTTGGATAACCAGATCCACTCAGTGAAAAGGAATCTATATCTGGAACAGGGAACAAAGTCAGAATCATATCCAGACACTGATTCTGCTTTCCACTGTCAAGCTCACATTATCCTTAGACTATCCTTTTATTTCTCTCTAAACTGATAATGGTTATATAACTTAACCAGTGATGACTTCATTCTCCATTGGAGAATCTGATTCTCTTTTTCAGGTGGGAGCTGTACCTGAGGAAGTAAACAGCCAAGTGCACTCCATCATGGCCCCAGCTGAAACCACAGAGGAATTGGCAAATTGAGAAAGAGAGCTGATTTCTTAGTGGATCTGGTATCAGCACAAGGGTGATGGAGGTAGATACTAAGGCTACTCACCACTTACCAAACCAGAGATCCAGAGGCTCCTATAAATGAAGTGCCCATCAGTGAAGTAAACTTAAATTCTCCCTGCATGGCTCAGGAAAATTTGCAGAAGGGGCAGTAAGATTTTTAGAGCCACAAGTTGGGGCATCCTGCACACAGACATTGCCTCTTCCCCCCATCATGCATGACCTACAAGTCCCATGGGGTTGACTTGCATCCCCAAAGAGGAATGCCTCTTCAGTAAAGGGGCAGGGAGGACAGAAAGGATGGTACCAATGCGTGTTGTTTACATACAAAATATGTTCATATCTAATAAAGAGTTAAAACATATTTCTATTATGTACTCTTTTATTTAAACTGTTACTTGTTTTGTTTGTTAATTTTTGTTGTTATTCAATTTTTCCCTGATGGCTAATGGATATCCACTTATATGCAACAGTTATTTTGATTCTGACACATTTCTGATAAAGTAGCCTTTTCTTGATGTACCTAGACCACAGTAAGGTAAACAGATAAACAATGAACTTGAATAATATGTCAATTTTACAATGTATAAAAGAATGAGAATTATTAAAAACCAGCATGGTAACTTGGTTTGGAAAAAAATTAATAAATAAAATTACAAAAAATCTTGGACTATGGGAATGTTTGAATTTTATTGGATTTATTCAAAACTATAGGCACTTTTAAAGTTAGATGAGTGCATTGAATTTGACATCATGTGTTGTTACCAGTTTTGGAGGTCCAGGGGTAGAATATGATGGTTTGATTCAGTGTTCCTCCATAAACAGGCATTCTGAATGCTAGGTTCCCAGCTGATGGTGATCTGGGAATTAACACCTCCTGGGGGCAGTGTATTGTTGGGTGTGGCTTATGTTATAGCCAGCTTTCTCTTACCTGTGTTTGGTACATTCTCCTGTTGCAGTTTTCCACCTGAGGTTGGCCAGGAAGTGATTTCCACCCTCTACTCATGCTATTGCTTTCCCCTGCCTTCACTGAGCTTCGACTCAAGATTGTAAGCCAAAATAAACATTTTTTTTCCACAAAATACTCAGTGTTCATTTCCACCAACATCTGACATGATCCTAGATCTCCTTTGTTAGGTCATTGACAAAAAGCCTCATAACTCTGTCCTTTGAGATGTCTGTGTATCTCAACTCAGGAATGCCTTTCTCGAGGTCTTCTGTGAGATGGCTCTCTTTCTTTGAACACACAGTCATGAGAAGCACAGGGTCCACACCTTCCAATTATGGCAGATGCTAGGCTCCTCACTGGTGATATCGCCAGCACACAGACACTACTGGCATGATTTTAACGATACCATGATTCTTTTTGCAGATTTGAATGGAGCCCAACTTTTCCCTCACCACCAATTTCTGAATAAGATCTCCATACATCTAAGCTTCATAGTTCCTGAACACATGCATACAACTGCCATCTGTTCCCTGAACACAAATATATCATCTATTACTAAATATTTAAAGAAAAATACTCCATTTACCTTGAGTGCCCACATACCAGTACTACATCTATGCACACACAATCAACATATATCTGAATAAAAAAAATGTACAACCAACTACTTAGGAAGACTCAAGCAAATAGTATTAAGTGCTTATAACAATGTCCAGCACATAGTATGTGCCATGTGTGAATCCTCAATTTAAAAACAGTGAAAACAGAAAAAAAGAGAATGCTTCCTAACATTGGATATGTCCCATTTCTGTATATATTATGAGAGATTCATTTTCTTCTTCAGCCTCACTTGATATTGGAAGTTCATCTGATAATCTTATGAACAGCTTTCTCACCTGAGTAACCTTTGCTCACCATAGAAACCGTTCGATTTCATCCTAATAGTATTAAACAAGGAATGAGGAAACAGATTTGCTCCTCAGTTTTATTGGAAACCATACAGACATCATTGTTTGCCAATGACAGGCCAGCTTAAAACAAACAAACAAACACACCTCCAAAATGTTTTCTGAGTTATCAGATATACTAATGTACATTTAAGTAGCAATAAATTAGTGATTCAATTTCCCATATATTTACCAACATTTATCCTTAAGCTCTGCATTTACTAGTGCCAAGGTAAATGATGTCTAACATGATTTCATGTGCTCAGATACTGCTCACTTATTCTCTTTGGTAAAACCAATAAGCATTTCTAAGTGAATTTTCTTTTACTGTGTTTGCAGAAGCATTTTTTTTGTTTGTTTTTTAAAGTTATTACTGTTTTTTTCAATAATATATTTTTCAAACATATTTAAAATTCTATATTTTGCCATTTCTTTTTTCTGGGAGATCAGAGGGGCTGGGGACATAGTCCTGTGTGGGAGTGTTTCCCTTGCAAGCACAAGGCTGTAGATTATATTCGAGACCAGTTTGGGCTACAGAGTTAGTTCCAGGTCATCCTGGGATAGAATGAAATGCTGCCATAAAAAAAAAAATACAGAAAAGAAAGGAAAGGAAGAAAAGGCAGATGCTCAACAATGTTAATAATTATGAGAATTCAAATCAATACCTCAGTTACATGCTGCTGAATTTCATATCTTAGCACAATTTTAGACCACTCAACCAAACTTGTAGAAGAATAATTTCAGCAGAAACTAACAAAATAATTTTAGATAGTTAGGAATATTATCATGTAATAACCTATGCAAATATTCTACATAACACATATTTAAAACTTTAAATCTGCTAAATTTAGAAGTGAGCGGTGGCCAGTCCTGCTAGTGCAGGACTATACTCCAAGCTACTCATGATGCAGTGGAGGTTTGAATGTAAATGTCTTCAATAGCCTCAGGTAGTTTTGATTAAGCTTCCTGCTTAGTTTCCAGCTAGCGGAGTCTTAGGAAGTGGAGCCTTGCTATAAGAAGTATGTAGCTGGGGGCAGACCTTGGGGTAGAGGATTCCAACCCTACTATGTGTTCAAAGTCAGAATGTGCCAAATCAGCTTCTAATATTAAATTGTGAAACTAAACTATTAACCAGAAGTAAAAGAGAATGACGTTAAAATTAAATTTAATAGTCTATACACCTCACAAATTCATCTGAAGGACTCCCTGTTTGTTACCTTACATGTTATTGACAAAAGGTGGGGATCCTCTGAAAATACTCAGCCATCCCCAGCTACTTTTGAGGCTAAGGCCAGAGGCTTGATTTATTCAATAGTTCAATGACATCATGGGCTACCTGTGGAGTTACTGTCTCAAGAGAAATAAAATAGCAAGATAGGTATGAAGAGTCCCCCAGCTTGGGTGGACTGTTTATTGACCATAGCAAAAGCTAACATACTGACATAAGAGCTGGACAGACCATGTTGCAAATTGTTATGCTTTCTTATGAGCATATTAACTACACTTAACAATGGATTTTATTATGCCATTTTTAAACATATACACAATGCATTTTTATGACCTCCACTTTGTTATCCTCCATGGTTCCTAACCCATGCTCAATGGCACCCCCCCCCCTTTCTTAACAATGTTCCTTCCCTTCAGTTTTCATGCCTTTTTGTGACATAATGAGTTTACTAGAGCTGCCTACAGAATCCTTGGTGAGGGATTATTTACAGGATTAAATTATACTGTATTTAGTGCTCCCCACAAGCAGATATATCACTGAAAAATAATTTCTCTCCTCCCAATGTTTAGCAGTTGCCCTCTTTGGCTAGGAGAAAAAAAACAAAAACACACTTGATTAGAAGAAGCTTATTGAAGGACAGTGCTGTAAGAAACTAAATTTCCCACAATTTAGTGACTTAAAAAAATCATTCATTACAGGGTGGAGGTTTGGTTTAGCAGTTAAGGCACTTGCCTCCAAAGCCAAAGGACCCTTCAGGACCCATGTAAGCCAGATGCGCAACGTGGCATACTTCTGGAGTTCAATTGCAGCAGCTGCAGGCTATGGTACACTCATTCTTTCTCTCCTCCCACCTTTCTTTCTCTCTGCAGGTGATATTTAGAAGATGAAAAACCATATCCTCAAATATGGTTAACAAATTAAAAGAAGTAAATGTACCTTTTACATTTAAATACTGCAAAATTAAACACTATTAGTTTCCTGAAAATTAAGGACATTGACTTGGAAGTGTCCATGCTATTTCCACCTAAAAGTTATATAATCCAAATAAAATACTGATATTTTATACAAAGTTGTTCAAAGGACATGCTTTCTAAGATTTTAATGGCATGACAATCTTAAGAGTACACCAACAATTTATTTCACTTAAATGTGGTAAACTAAAACTATCACACAATATAGGGTAAACAAGCCAAATTCCTACAAATTACATGTGTGTGAAATCTCTTCACATTGATTATTATTATTATTACTACTACTATTTTGGTTTTCCAAGGTAGGGTCTTGCTCTAGCCCAGGCAGACCTGGAATTCACTTGGTAGTTTCAGGGCAGTCTTGAACTCATGGCAATCCTCCTACTTCTGCCTCACAAATGTAGGGATTAAAGGCATGTGACACAATGCTGGGCATCTTTACAGATTTTTAATATTTCTAATAAAGTATAAACACCATGTTCAACCCTTCAGAACTATTGGGTTCATACAGAATCATGATACCTGGACTCAGTAATAAGAGTCAGCTAAAAACAACAAAACACTGTAAATAATTTGGCAGAAAGACAGTGTGGTTAGAGATCAAACTAGGTGGAGTCTGGCAGATATTCCTCCCCACACACAGATCACACCATCAGGCCCTTTCCAATAGGGAACAGTTCCTGGGCCCATGGGTGTCCTCAGAACAACTCATCTCTCCCTTCGGAAAAGTGGTCCAAACACTCCCAACATCACAGTGTGACGTGTACTGAAATGAGGTTTACGTCTCTGCAACATTTTTCACTCAGAATGTAAATGATTGTTTGGACTAGGCAAAAGCTATAATTCTCCCTTTCTGGAATTCTTCTAACACTATATGAAGTTTTAGTGTAAGATCTCAGGTCAGAGGGGTACACACTGCAGATTTCTATTCAAACAGAGTCTCCCAAACTTTCTAACAATTCATACCAAAGAAAATTGTATTAACACCTCATGCAACCATCTCCTGAACAAACTGTGTCCTCCAAAATTCATTTTAGCTTATTGTATTTATTGGAGATAGGTGCCCTGGCTCACAGAGCCTCACCTTGCTGACTCCAGAGCCTTCCCTCGAGCCCGTCCCCTCAGGGGGTCTCTGCCCCATTCCAGGACACTCCCTACTCCCAGAGTCTATCTCAGCCTAACCCACCTTCTTGGTGGAGGACTAGACTGGCTCCTGACCACCACCACCTCTGCTGCCAACTTCCCAGGGCCGGCCAGTGACAATGGAGTGTGTCTGCCCATGTTCCCTAGCCCTAGTGTGACGTTGCTGCCCCCCAAACTACATTGCCATCAAGTCCTTGCATGGGAGCAGGCCTACTGCTTGGTGCTTTTTTTCAGTGTGTTCATGCTGCAGTATTTTTCTCTAGTTGGATATGTGAAAGGGTTCCAGCTTTCCCCCCATCTGTAGAATGTCTCCTGGATCTGTAAACTGAAATAAATCCTGTTCCTCTCCAAAAGTATGTCTGGCTTGGATGTTCATCCTAGCATTGTGAAACTGACTACAACAATATTGGAATTCAATAGGGTTAGAGAGTGTGCCAATGGAACATAAGGTTTTATCAGAATCCTTAAACATATTTAAAAGTCCTACTCTTTGGTATTTACCAATAGAAAAACTCTGAAATACAGCTGAAAGTTGCATCTGTCTTCAATTCATGCACTACTCTAATAATGATACTTTTGGTGAGAGCTATACCTAAGAACCTTCTCCTTCCTAGTGTTTCATAAAAAAGGTCAAGTATTCCACATATGGCATACTGTGAGTATATTAATTCTGCTCCCCTTCTATTGTGGATAGACATGGCTCCTAGTTGTGCTTTTTGTGACTTTGACGGGACCAGGATGTGCTACTGACTCTCAGGCCATGATCAGTTTTGATAAGCCAATTTGCTTTAGATTTGATTGGTCATGTCAGCAGCCATCACCTTCATACCAATCTGAATGTAAAAGGTACCACATGGCCTCATGTGTTCATGGTTACACCTCAGACTTAATTTCAAGCTATTATAGTCTTTGGAAGGTAGACTCATACTGGAGGAGGTGTGTTGCTGGGAGGAGCCTTGGGGTGTCACATTCCAGCCCCATTACTTCCTTCTTGCTGTTGTGAGATGTGTCCCCCAACTTTACTTTTCCTTATCATGCTTTTCCTGTCATGATGAAATTTACTCTCAAAACTGTAAGAAAGACATAAATCCTTTCCTTCCACACAAGCTACTTAGGGTCAAGTGATTTGTCCCAACAATGAGACACTAATGACTACAACTTTGATGAATAATTTCTCTTAGAATTTTAGCCTGTGAACTTTGGAACTGACTTATTGTTGGATATCCAGGCAGATTGATGTCTATCTCGCTTCAAGGTCTGTGACCCTGACTAAACTGCACACATTGTGAACTACCTGGCTCCTAATCTATATCCACAGGATAATGTTCCAAGGAATGCACAATAAACTAGTTGGAATAATGAACTTGGACTGGAAATAGAAACATATTAAGAGCATTGGATCCAAACCTGGTGGCACACACCTTCATTCCCAGCACTCTGGAAGCAAAGGTGGAAGCATGATTGTGAGGGTGTGGCCCACCAGGCCCTAAAGTGTAAGATCCCAGACTGCCTCCAGTAGTAAGGTTCTACCTAAAAAAAAAATAAATAAATAGGAGAGAGAGTAGGGATTTGAATGTAAAATGTCCCATAGCCTCAGGTATTGTTGTAGTCAGTTTCACATTGCTAGGATGAACATCCAAGCCAGACATCTTCTCCCTAGATGGTGTAGCTTCTGGGAAGTGAAACCCTGCTGGAGGAGTTGTATTGCTGGGGGTGGATCATGGCATTGATCAGCCCAGCCCTATTGGGTAATGAGACCTGACTCACTCATATGATTTCCTTCCTGCTTTGTGTGAAGATGTGATGCCCCAGCTACCTGCTCTGCATTCTTTCTCCACCATGATGAAACATCCCTTTGAAATTGTAAGACTTAAATGAGTCCTTTCTTCACATAGGCTGCTTCTGCATGGGTATTTTGTCTGTGTAACAATAACATATCTGCTAAATTAAGTGAATTGGCCCATGTTTTCTGTCATAGACAGATCTAAGCTTGTGATTTCCAAATATACCTAGAAAATAAAAGAAAGTAGGTTGCAGGAAATCAGAAACAGTACCATGAAATGAAAATAAATAAATCTCAGTAAATGATATCTGTGCTTTATTTAAAACCATAAAAGGTCATGATTAATTGGATTAACTGCTGACCATTTATGACACATTTTAAGTTCTTGATTATTTCATATTAGCAATTCCTACTTAAATTGACTTTGAGATACATTTCACCTTCTAATTTGTAATGCTACTAATAGTGCTGTGGCACTCTGTTTTGTTATATTTGTCAATATTAAACAATTTCTACTGAGGTTCATTTTTAATTATTTGATTTACTTATTTGAGAAAGAGGCAGAGACAGAAAGGGGCAGAGGGAACGAACCAGGGCCTGTAGCCATTGCAAACGAACTCCAGATGCATGTGCCACCTTGTGCATCTGGTTTATTTGGGTACAGATGGGTTCTTAGGCTTTGTAGGCAAATGACCTAACCTATAAACCATCTCTCCAGCCCGTATTTCATTTTTACTTGGATAATTTTTATATTTCATTAGTTATCATTCAATAAAACCAAATCATGTAATTAGAACATTAATTTTTTTAAATATTTTAGCTACTGGTAATTTGCTCATACTCCAGTAAATAAGTCTTGAGCCACACTCATACACTAATTAAATTGTGTGCCACAGAAAATGGACGTGAAGGTAAGAAGAGAAATAGTTGAGAAGGAAATGTGGCAGGCAAGCA
Source organism: Jaculus jaculus (assembly GCF_020740685.1). Lineage (NCBI taxonomy): Eukaryota > Metazoa > Chordata > Mammalia > Rodentia > Dipodidae > Jaculus > Jaculus jaculus. The sequence continues at coordinate 760,198 of NW_025423496.1, forward strand.
TAGGGAATAATTTAGCCAGTTATGACACTACATGGCTTCATCAGTAAATGCACCCTTCTCATACATAACGTACCTGGCAACCTTTTGGCAACATGCCCCCCCCCATCTGTACATGTTTTCCACTCTGAACAGTACTAGTTTCATCCTCACCTTAGTGACCATTATTCATGGTCAGTACCTATTCAAACAAGTTCTTAGATGATCCAGAATCAGACCAGCAGGGGGCTATGCAGCCTGTACTGGCTTTGTGTATACATGCATAGTAAGGCAGACTGCTCTCTGTAAGTGAACTTTTAGGAAGAATCCTCTATTTGCCATCTTGTTTCTATATATAAATGGGCACGTCTCTCATGAAAATTAGATGTATCATAGGAAGAAATATACTGAATCCATCACAGACGTGACCAGAAGTTTGTTTCCAAGGTGTTTGAGATCTAAAGTTGAGAATTAAGATTAACCATCAGAGATGGGAACTTCAGAAGATATGTAAAGTTAAACCTACATACATCTTCAGTCATGCATTTTGGGCTATTCAATTTACAAATCACTCCAAAGCTGTGATAAGTACACAGTCATATATGTCCAAGTGGCTGGCTTGGGAAATACTCCCTCTCTTCCATGGCAGTACAGCACCAGGGACAAGTCCTGTGCATCATTCAGATGGTCAGGAATTGGCAGCATGCTCTGAAGCTCAACCTGAAGCATGAGGTGGTCAGCAGGAAACCACCACAGTGCCCACCACCAATAACTTAAGTTCAAAATATCCATTTTCAATTTCCAACTTTGGGTGCATCTGCTTTCATGGAGATCAGCCAAACCTTCAATGCTCATTAATTCTTGTCAATTTTGAGCATCTTGTTTAAATTCTTAATTTTAGTCTGTTCTTTTTTTTTTAAATACTTTGTTCATACTTTTATTCAGAAAGATGTTACATTGTATAATTAATATTGCTTCTTAATTTTTCATAATAAAATCAGCTATCAGTTTGGGTAAAACTTAACAACATGTTGTTCTGTGATATAGTCAAATGAAGTATATTCCTTCACTACACAGGTAATTTCTGATTGTTCAAAGACAATACTGCAAATTGTATCTGTTGTAGGACAGTGCATGGAAGCATTCCTAGAATCATAGGCACAAATAGAACTTTTAATGCAGTGTAGGAACAAATACCCATCACATGACATTCAGACTTGTTTGTTTTCCTCTGTAACTTAGTTTATTTCAAGAATGTTGTGGGTTGGAGTGATGGCTTAGCAGTTAATGTGCTTGCCTGCAAATCTAAAAGGCCCAAATTTAATTCCCCAGGAGCCATGTAAGCCAGATACAGAGGGTGGTACATGTGTCTGGAATTTGTTTGTAGTGGCTAAAGGGCCTGGCATGCCCATTTTCTCTCTCTCTTTCCCCCACCCCTGTGAAAAGAATAAGAAAAGAGGCTTCTGGGTAAGATGGTGGCTTAGGAGCCAGCCAAACCAGCCGAGGGAGGGATTTAAGCAAAACCCCAGAAAAATATACTCTTCTTCTGAAAAGTGAAGGTGGATATGTTATTCTTAGACAGAGCAGAGAAGCCGGAGAGACCAAGATCCACCATAAAGGAGGAAAACTGCCAGAGTCCCACAGAGGCCATTGCGGCTGGTGATCTGTGTCCCCGCCCAGCACAGTCCCACCAGGAGTGCCAGGCAGCAGCAGCAGCAGCAGACACCAAGCAACAGATTTTTCAACTCCATCAGCCTTGTTGCAATGTTAAGAAACCTGAAGGAAAGACAGCTTAGATCAACTAAAGAGCACAGAAAGTACAAGCAACCCCAGAAGTCTGAACTCTCCCATCCCCTACTATCAGAACCCCAAACCTCCAGCATTCAGCCCCCAGTGGCAGCACAGCCAGCAGAGCAGATCAGAGGTACAGCTGCACAGCACAACATGGAGGGATCGAGGCAGGCACTCAGCATTGGTGAAATTGGAAGCCACCTCAAAAGGTAATGAGGCTGGCTGACAAACAAACAAGTACAGTCCTGCAAGAGCTAATCTCTCTTTCCTTGTCAGGGCAGGTTATAGGGTATATATTTTTGGTCGGCCTTACCATTTTCAAATAACCTGTATTTGGGGGTTGAATATTGTTACCTTTGGTGCTTTTATATACATAGGGCCTTAGTTTTTTGCTTCTGTCATTACTGGGGGAAGGGTCTGACCTGGAACCTAATTCAGAACAGAAATCTCTACCTCCGAGCTGACAAGATTAAGGGTGTAGAACAACACACACCAGTAGGGATTTTGGCTTGACATGACTATCTGTTTCTTTTAATCCCCACAATTGCATTCTTTGTGATGGTTTTTATTGATTGTGTATGTTACTCCATTGAACTTTAGAATTTGCACTAAATTATTCCACCCAGTCTGCTAGAATACTTGTTTAGCAAACAAACTCAGCACTTACGATTACTTCTATGGCATGACTGGGGGATCAGAGCTAATCCTGGCAACTTGAACTCATATCATGAGGGTATACAGAGGTGCATTGCCACATCTAAGAACAATGAAGATAAGTAGAAAACCCAAGCATCAAATAAATTCAGGATGCAAAAGTTGCCGCAATATAATACAAGAAACTCAGAGAATCAAGACAATACATTCCCACCAAACTCTAAATCCATCAAAAATGATCACCCATGAGACTGTTTTAGATGAAATGCTTGACAAAGATTTCAAGAAAATGATGGTATCTATGCTCAAAGACATCAGAGAAGAAACTAAGGGAATCAAAGAAGAAAACAAAGGTATTAAAGAAGAAAGCAAATTTCTGAAAGAGAATACAAGAAACCAGCTTAATGAGATAAAGAGGGCATTACAAGACATGAGTAAGGAAATAGAAATACTGAAGGAAAACCAGGGTGAAATCCTGGCTCTGAAGAATACAGTCAGTGAAATAAAAATCAAATAAAATAAAATAAAAACTCTGTGGAAAGACTCTGCAGTAGAATGGATGAAGGAGAGAACAGAATATCTAAACTAGAAGACCAGGTGGCAGATCGAATACAGTCCAACAAAGGGAAAGACAAGCTAATAGCAAGGTATGAATGGGAATTTCAAGATATCAGGGACACTATGAAAAGATCAAACATAAGAATTCAGGGCTGGAGAGATGGCTTAGAGGTTAAGAGCTTGCCTGTGAAGCCTAAGGACCCCGGTTCAAGGCTCGGTTCCCCAGGTCCCACGTTAGCCAAATGCACAAGGGGGCGCACACATCTGGAGTTCGTTTGTTGAGGCTGCAAGCCCTGACACGCTCATTCTCTCTCTCTCCCTCTATCTGTCTTTCTCTCTGTGTCTGTCGCTCTCAAATAAATAAATAAATAAATAATTTTTTTAAAAAAAGAATACAGCATATAGCAGAAGGAGAAGAATTTCAATTCAGAGGCTTAGTACATGTTTTCAACAAAATTGCAGAAGAAAATGTTCTTGGGAAAGAAATGCCAACAAGCTTTTAGAACACCAAACCTACAAAATATTGTGAGAACCTCTCCTTGCCATGTTATAATTAAACTACTAAACAAACAAGGCGAAGAAAATATATTGAAAGCAGTTAGAGAGAAGAAGCAAGTCACCTACAAAGGCAAGCCCATTAGAATAACTGCAGATTATTCAACACAAATTTTGAAAGCCAGAAGGGTTTGGAATGACATATTCCAAGTTCTAAAAGATAACAACTGTCAACCAACATCACTTTACTATCCAAATTGATGGAGAAATAAGAACATTCCACAACAAAAACAGGCAAAAGGAACTTATGACAATGAAACCAGCTTTACAGAAAATTCTTGAAGGAATTCTTAAAACCAAGGAGAAAGCAAAACACACACAGGAGGCAATAGGAAAAAATAAATCACACTCAAGTAACAATTAAAAAAAACACCAAGACTTCCGGTTAAGATGGCGGCATACGTACCATGCCAAAGCAGCCTAGGGGGGAAAAAAGACTAAAAAAACTCAGCAAAATACACACTTTTATTAAAAGTGAGGTGTATAGGAAATTGAAGTGGCAGCGGAGAAATAGAAGAGATCCAGAGCTTCCAGAGCCCACACAGGCCGGCAAAAGTGGCCCGGGCAGCTCCGCCAACCACAGTGGCAGCAGCACAACAGAAAGCAGCCAGCTCGGCTCCAGCCACAGGAAAAGCCAGGTGCGGAAGCTTCCCCTCATACCAGAGCTCTCCGCAATTCAGGAAACGTGAAGGGAGAGTGGCAGAGAGCAACAGAGGAGCAGACCATCAGGTAGAAGAACACGTGGAACAGCAAGAGAACCAGAGCAGCTGCAGCTCCCTCCCCTCCCACATTGCCTGAGCCCAGCTCCGAGAACAGAGCAGGGGTCCCGGGACCCGGCCACACCAACTTGAGCCAACAGCGGGACCTAAGCAGGAGCAGAGTTTGGCAGCAACAAAAGTGGCTCGGGCACCGGTAACAGCGGCCCAAGCAGTGGCAGCTCCAGTCCAGCAGCAGCGGATGACCCAGCAGCAGCAGACCCAGGAGCAGCAGCAGTGGCAGATCCCGCAGCAGCAGATTCAGTGGCAGCAGCGGCAGTGGACACAGAAGCAGCAGCTTCAGCAGCAGCGGTGGCTAGAGCAGTGGCAGCTACAGCAGCAGCAGAGGCAGCAGCAGGGGTGGGCCCAGCAACAGCAGCTTCACCAGCAGCGGCTACAGACCCAGCAGCGGCAGCTTTAGCAGCAGCAGTTCCAGCAGCAGGGGTGCTGATCTGCAGGGCCACACTTGCCAGGCTCGGTTTGCCCCACAGGAAAAGCCAGTACCCAGCTCCAGAAATCAGAACAGCAGCCAGACGACCCAGGCAGCAACTTGACTGAGACCAAAATCATCCAAGGTAACTGGGATTGCACCAGGGAAGGGTCTCACTTGTTCGCAAGCTGAGTTGGATCCCTCAACAGACCAGAAATCTCAACCTCTTTGTTGATAGAGGATCTGGTCATTATAATAACTACTCTTGCATACATACTGGGGGATGTTTTTGATTGAATGTGTACAGCATTTAGTTAAATTTTAGATTCTACCTGTATTTTATTCCACTCAGCCTGCTTGAATACTCCCATAGCAGACACACTCAACCCCTAGGAACACTTTTGTAGATACTCGAGAGACTTAAAAGCCACACCTAACACGTTAAGCTCCTACCCTGAAAATATATAACATCAAATCAATTGATACAGCTAAGAATACCCAGCTAGCTAGAATCCAAGCATTAACTTAATCCAAGATGCAAAATATATACATTATAACACAAGAAACACTAAAAAGCAAGACGATATAAATCCACCTAAAAGTATTAATGCATCAGAAATGTCCTCCAAGGAGAACGAGTTAGAGGAAATGCCTGAGAAAGAGTTCAAAAGAATGATTATAAATATGTTCAAAGAGGTCAAACAACAAATCAAAAGAACCAAAGAGGAAATCAAAGGAATCAAAGAAGATGTAGGACACCAATTTAATGAAATAAAGAAGGCAATACAAGACATAAATAAGGAAATAGAAATAATTAAGAAAAACCAGTCAGAATTACGAGCAATGAAGAACACAGTTAATGAAATAAAAAACTCTGTGAAAATCTCAACAGCAGGATGGATGAGGGAGAGGACAGAATATCTAAGCTAGAAGACCAGGTGGCAGATCTAATACAGTCCAACAAAGAGAAAGACAAACTTATAGAAAAGTATGAGTGGGAATTTCAAGATATTCGGGACACTATGAAAAGATCCAATATAAGAATTCAGGGCATCGTAGAAGGAGAAGAATTCCACTCCAAAGGCATAGTAGGTGTCTTCAACAAAATCATAGAAGAAAATTTCCCCCAAATTGGGAAAGAGGTACCAATGCAGATACAGGAAGCCTTTAGAACCCCAGCCAGACAAAACCTGGAAAGAACCTCTCCTTGCCATATTATAATCAAACTTCCAAACACACACACCAAAGAAAAAAATATTGAAAGCAGGTAGAGAGAAAAATAAAGTTACCTACAAATGCAAGGCCATTAGGATTACAGCAGATTATTCAACACAAACTTTTAAAGCCAGAAGAGCTTGGAGTAATATATTCCAAGTTCTGAAAGATAACAACTGTCAACCAAGGTTACTTTATCCTGCTAAGTTATCCATTCAAATAGATGGAGATATAAGGACATTCCATGACAAAAGCAGGTTAAAGGAGTATTTGAAGACAAAACCAGCTATACAGAAAATACTTGATAGAATCCTCCATGCTGAAGAAAAGGAAAAGCACACATATAAGGAACCTAGAAAAACAAGTAATACTCAAATACTAGTTAACAGAAGAGAGCACAGGTAGAACCGGAACCACACAAAAAATGGCAAACATAGATACACACCTTTCAATAGTATCTCTTAATATCAACAGCCTCAATGCCCCAACGAAAAGACATAGGTTTGCAGACTGGGTTGAAAAGCAGGATCCTACAATTTGTTGTCTCCAAGAAACTCACCTTTCTACAAAGGTACATTATCTTAGGGTAAAAGGTTGGAAGATGGTGTTTCAAGCAAATGGGCCTATAAAACAAGCAGGGGTTGCTATCCTAATATCTGACAAGGTACACTTTAGTGCAACATTAGTCAAGAAAGATAAGGAAGGTTGCTTTATATTGATAAAGGGCACATTCCAACTGGAGGATATTACAATCCTAAACATATATGCACCTAACATGGGGGCTCCCAAATTCATCAAACAAACACTATTAGAACTAAGGTCACAGATAACACCAAACACAGTGATGGTGGGTGACTTTAACACCCCACTCTCATCAATTGACAGGTCATCACAGGAAAAAATAAACAGAGAGGCATCTGGACTAAATGAGGTCATAGAAGGAATGGACCTAACAGATATATACAGGACATTTCATCCAAAGGCTGCAGAATATACATTCTTTTCAGCAGCACATAGAACATTCTCTAAAATAGACCATATATTAGGACACAAAGCAAATTTTAACAAATTCAGGAAAATTGAAATAATTCCTTGCATTCTATCTGACCACAATGGAATTAAACTACAAATCAGTAGCAAGAAAGGCTATAGAACATACACAAAATCATGGAAAATAAACAAAACACTACTAAATGATGAATGGGTCAATGATGAAATCAAGAAGGAAATCAAAAAATTTATAGAGTCAAACAATAATGAGAACACAACATACCAAAATCTCTGGGACACAATGAAGGCAGTTCTAAGAGGTAAATTTATAGCCTTAAGTGCCTATATTAAGAAATTAGAAAGGTCACAAGTAAACGACCTAATGCTTCACCTTAAAGCGTTGGAAAAAGAAGAACAAGGCAAACCAAAAATCAGTAGACAGGAAGAAATAATAAAGATTAGGGCAGAAATTAATGAAATAGAAACAAACAAACCAAAAAACAATCCAAAGAATTAATGAAACAAAGAGTTGGTTCTTTGAAAGGATAAACACGATTGATAAACCCTTAGCAAATCTGACCAAAAGAAAGAGAGAAGAGACACAAATTAATAAAATCAGAGATGAACAAGGTAACATCACAACAGATTCCAGAAAAAATTCAAAAAATCATAGGGACATACTATGAAAGCATATATTCCACAAAGTATGAAAATCTGAAAGAAATGGATGATTTCCTTGATTTATATGACCTACCTAAATTAAATCAAAATGAGATTAATCACTTAAATAAACCTATAACAAACATGGTGATCCGAACAGTTATCAACAATCTCCCAACTAAAAAAAGCCCAGGCCCGGATGGATACACTGCTGAATTTTACCAGACCTTTAAGGAAGAGTTAACACCATTGCTTCTTAAGCTTTTCCAGGAAATAGAAAAAGAAGGAATTCTACCAAACTCCTTCTATGAGGCCAGCATCACCTGATACCAAAACCAGGCAAAGATAGAACAAAAAAAGAAAATTACAGACCAATCTCCCTCACGAACATAGATGCAAAAATTCTCAACAAAATATTGGCAAACAGAATCCAAGAGTATATCAAAAAGATCATTCACCCTGACCAAGTAGGCTTTATCCCAGAGATGCAGGGATGGTTCAACATACACAAATCAATAAATGTAATATGTTACATAAACATGTTGAAGGACAAAAATCACATGATCATGTCCTTAGAGGCAGAGAAAGCATTTGACAAAATCCAACATCCCTTCATAATAAAAGTCCTACAGAGACTGGGAATAGAAGGAACATATCTCAATATAATAAAGGCTATTTATGACAAGCCTACAGCCAACATATTACTAAATGGGGAAAAACTGGAAGCTTTTCCACTAAAATCAGGAACAAGACAAGGGTGTCCACTGTCCCCACTTCTTTCTAATATAGTTTTGGAAGTCTTAGCCATAGCAATAAGGCAAGAGACACACATAAAAGGGATACAAATTGGAAAGGAAGAAATCAAGTTATCATTATTTGCAGATGACATCATTCTATATAAAGGACCCTAAAGTCTCTACGAGCAAACTGTTAGAGCTAATCAAAACCTACAGCCATGTAGCAGGATACAAAATAAATACACAGAAAGCAGTAGCCTTCATATATGCTAACAACAAACACACAGAGGATGAAATCAGAGAACCACTCCCATTCACAATTGCATCAAAAAAAATAAAGTACCTTGGAATAAACCTAACCAAGGAAGTAAAGAATCTCCAATGAGAACTTTAAAACACTCATGCGAGGAATTGCAGAAGACATGAGAAAGTGGAGAAACATTCCTTGTTCCTGGATTGGAAGAATCAATATTGTGAAAATGGCAACCTTACCTAAAGCAATCTACACATTTAATGCAATCCCCATCAAAATTCCAAAGGCTTTCTTCATGGAAATAGAAAAAACAATTCAAAAATTCATTTTGAATCACAAAATCCTTGAATATCTAAAATAATACTGAGCAACAAATATAAGGCTGGTGGTATCACCATACCTGATTTTAACCTATACTACAGAGCCATAGTAACAAAAACAGCATGGTACTGGCACAAAAACAGACATGTAGATCAGTGGAACAGAGTAGAGGACCCAGATGTACGCCCAAGTAGCTATAGCCAGTCCTAAGAGGGAAATTTATAGTTCTAAGTGTGTATATTAATAAATTAGAGAGTTCACAAATAAACAATTTAATGTTCCATTAGGCCTTGGAAAAAGAACAAGGCAAACCAAACATGAGTAGATGAGAACAAATCATAAATATTAGGACAGAAATTAATGAAATATAAATAAACAAACAAAATAAAAACAATCCCAAGAATCAATGAAACAAAGAGTTGGTGTTTTGAAAAGATAAACAAGATTGATAAACCCTTGGCGAATTTGACCAGAAGAGAGAAGAGACAAAAATTAATAAAATTAGAGATGAAAAAGGCACCATTGCAACAGATACCAATGAAATTCAAACAATTATAAGAATATTCTTTAAGAATACATATACCACTAAAAGTTAAAATTCCGAAAGAAATGGATGATTTCCTTGATTCGTATGACCTACCAAAATTAAATCAAGTTGAGATAAACCGTTTAAATAGACCTATAACAAATACAGAGATCCAAGCAGTTATAAAAAGTCTCCCAACAAAAAAAGCCCAGGCCCAGATGGGTTCACTGGCAAATTTACCAGACCTTCATGGAAAAATTAACACCAATGCTTCTCAAACTTTTCCATAAAATAGAAAAGGAAGGAATTCTACTGAACTTGTTCTATGAAGCCAGCATCAACCTCATACCAAAACCAGGCAAAGGCAGAACAAAAAAAGAAAATTACAGAGCAATCTCCCTCATGAACATAGATGCAAAAATTCTTAACAAAATATTGGCAAACAGAATACAAGAATATATCTAAAAGATCATTTACCCTGACCAAGTTGGCTTTATCCTAGCGATGCAGGGATGGTTCAACATATGAAAATCAATAAATTTAATATATCATATAAATGGTCTGAATGACAAAAAAAATTGCATGATTGTATGCATAGATACAGAAAAGGCATTCGAGAAAAGCCAACATCCTTTCATTGTAAAAGTATTACAGAAACTGGGAATAGAAGGAACATATCTCAACATAATAAAAGCTATTTATGACAAACCTACAGCCAAAATAATACTAAATGGTGAAGAACTGGAAGCTTTTCCACTAAACTCAGGAACAAAACAAGGATATCCACTGTCCCCACTTTTATTTAATATAGTCCTAGAAGTCTTAGCTATACCAATAAGGCAAGAGGCACTCATGAAAGGGATACAAATTGGAAAGTACGAGATCAAGTTATCACTATGTGCAGATGATAAGATTCTATACATAAAACACCATAAAAACTCGATCAGCAAACTGTTAGAGCTGACAAACACTTTCAGCAATGTAGCAGGATACAAAATCAATACACAGAAATCAGTAGCTTTCCTATATACTAACAACAAACTTACAAAGAATGAAATCAGGGAATCTTTCCCATTCACAATTTCCTCAAATAAAATAAAGTACCTTGGAATAAACATAACTAAGGAAGTGAAGGAGCTCTACAATGAGAACTTTAAAACACTGAAGCGAGAAATTGCAGAAGACACAAGGAAATGGAAAGATATCCCATGCTCTTGGATTGAAAGAATTAATATTGTGAAGATGTCAATCTTACCAAAAGCAATGTACACATTTAATGCAATCCCCACTAAAATTCCAATGGCATTCTTCACAGGAATAGAAAAAAAAAAAAACCCTAAATTTCATTTGGAAACACACATAAAAGAAACCCTCAAATAGCCAAGAATAAGGCTGATGGTATCACCATACACAATTTTAAGCTATATTACAATGTCATGGTAACAAAAACAGCATGGCATTGGCACAAAGACAGACATGCACATTAATGGAACAGAATAGAGCATCCAGATGTTAAGACAGGCAGATAGGCAGATACAGCTATCTGATTTTTAACAAAAATGCCAAAAATATTCATTGGAGAAAATACAGCCTCTTCAACAAGTGCTGTGGGAAAACTGGACATCTATATGTAGAAAGATGAAAATAGATCCTGGTCTTTCTTCATGTACAAGACTCAAATCCAAGTGGATCAGGGACCTTAATATCAGACCTAAAACTCTGAAGTTGCTAGAGGAAAAGGGAGGGAAACCCTTCAACATATTGGCAGAGGTAATGACTTTCTGAATATAATCCCAATTGCTCAGAAAATGAAACCACTAATCAATTACTGGAATCTCATGAAATTACAAAGCTTTTGTACAGCAAAGGACACTGTTAATAGAGCAAAGGCATAACCTAGGGAATGGGAGAAAATCTTTGCTACTTACACATCTGACAGAGGATTAATATCCAGAATATACAAAGAACTCAAAAAAAAAATAAACCAGAACAATAAGAAATCAAACAACCCAATAAAAAAAATGGGCTATGGAAGTAAATAGAGAGTTCTCACCAGAAGAAACACAGGTAGTATATCAACATCTAAAAGACGTGTTCTACATCATTAGCCATCATGGAAATACAAATTAAAACTACCTTGAGATTCCATCTCTCTCCTGTCAGAATGGCTGCCATTAAGAAAACAAATGACAACAAATGTTGGCGAGGTTGTGGGAAAAGGGGAACCCTTCTGTGCTGTTGAATGAAATAAATGTACAGCCATTGTGGAAATCATTGTGGAGGTTCTTGAGACAGCTAAAAACAGGTTTGCCAGATGATCCAGTTTTAGCACTTCTAGGCATATATCCTAATGACTCTTCTCACTACCTTAGAGATACTTGCACAACCATGTTTATTGCTGCTCTATTCACAATATGTAGGAAATGGAACCAGCTTAGATGTCCATCCACAGATGAATGGATAATATAAATGTCATACATCTAAACAATGGAGTTGTATTCAGTGGTAAAGAAAAATGTAATGAAATTTGCAGGGAAATGGATAGATCTGGAAAGGATTTTACTAAGTGAGGTAACCCATGCCCAGAAAGCAAAACACCACATGTTCTCTCTTATTTGTGGATCCTAGCTACAAATATATAGACTTGTGTGTGATCTGGAACCAATAATTACTAGCAGAGGCCCATGAGCTAGAAAAAGGCTATAAGGAGGGAGGAGAGGGAAGGTCTTAAGAAAATGGTATTGTATATATGTAACTAAAACAGATTACAGGGATGGGAAAAGCCTAAGTGAGGTCAGGGGAAAAAAATGTATAAAAGAATGGTGGGGGGGAGGATCAATCAACATTCAAGATAGTCTGAATAAGACATATGAAAGTCTAGTTTCATAAATAATGGTACATCCAGAAGCCATAGATTGTTACTAGAAAATTTTCCTTACCTAATATGGGATACCTACCAGTGAGTTGTTGGCCAGGAAGGTCCCTGTTGCCTCCCAAACATTACAGGCTATTGCCAAGGCCCTTGGTTCCCTATGAGAAAGAGATGGTAAGACCCTATTGCTGAAGACTTCACATGCCTGAGCAGCAAAGTCACTGAGAAATCAAGTTGTGGCTGAGCAGGAAACCTTCTCCCTGTAGCCCAGCCACTTGAAAGCTGGAAAAAGCTGTACTGTATGCAGTCTTATGGGAGACAGAAGGCATCAGAGAAAAAGAAAGAAAATAATGAGTACTGCTTTAATCCTACAGGTGCATATGCATCAAAAAACTCCAGAGGTTTTTTTTTGGTAGACAGTGGGCCACATTAGAAGATCACAAACCTGCCCAGCAGACAACTCCAAAGGAAGCTGATGACTATATGTAGGAGACTAATGGAGAGTGGGAGGAGATATGATGGAGAGTGGAGTTACGAAGGAAAAAGCAGTGGAGGGGAGGGAAATACCATGGTTTGTTGTCTGTAAGTACAGAAATTGCCAATTAAATATATAATTTTAAAGAGAAAAAGAAATGAATAGGAAAGGGGAGTGTCCCAAGCTACACAGGGTAAGGGGAGAGTGATGCATGAGGAGAGGGACAGACAGTCAATACCCAACACAAAGATCTGTGAGGAAAATGTCTTATTATAGTAGGATGGCAGGACTGACCAACTGGACCCTGTATGGATGACAATTGAGATAGGCCTTCCTGCCATCTGGACTGTGACCTGGAGCTCCTCCTTTGTGATATGGAAAGTGTTGGTGGGTGTCAAAATCCCAGGGCACTGTCAATCTTCAGCTGCCAGTCCCAGAAGATCAACAATTGCCTTTTGTGGTTGACAAGTTGGAAGGGGCTGGCCTACCTTGTCAAGGCACAGGACAATCAACTCTGCATAAGTTTGGAAGGGACCCAAAACACATCTTTGGGCTGGGTCCCAGGATATGCTTCCAGTGACACCTTCTCCAGCCAGGGGACTAAATATCCACATTGCAAGCTTTGAAGAAACACCTCAGTCTATGTGGAACATACATTCAAACTAGCTCAGATTGCTTATAATTTCATTTAAAATGATCATTTTGTAATTATAGTTTGATCAGTTCATTTTATTTATGAAGTCACTAATATTTGTTCCATTTTCATGGTCTGTGAAACACTGAGAGTATGAGGTGAACAAAATGACACTGTCCTGCTTTCCTGGAGAACATATTCTAAGGTGACAGGCAAGCAGCAAACTAATCAGCAAGTAAAATGCAGCACTCATAACGTGATAGCCAGTTAGTGTGAAAGATGAAAATAGAGGGATGCGGGGTGAGTGTTAACAAGGCTCCTGTGCTTGGCTGCTCAGGGTCTGACACTGTCAGCAGGTGGCATTTATACTGACCCTGCCAAGGGGAAGCAGTGAACATTGCAAGAGATAAGGTGAGTCAGCAGATGATGTTGCTGCTGAGTGGTAAGAAAGGCCAGGTGAGACATAACCATTGCATGAGAAGGTATAAAGCCCTGCACCCTCTAAAGGTCAGTCAGTAGAAGCATGGAGAAGGCTTTGGGGAAGTCAAGTAATACAGCTATCAGCAGCAGCACTTGGTAGAAGCAGCTCAGAAAGAGAGGTTTGATGTGGTATCTAGAGGACATGGAGTTTTAGGTAGAGGTTTTGTTTGTTATAGGAAAAGAAAAATAATCACTTGAACGCTCTGTCTTGTGCATCAGATGGCACACAGGGAATGTATTAGATTTCAAGATTTCCCCTTCTCTCTCTCATAACAGCTATGTGCAGACAAGGCCCAAGATATTTGAATAACCTGCAATTTTCAAAATTGATTAAGCCCTACTGCACCAGAGCTCAAAGGAGAAATGTTACTTGCCCCTAGTGGTAGATCCCCTCCCTGGGTCTTTCTGAAAAGCCTCTGTATATCAAAGCATTTCCAACTCCATTCCCTTCCTAGGGAACCTGAATCCTCCTGCTTCACTCTCATTTCCACCATTCTCTTACCTCATGTTAAGCAATCTCTTAGGCCTAGGAAACAGACTGTCTAAATCCTTTATTCTCAGGCCCAAAACTTTTTCTGCCATAATTGTCCTTAATTCCTCACAAGGTACTTAGTAATTTGGCAGAATGAATGAACTAGACCATCTCATAAGTGATCCCTGGTTTTCATCATTAAAAAAAAAAATGGCTACTTCCCTTGAAAATAGATTCTTCTTGGCACTCTGGAGAAGTTGAGGTACTCACTGTTAGGTGACCATTTTTATGAGGTCTAGGTGAGGGAATTGTACACTTTACTAGAATTGTGTCCAGTATGCTCTTGGACCTGGTTTTCCTGATATGACTTTACTATTCTCATATGCCTGTACAGTCCCAATTCATTGCAATAAATGTACAGACTAGTACCATTTATACTTCCAGGAATAATTTACTTGCCATTTCATAATGTACATGTGATAGCAGACATTTAAGGGATAAAGGACAGGGCATTAGAATGAATCAACTGTTTTGTTGTTTTTGTTTTGAGGGAAAAAGAGCCATGATTTATTTATTTTTATTTTAGAGAGAAAAAATTTGTGTACCAGAGCCTCAGCCAATACAATCAAACTCCAGATGCTTGCACCACATAGTGGGCATTTGGAAATTTTCACTTGCCTCACCCTACTGTGTCTGCCTTACATGGGATCTGGGAGAGTCGAACATGAGTTCTTAGGCTTTGCAGGCAACCACGTAACTGCTAAGCTATCTCCCCAGCCCAGGAACCATGATTTAGAAAATCACTCCAGGCGAGCATCGAAGGGCCGCGGGAGGAGGGAAGGAGGAGGAGGAGGAGGAGGAGGAGGAGGGAGGAGCGGGGCCACGAGGGGGGGAGGGGTGAGGAAGAGGAGGAGGAAGAGGCCTGGCGCCCAGGAGGGAGCAATAGAATTTCAAACACAAAAAACCCGCAGGAGCAGCGCAGCTCCGTGCCCCGCGGGCCGCCTCCCCTCCGTCCCTCCCTCCCATCCGAGACGCTGCAGCAGCGCCGGAGCTTGGGCCGGGGCCACCACCGGATGGCGGAGTGGGGGTAGTACCGCGCGATTGCGCTTCACGCCCTGTGCGGGCTCCGGCAACCCCGCCATGTCACGATCCACCTGGCAGAAGGAGTACAAATGCGGGGACCTGGTGTTCGCCAAGATGAAGGGTTACCTGCACTGGCCGGCCCGGATTGATGAGATGCCTGAGGCAGCCGTGAAATCCACAGCCAACAAATAACAAGTCTTTTTTGGGGGGACCCATGAGAAGGCATTCCTGGGCCCCAAAGACCTCTTCCCTTACGAGGAATCCAAGGAGAAGTTTGGCAAGCCCAGCAAGAGGAAAGGGCCTCCTCTGGTTACCAGTCTTCCCAGAAAATCAGCAGAGTGGAAGAGCCGGAGCTGGAGCCAGATCTGGAAGCCCCCCTAGGGTGATGGCGATAAGAAGGGCAATAGGGAGGGCAGCAGTGAGGAAGAAGGGAAGCTGGCCATCGATGAGCCGGCCAAGAAGAATGAGAAGGGGGCGCTGAAGAGAGCAGGGGACCTGTTGGAGGACTCCCCAAAACGTCCCAAGGAGTCAGAAGACCCTGAAGGAGAGGATAAGGAAGTGGCCACCCTGGAGGGTGAGAGACCCCTTCCGGTGGAGGTAAAGAAGAATGGCACCCCCTCTGACCCTGTCTCTGGCCGGGGGCCTCTGGAAGAAGAGGAAGAGGCTGAGGCACCTGGCTTCAGAGATCATGAGAGCCTGTAGCCACCAATGTTTCAAGAGAAGCCCCTGCCCCGTTCCTGCTGCTGTCTGGGTGCTACTGGGGAAACTGGCCATGGCCTGCAAACTGGGAAATCTTTTCCCACCCAACCTGCTCTTGACCGGCCCGCACCCTCAGGTCCCTCCTCTACCCCACGATCCGATCCCAGTCTGGGCCATGCCTTTTGTGCCCTGAGATGAGGTGAGGCCATTGTCTCCTGCTTAGACTTGTCTCCCAGGGCTTCTGGGCTCCTATTTCCATTTCCTGATTTCTCCCGTCCCACACAGGCATTCTATGCTTTGGGCTGGGTTGGGCCAGGAGTGGAAGTGACTGAGCATAAACTCCAGTGGGGAGGGGGGGGGTCCAGGTGGTTTCTCCTTAGCTCCTGTCCCCTGTTCCCATAACTATTGTCCCGTCTGCCTAGATTCAGGAAATAGGGGACAGGTGTGGGAAAGGGCCTCTGTTCTATAAATTCTTATTGATTGACAATTCCCATTCTTCTTTTGCTGACCCCAGGAGTTCTGGGAGTAGTTTGTCATCAGAAGACTTTGAGGCTTCCAAGTTGTTAGGGCCAAGGACCTGGAGAGAGCTGACACCTGAAGGGCTGACTCACCTATTCTGTGGGAGCTTTGAACATCTAACCCTCTTGAGGTGGGGTGACCTAGGGAGGGGGACCCTGCTGTCCTCTTCCTTCTTCCCACAGTGCTCAAGGCCAGCCTGCAGTCAGATAGATCACCCAGACATAAAGACACATTTTTTAGAAAATGTTTTTATTTAATAAAAGAAAATTCCAAAAAAAAATAATTAACCCCCAGCCCGCTGTGTGCTCCCCGTTCTGCTCCTTCCTCCACCATAGCCCCAGGTGCTGGGAGGCTCCCTTCTGTTCTGTTCAGAGCTCAATGTCTTTCTTCTCCAAGCTGAGCTGGGGCTTGCCTCATGCTCCTTCCTTGCTGGCAGGCTGCCCTGCTGTCTGGAGCTTGATGACTTTTCTCCTCGCTGGGGCTTCAATGTTCCTCCAGTCGCCCCCACACTTGGTCCCCTTGGTGTTGTCTCCCATCCAGTTTGTAGCTCACTGGGAGGAAGAGGGAAAGTGCCCCTGCCAGCCTCTTCCTGGTGGCTCAGACATGCTCTTCATCTTGTCTCTTGCTCCTGCCCCTCCCTTGGGCTCTGAAGAAAAATGCTGACTAGCTTTGGATGTTTAGCTCTGAGAACCATAGACAGTTTCAGTTTCAGTAGGAAAATAAAACCTGTTGATTACTAAAAAAGAAAATCACTCCAGTGAGCTATAGGAGATAAAGAAATCAGATGAGGTCATAAAGAAAGAAAACTTTCCCCTGTGTTTTCATCCAAGAGGACTGAAGCTAATTTGACACCAGGAGAGGGAGGATGCTGAAACCCACCTGTGCAAGGGCAGCTGAAGAGAGAAATTGATAAATATTTGTCTAAGAAAATCCCATGTCTTTTTTGCCATTTTGTGCAATGTTTGGGATATAGAGGTGGGTGCATTTGTGAGTGTGTTCTTTATACATAAATTCCAAGAGCAAAAATGTTACATCTTGGGCTGGAGAAATGGCTTAGCGGTTAAGCTCTTGCCTGTGAAGCCTAAGGATCCTGGTTCGAGGCTTGAGTCTCCAGGACCCACGTTAGCCAGATTCACAAGGGGGCATGCATCTGGCCTTCATTTGCAGTGTCTGGAAGCTCTGGCACGCCAAGGCTCTCTCTATCTGCCTCTTTCTGTCTCTGTCTGTTGCTCTCAAATAAATACAAAATTTTTAAAAAAAATGTTACATCTTGCTGGGTATGGTAGCACATGTCTTTAATCCCACTGCATGGGCAAGAGAGGTAGGAGGATTGCCATGAGTCCAAAGCCACCCTGAGACTACCTAGTGAATTTCCAGGTCATCCTTGGCTACAGCAAGATTCTAGTTTAAAAAAGAAAAAGAGTTACTACTTTTTAAAAATATCTTCCTTTTTTTCCCAAATTTTTCTGGTTTTGTTTTTTTTTTTTTTTTTTTTTGCTTATCAAGGTAGGGTCTCACTCTAGCACAGACCCACCTGGATTTCACTATGTAGTCTCAATGTGGCCTCAAACTCTCAGCAATCCTCCTACTTCTGCCTCATGAGTGCTGGAAATAAGGGTATGCACCACCACGCCTGGCTCCATTTTTTTTTTTTTAACTAACAACTTCCATGATAATAAAAAATATCCCATAGTAATGCTCTCCCTCCAGCCCCCACCTTTCCCCTGTGAAATTCCATTCTCCATCATATCCCCTCCCCCCCTCAATCAGTCTCTCTTTTATTTTGATGTCATGATCTTTTCCTCCTATTATGATGGTCTTGTGTAGGTAGTGTCAGACACTGTGAGATCATGGATAACCAGGCCATTTTGTGTCTGGGGGAGCACGTTGGAAGGACATTCTTTCCGCCACCTCTTCTGCAATAGACCATGAGCCTTGGAAGGTGTGCTAGAGATATTGCAGTACGGAGCACTTCTGTCACTGCCATCTTAAAAGAGAAGATTCTCTACCAAAAGTGAGAGTAGCATTAATATAAGGGTATTAAACATTAAGAGAAGTGCTTACTGGGCAGTTTGATAAGCATAGTATATACATTTAGCCAGACAGCAGCAGACATCAGAAAACAAAGGAAAGAGTACTTCTTGACTTATTTCAGAAGGCCTGCATAATCTTGTTTGCCAAATCCCTCTCATAAACCTTATAAGAAAAGAAAATTTCTGGTCAGTATCTCTCATGAGCGCGCATGCGCGCGCGCACACACACACACACACACACACACACACAGCCCTAGGGCTTATGACTAACCCTGTTTTAAGTTTTCAGTATCAGGGATGTATTCCCTCCCATGGAGCAGACACCCAGTCCAATTAGACGGCAGTTGGTTTCCACCATTACAGACATGCCACTACTGTCATTGTTGCCTCATTTGGCCTGGCTAGCAAAATATAAGGCTTGCAGTGTCCACTGTCGAAGATCTTCACTGGTGATTTCTCTTTCTCCCATTGAACTGCATGCAGAATGGCTTCTTTCAGCTTTCTGTCAGCTGGTCTACATGGAGGAAGTTATCATCTCAGTTCCAGCAAGATTTTTCAGTGGCCTTGCAGCCCAAGTATGTGGAGTCTTCAGCAATAGGGTCTTACCATCTATTACCATTTATTCCTGGTGGGAAACCCAGGGCTTCGGCAATAGCCTATAATGTTTGGGGGCATCAGGGACCTCCCTGCCAACAACTCACTGGAAGGTATCCCATCCCCGGCACTGAAAATTTTTTAGCAACAATCTATCGCTCCTTAGTGTTCCATTATCCAAAAAAGTAGGTTTCCATATGATTTTTTTTAAATTCTCTTAGATTTTGATTAGCCTTCTCTCTACCTTTCCTTTACTCAATCCCTTCCCCTGACCTCACTTGGACCTTTTCACCCCCATTAATCTGTTCTTCTACTTACATATATACAACACCATCCTATTAAGTAACCCCTCCCTACCTTTGTCTTCTCTTTATATCTCTTTTCTAGCTTACTGGACTTTGCTACTGAGTTTTCTTCCTACCCATACAGAAGTCCAATCATCTGTAGCTAGGATCCACATATGAGAGAGCACATATGGCATTTGGCTTTCTGGGCCTGGGTTACCTCACTTAGTATAATCCTTTCCAGACCCATCCATTTTCCTACAAATATCATAAATAAAATTTTCTATTTTTATTATTTATTAGATAGAAAATGGGCACACCAGGCCCTCCAGCCACTGAAAACTATCTCCGGATGCAATCGCCCCCTCATGCATCTGGCTTTACATGGGGACTGGGGAATCAGGTCTGGGTCCTTAGGCTTTGCAGACAAGTACCTTAAATGTTCAGCCTTCTCTCTAGCCTAGGATCTTTCTTGAGTTAGTTAAATGAAAAAGAAGGTGTGGGAGCAAAATTACTCATCAAGCCACAGCTGTTATCAGCTCCATATCCAATATCCTTAATCATCACTTCTTTGACCTCACATATAGGTGAAAAGGAATGGAATCTAGCATTGAAATCATTCAAATACATGTGGAATAACCAAGTAAGAAATAGCATATGGACTGGAGAGAAGGTTCAGTAGTTAAGGTACTTGCCTGGCAAGAATAAGGACCCAGGTTCAATTCCCTAGGATCCATGCAAAGCCAGATGTACAAGGTGACACATGCATCTGGAGTTTGTTTGCAATGGCTGAAGGTGCTGATGTGCCCATTTTCTTGTCACTATCTGCCTCTTAATCTCTCTTTCTCTCTGACACAAACATTTTAAAACAGACATAGAAAATGTACATTTTCTGGTATATATATCCTCCTAAACCTTACTGGGATTTCAAGGAAAAATGTGTACCTGAGTATTTGTTGTAGCAACAGGTACAGCCAATGAACATGGAAAGAAAATTGTATATCAACAGATAATTAAGAAAAGGTGGTTTGGTTTGAGCTAGAGAGATGGGTTAGCAGTTAAGGCACTTGCCTGCACAGCCTTAGGACCCATGTTCAACGATCTAGATGCCACTTAGCCAGATGCGCAAAGGTGAGGCAAGTGCAAGACTGCACATGCCCACGAAGTGGCACAAGGTTCTGGAGTTCAGTTGCAGTGACTGCGGCCCTGGCACGCCAATTCTCTGTCCTCTCACTCTAAAAAAGAAAAAGGAGGAAAAAGAAAAGGTGGTTCATCTATGCATTGAAATATAGAAATAAAGAAATGGAGCCGGGCGTGGTGGCGCATGCCTTTAATCCCAGCACTCGAGAGGCAGAGGTAGGAGGATTGCCATGAGTTTGAGGCCACCCTGAGACTCCATAGTGAATTCCAGGTCAGCCTGGACCCTACCTTGAAAAACCAAAAACAAAACAAACAACAACAAAAAAAAACAAAACAAAAAACACAAAGAAAAGAAAAGAAATGGTTGATGTACAACATGGGTGAGTGTTGAATGCATGAAGTCAAACAGAAAATGTCATGAAGTGTTTTATTTCATTTATATAGATAATATAAAACAGGTAAATTCACTGAGACAGAAAGAACATTTGAAATTAAAATGAAATGATAGCCAGGCATAGACCTTTCATTCTAGCACAGGGTGGACAGAGGTAGGATGATTGTGGCTGTGAGTTTGAGGCCATCCTTAGGGTATATATAAGGAATTCCACATCGGCCTTACTAGAGTGAGACCTGAAGTAGAAAAAAATTGTAAAATAAAAATAAAATGAGATGGTCAATAGTGTCTTAGGGGTGGAGGAGGAAAGTCTACATTCTAGAGAGGACATCTACATAGTAACAATGGGTTTCTGAAAAGGTCTCTTTTAATATCTTATTTACTTATATGAAATAAAGGAGGAGAGAAGGAGGGAAGGAGGGAAGAGAGAGAATGAACAGGTGTGCCAAGGGCTATAGCTGCTGCAAATGAACTCCAGACCCATGTGCCGTGTTGTGGATCTGGCTTTACATGGGAACTTGGAAATCAAATCTTGGTCTTCTGGATTTGCAGGTAGGCCCCTTAACTGCTGAGCCATCTCTCCCACCCTGAGAATGTCTTTTGATGTTCATGTCACGTATAACATGAAGTTATGAGCCCAGAGATGCCATACCAAGTTTTCAGGTGCAGACAGAACACTTCTTCAAGGCAGAAATGAAGGACACAATGAGTTTGTAGGCAGAAATGTACAGACACGTGGGTGGGAAATGTGGTAAACCCTTTCTTTTTCTTTATTTTCCAGGAGATAGAGAAAGAAAGAGTCAGATAGAGAAAAAATGTGTGCACCATGGCCTCCAGCCACTGCAAATGAACTCTAGATACATGCACTACCTTGTACATCTGCCTTTAACATGGGTCCTGAGGAAGCAAACCTGGGTCCTTAGGCTTTGCAGACCAGTGCCCTAACTGTTGAGAAATCTCTCCAGCAAGACCTGCAACTCTTGACTCTTCTTCTCCCACCTGCCAAATGCTGAGATTACTGGCACATAACACTACACCCAGATCAGGTGATGATGATGACAGAAGCCAGGGTTTTGTACATGCTAACAAGCATGCTACCCAGGGAGACATATGGTCAACCCAGAATGCATCTTACAAGACTGACATGCTGCCTTGGACATCAGAGCAGATTTTTTTCTCATCATTTTCTCCCAACCATACCACTATGGTAAACAGCATAAGGCTCTGCTCATCTCATCTCCTTTTTTTTTTTTTTAAGAGAAAGTGAATGAGAGTGAGAGAGAGGGGGAGGAGAGAGAACTGGTGCACCAGGGCCTCAGCCAATGCAATTGAACTCCAGATGCTTGCAGTGCCTAGCTGGCACGTGTGACTCTGCACTTGTCTCACCTTTGTGCATCTAGCTAACATAGAATTAGGAGAGTTGAACATGGGTCATTAGGTTTGTGAGACAAGTGCCTCAACTGCTGTGCCATCTCTGCAGTCCCTTTGTTTTGGACAAATTTGTACCTGTGTTGGTTCTCGTGCAAAATGTTGAGTTTCTGTGTGACACTGTAATTAATTTTTGTTGTTGTTGTTTTGTTTTGTTTGTTTGTTTTTCTTAGTTTGGGAACTCAGTAAAATCCAAGTCATGTGGCACATGGGTGGGTGACAGCAGATGATGGAGAAAATGTGTAAATCGTGCATGATCCTCTCCTAAGACATGTTGGGTGGGCAATCTGGTCAGCTTGGCCATACTACACACTATCTGGATTCTGAGAAGAAGCTGACATCTGGCACTCATTTTTTTTTTCATAAAATTTATGCCTGTCTCTCAGTATGAGAAAAAAAAAAAAAAACAACCCAATTTGTTAAAGTATATTTTCACCTCTTAGTCATTCCATCACAAACCTCTCATCCCAGCACTTGGGAGGGGAATTCCAGGTCAGCCTAGGCTAGAGCTAGAACCTGCCACACACAAAAAATTCATACCTTCCCAGTCTGGGTTCCATGCAAAAACTGTGGGTGGATGCGGCGATCTGGAGTGAGTAGGCCAGACCCATTTGTCCAGGATACTCCCACCTCCCAAGTCTGGGTTCCCTGCACAGACAGTATGTGGTCAGTGCTGCAGTATGGAGTGAGTAGGCCAGACACCTGTCTCCGGGCTCCTTCCACCTCACTGATCTGGGTTCCCTGTGCCTGTCAGTGTGTGGGTGGACATGGCAGTGTAGAGTGAGTAGGCCAGACCCCTGCTTTGGGCTTCTCCAAACTCCTAGGGCTGGGTTCCCTGTGCCAGTCTGTGTGTAGTCAGGCACTGCAGTGTGGAGTAAGTAGGCCAGGCCCCTGTTTCTGGGCTCCTCTCACCTCCTTGGTCTCCATTCCCTGTGTCAGTCTGTGTGCTGCAGTGCACAGCATAGAGTAAGTAAGAAAGATCCCTGTTCACTGGCTCCTCCCAGTCCCCTGGTCCTGGTAGGTTCCAATGTGTCTTGCTTGTGTAGGCTTGTGGTCCCAGTGGGAGCTGTGGAATCAGGCATTTTGCTCTGGTATCATGACTGGCAACTGGGTACCAACATCCCTGTTAACCTGAGTCAGAAGGTGTATGGGCTAAAGGACAAATATTTGCTTCCTCCTCAATAAAATAGAGTCTTCCCAAAATGGGTAGACAACAATGCAAAAAAAGCAACAAAAGTCAGAAGACAGAGAGATCTCTACCAAGAATGTCTAGTCTTAACAATGGTAGCAACCAAAGAAATCAACAAAAATTCAATCACAAAATGAAAACACAACAACCAATGAGACCCTGATCAAAAAAAAAAAAAAAAAATCACTGAATTAGAAGCAAACCATCAAAGAACCAACAATTAAATCAATAATATTGAGCAGAAATGTCTCCTAGAGTGTTCAGGTTTTGGAAGTAGGCTTAACTTGATTGAAAAAACAAAACAAAACATTAGAACCCTCCAAATATATATGAGTAAACTGAAGGTACATCAATAAATGGAAGCTCTCAATAACATGTTCATTAAAGAATGAACTCCAGGAAGTATCAAGAAAATCACAACTAGAATTGAAATCATACCACAAAAAAGAGATGGTTATGATGCAAAATAACACAGCAGAAAGCAAAAATCAAAGAGAAATTATAAAAGCCTCTCTAGAACCTCTCACCAACACAGTTACTCATGTGGAAGACAGAACCTCTGACCTGGAAGACAAGACATAAGGAATTAATTGGGAGGGCAAAAACTTTGCTAAGTTCAAAAAAATCAAGTGAAAGGAATATGATGGAACTGTGGGACACCCTAAAATGGTCAAACCTCCAGATCATGGATATTCCAGAAAGGAGAGTATTCAGGCCAGAGGCAAAGAGACCACATTAAACAAAATTATTGCAAAAAAATTTTCTGAACCTCTCAAAAGAGAGGCCTATCCAGATATAAGAAGCCCACAGAAGATCAGACAGAACCAAAGAAGAAACTCTCCAAGACACATCATCATTAAAACTCTCAACAAAGAAAACAAAGAGAGAGTATCAAAAGCAGGAAAAGAGAAAGAATTCACAACATACAAAGGCAATCCTATCAGAATGACATCAGATTTCTCACTGGAAAACCTAAAAGCCAGAAGGGCCTAGAATGAAACATTTCAAATATGAAAAAACTATGGCTTCCACCCTAAGCTCCTCTACCCAGCAAAATTATGCCTGAAAATAGATAGTGAAAGACAATTTTTTTCATGAAAAAAGTCAACTCTATGATTATATGAACATAAAGCCAAACCTACAGAGAATGATTGAGGGAATACACACAGAATAAATAGTCAAACAAAGAATCTCAAGAGGCAACAGGAGAAGATCACAATAACCAAAATAGACCAGATTCTACATAGTATAAAACACAAGAAAGTACTAAATGCCACAAAATACCTCATCATGGCAGGGATTAATTCAAACTGCATAGTAATAACTTTATGTGTTATTATGGGTCTTAACTCACCTATCAAAATACACAGGTTATCAAGATGGATAAAAAACAATGGAACTTCCTATCTGCTATCTTCAAGAAACTGACCTCACCACTAAAGATAGATCCCTCTTCAGGGTGAAAGGTTGGAACATGATATTCCAAGCAAATAGAAATAAAAAACAAGCTGGTGTTGCTATAGTAATATCTGATAAAATAGACTTCAAACCAAAAGTAATCAAAAAGACAAAGAAGACTATTTCTTACTCATCGAGGGAATGATCCAACATGAGCACGTCACAACCATAAATATATATGCACCAAACACAGGTGCATCACAGTTCTTTTTTTTAATCTACTCAACAATAAAACAGAAGTAAACACAAACACCATTATAATTGGATATTACAATACCCCAGTATCATCAACAGAAAGATCATACAAGCAGAAAATCAAAAGGAAATAATAGAGCTCAACAAAATCAAAGAACTAGACCTAATAGATATCTACAGAATATTCCACCCCAACTCCACAAAATACACATTCATCTCAGCAACCCGAGGAACCTTCTCCAAAATTGACCATGTATTAGGCCATAAAGAGTGCCTTCATAAAGTCAGGAACATTGAGATAACTTCCTGCATCATGTCAGATTGCAATGCTATGAAGCTTGAAATCAACAAGAGACATATCCAAAACTCCCCCAGCTCCTGATGACTAAACAACACACTTTTAAATAATGAATGGGTCATGGAAGAAATCAAAAAATAAATTATAAAATTCCTAGAATTGAATGATAATGAAAACACAACATAACAAAACTTATGGGGAAAAAATGAAGGCAGTCATAAAGCAAAAATTCATAGCTCTAAATCCCTTCCTTACAGAGAGGGAGAGATCCTAAGTTAATAAGCTGACTGTCACCTAAAGGCACAGAAGAAACAAGAAGAATCCAACCTAAAGAGTTCCAGATAGAGGGCTGGAGAGATGGCTTAGCGGTCAAGCCCGCTTGTCTGTGAAGCCTAAGGGACCCTGGTTCAATGCTCGATTCCCCAGGACCCATGTTAGTCAGATGTACAAGGGGGCGCACGCGTCTAGAGTTCATTTGCAGTGGCTGGAAGCCCTGGCACACCCATTCTCTCTCTCTCTCTGCCTGTTTCTCTCTCTTGTCTGTTGCTCTCAAATAAACAAAAATAAATTAAAATTAAAAAGAGTTCCAGATGGAAAGAAATAATCAAGATTAGAAAGGAAATTAATGAATTTGAAACTAGGAACACATTTTAAAAAAATTCAACGAAACGAAGGGCTGGTTCGTTGAAAAAATAAGCAAGGTTGACAGAGCTATAGCCAAATTGGTCAAGCAAAAGAAAAACAAACAAAATAAGTCTCAAATTAACAAAATCAGAAATGAACAAGGAGAGATCACAACAGACATTAATGAAATTGGAGGAATCATCAGGCCATACTTCCAAAACCTCTCCTCCACAAAACTAAATAATACAGAAGAAATGGATGAATTCCATGACATGTACCACCTACAAAAACTAGCCTCAGAGGAGATTAATCTCCTAAACAAATCTATCACATCCATGAATATTGAAAAGGTAATCTAGGCACCGGCGGGCTGGTGGGCTGGAGGAAGCAGAGGGCAGGTGGCGCGGACGGACGCCAGCTACCCTGGACAGCGCATCAGCACCGGTGTGAAGGCATTGCTGTCCTGGAAGACGTTGTGGAGGGCGTGGACAGCACAGAGCTCCCAGCACTGTTTCTCATGGTAGATTTTTGGGGGTGCCACCTGGGGCAGCTCCAAGGATTCAGATTTGGCCTTGTTGCCTTTCCATGGCATGCAACTCATGTTTTTCGCCTTGGGTTCCAGAGAGGGCTGAGAACACCCCACTCTTCCCTCATGAGGGAGAGGAAGACTTTTTAGTCTCTTCACCCCTGGTACAGGAGCCAACCACTTGTTTCCTGAGCGTGAGCCATGGACTCTCATTCTGGGAGTCTCCAATAACCTTTCATGGCTGGCCCCCATCTACCATTTCCTCCTTCCCACCCAGAGCCCCACTAGCTCTGCCAATTCACTACAGTCTATATATCCTAGGCAGCCCTGGGTGGCCAAGCAGGAACTGTGAGTTGGGACAGTGGACGTTTCAGTACTTCCTTCCCAAAAGCAGGTCCTCACCGTCAGATAAGACCACCACCCACTGAGAGTAACAGGCAAGATGCTGCCCAGTCTCTCCTAGGCGGCCAGACATGGAGCTCCTACCAAGCATCACCTGTCTGTATCTGGGCACACAGCAAACAGCCAGGAGTCAGCTGGGGGAGCCAAGGGCACAGGCTGGACCTCTCAGTTCACTATTGATAGATGACTCAGGAAGATGCACAGGAATGTGCTGGGCCCACCCTCAGGGCTTGCATTATTTGCTCTGCCCCTCCACAGCTGCTGGGGCAGCCCTCTTATTGCAGTGGTGGGGGAAGGTGGGCATGAGCTCTGGCTCACAGGCTGTGGGAGAGGGGCATCCCAGTGTTGTGCTGGTGGATGACTTCCCAGGCAATAGGCTTCCAGGTCATGATGGGGTTCCTCATTTGGGCATGCACTGGGCTAGTCCTTCCTCCCTGGTGACCGTTTTGTGTGTCCCTGAGATGCCTGTGTCCCTCTTGCACAGGCCTGTGCTGGAAACCCACAGAGCATTTACAGAGGTGCTGGCCAAGCCGTCAAAGAGGAAAGCTTGAAGGGGGTCTGGCAAACTCACGTAGGGGTTTCCCCTTGAAATAGGAGCTCTCCAGGCGGTCCCCTGCTGTTTCCCTGAAGAACAATAGGCCATTAGTGGAAACTATGGTCTCAACAGCCCTCAATTCAACTTCCAATAACTGAAGTCTGGGACCTAGAAACTGATAGGAAGCTCAGAGTGGCTTTAATACCTAAGAGAGCAGAATCCACTCTGGACACCTAGTTGCCGAGTGTCTACTATGTCTGGGACAAGAACACCTATAGCTCATGCTCTGAGAAGCCATCTTCAAAAAATTCCAGTTGAGCTGAGGTACAGTCAGTGGTACAGGGCTTGCTTGGTACACACGAAGCCCTAGGACACCCCTCCCCCAACCACAAAAAGTATTAAGGATTTGGGTTCAAGGTGTCCTTGCACAGAGAGAGGTCAGTGTTCTCTCCTAAGAGGCATATAGGGACCTGTAAGTTAGGTCTGCACCTTTTCTTGGGGTCATACATGAAGAGGAAATTGAGCAGACGCAGTCCAGTCCCTGAGAGCCATGGGAACTTGTGCTTGAGGTTATTGTAAGGCTGTTTCCTCAAGCTCTACTGGCCAGCCAGGGGCAGCTTGGAAAAACCTAGCCAGATGTTCTCACTTGGCATCCCCAGCAGCTGCACAATCAAGTCAATCTGGTGGGTCTCAAGACGTGCCAGGGAGGAGGGGCTTGTGAGCCAGTAGTTCTGCCAGGATGCAGCCCACAGCCCACATGTCAATGCTGGTAGTCTGGGTGGTAGTTTCCAGCATCAGCTCAGGGGCTTGTTACCACAGCGTAACCACCTTGGGGGTCACTGGCTTTACTGGGACACCATAGGCCCGGGCCAGACCAAAGTCCACTGTCTTCACACAGCCCCTATCCGTCATGAGCAAGTTTGAGGCCTTCACGTCCCTGTGCATGATGAGGTTGCTGTGCAGGTACTGAAGGCACTGAAGCACCTGCAGCATGATGCCCTTGACCTGGGCCTCAGAGCAGGGCGCTGACATATTCTCCAGGAGACTGGCCAGATCTTGCTCACAGTAAGCCATGACCAGGAAGATGCTCTCCAGGTGGTTACCAACCACCACCTCCTTCAGTTCCACGATGTTCAGGTGGCGGAGACGCAGGAACAGTGTGATCTCCCGCAGGCTGCTGATGGGAATACCATCTTTCTCCTTGTCCATCTGCACCTTCTTCAGGGCAACAATTTCATCTGTCTGAGTGCCCCGGGCCCGATACACTATGCCACAGGTGCCCTCGCCAGTGCATTTCAGCTTCTCAATTCCTTCACGCTCTGGCATCGCCCCAGCCTGTGTTCTGGTGGCACCGTGAAGAAACCTTCCTTACGGATACACTTCAGACAGATCTGATCCGACTCGGGGTCTGCCTCCGCCATGCCCAACGCTGGTGCCCCCCCACTCATTGTGTGTCCATGAATAACTTCTTAAGCAAACTATAAAACATGATGCTTAGGCTGGGGCCGTAGCTCAGTATGGCCAGCATGCTTGAGAGGGGAGGGGAAGATTGAACCCCTGCAAGGTGAGGACTTTGAGATGACAGAAGACTCTGTTCATGTCTGCTTTGTGTCCAGAGTTGATGTGGACAGTTCTACAATGAGGGAATCACTTAACCTTCCCAGCCACACCGATGGTAAGAGGAGAACAAGATACGCCCAGAGGGAACATTTACCTGAGAGTGTGCTCTCCCTGGTGTCAGAGTCAAGCCTGGAAGTCCAGGATGCTAAAGCCTGGAAGCCTCTTTGTGCTGCCTGCCCACACTGCCCGCTTTATGTTCAGGGGCTGCTGGACCTTCCCCTGGGGCAGGGTGGATGATATAGATGAAGGACCACCTAACAATTTCTGTGGAATATGTAGGTGGGAAATTTGAACATTTGCCTATAACAGACTCACCAGGCTTCTCCCAAAACCTCTCCAAAAAGCCAATCTAGGTCAAAATCCTTCTTGAGTTTTCTACTTTGGTTTTGAAGTCATCATAACTCCACACATGCTGGTTGCTGGTCTTTGGTTGGCGATCTTGACAAATTTGTCACTGTGCCTCCCTGCTTTGAGACCATGGAACAGAAGCTAGAGCAGGAGGGACAGGAGGCTGGTAGGCTCACTGCCATTGCTTCTCTTTGTAAATACTCCATCATGTTTATAGAGGAGTAATTCATTGTAGGAGTATGTCAGTTCTCCCTGTTTGATCTATAAGTTCACTGTCATCATCTCTTTAAACTGCAGAGCTAGGAATGCCCTTGGAGTGCATGTTATTCAATAACAATAAATTCTTGTACAGTAAAAAAAATAAAAAGGAAAAGGTAATCTAAAATCTCCCCCCACTACTCCTCCTGCCATAAAAAGTCCATGACCAGATAGCTTCTCAGCTAAATTCTATCAAACTGCATTCAAGAATTGAAACAAATTTTTCTCAGACTGTTCTGCATAATCAGAGACCAGGGAATCCTCCCCAACTCCTTTGATGAAGCTAGAAACACCCTACTGCAAAAAGAGACAGATATGCAACAAGGAAAAAAAAAAAACTATAAACCTATATTGCTTATGAACTTAAATGCATAGATCCTGAATAAAATCCATGCAAACTGAATTCAACAACACATCAGAAAGAAAGAAAAAAAAAAAAAACAGTATCCAACTTAATGAAGTAGGCTTTATTCCAGGGATGCAGTGTTGGTATAATATACAGAAATTAGTCAATGTAATATACCACATAAGTAAACATAACCATAAGAACCACATGATTATCTCAATTGATGCAGAGAATACCTTTGATAAAATGCACCACCACTTCATGTTCAAAACACTATAAAAATAGGCATGGTGTTTTAAATCTCAACACAATAAAATCTATATATAAATCTCCTAAAGCCTAAATACTACTTACTGTGGAAAAACTCCAGGAGTTCCCACTGAGATTGGGAAGAAGACAGGGGTTCCCAATCTCACCAGTGCTCTTCAACATAGTACTAGAATTACTAACCCAAACAATACTACAGGATAAAGAAATAAAAGGTATTCAAATTGGAACAGAAGAAATCAAGTTAGCCCTATTTGCAGATGACATGATCCTATATATAAGTGATCTGAAAGTCTCCATCTCAAAACTTCTAAAGGTGATAAATTCTTTCAGCAAATTGGCAGGATGCAAAACCAATGCCCCAAATAAGTAGCTTTTCTATTTGCAAAGGACAAATATACAGAGAAAGAAATCTCAGGTTGTCACATTGTCAATAGCAGCAGCAGCAACAACAACAAAACCCTTGGAATAACACAAACCAAGAACGTGAAAGGCCTATATAATGAAAACATAAAAACACTCAAGAAAAAAATAGAGGAGGATTTGAGAAGATGGAAAGCCCCCCCCCCCAATGCTCCTGGATAGGTAGACTTAATATTGTGAAAATGGCAATTCTACCAAAAGCAATATACAGATTTAACACAATACCAATAAGAATACCAGCACCATTCTTCATAGCTATTGAAAAAAAATCCTAAAATTCATATGCAATGGCAGAGGGCCTCAGATATCCAAACATATCCTCTGGAAAAAAAAAAGCTATATTGCAAAGTTATCATGACAAAAACAACATGGTACTGGAATAAAAATAGAAACATAGACCAATGGAACAGAATTGACAACCTAGACCTTAGGTCACATAAATACAGCTGCTTGATCTTTAACAAAGGTGCCAATAATGTAGACTGGAGAAAAGACAGCATTTTCAACAAATGATGTTGAACAAATTGTATGACCATATGTAGAAAAATGAAGTTATACTCACTTATTTTGCCATACACAAAAACCATGTCCAAATGGATCAATATAAGACCTGAAGCTGTTCAACTACTGGAAGAAAAGATTGGAGGCACTCTCTATGACACAGGACTGGGAAAAGACTTCCTGAACAAAACCCCAGTAGCCCAGAAAATTAAATAAGCAGTCATGCAATGGGATCTCATGAAGCTAAAAAGATTTTGCACAGACAAACATATCATAATCAGAGCCAGTAGGTTACGCACTGAATGGGAGAAAATATTTGGTGACTATGCCATGGAGAGAAACCTAACATCCAGAACCTACAAAGAACTCAAAAAAACTAAACAATAAAAAAAAACCCACCCCACTCCAAAAGTGAGGCAGAGAACTAAATAGAGAATTCCCAGAGGAAGAATTACAGATGGCTAACACACACTTAATAAAATGTTCAACATAACTAACAATTAAGGAAATGCTAATTAAAGCAAATATGAGATTCCAACATACCCCAGTAAGGATAGCAAAAATGTAAAAAATGAAAACAAATGTCCCAGAGGATGTGGAGAAATAGGTATACTCATTCACTGTTGGTAGGAATATAAGCTGCTAAAATGACTATGGAAATCAATACGGGGAACTCCTGAAAAGGATGAATATAGAGCTACCAACAGACCCTATTATTCCCTTGTTTGGCATTTACCATAAAAGCTCCACATCTCAGTACAGATATATTTGCTCAAACAAGTTTATAGCTGCTCAATTTATAATAGTCAATACCTGGAATCAACCCAGTTGCCCATCATTGGATGAATGGATAACCAAAATGTGGTATATCTACATGATGGAATTCTACACAGCAGTAAGAAAAAAAATGACAAAACGAAATCTGTAGAAAAATGGTCGAACCTGTAACAGATCATTCTAAGGGAACTCACACAATCACAGAAAGACAAACGTTGCATGATCTCACTCATCTGTGGTTCCTAACCTGGATCAACATGAGCAGCTGACATACTTGAATGTCAGACATAGGAAGGGCCCTGGGCTAAAGCAAATCTATGCAGTCTGATATGAAGGCCTCAGACTAGGGAGTGATCACAGCAGCCTGAAGCACAGGTCAAATCTCAGGGACCACTGGCAGGGGAGCTCCAACCCCCATTATCAGGGATTGCAGTGAGCCAGGAACCCCCCATTCTTGGGAGTTGCAGTGAGTCTGGACCCCTGAAAAAAATCTTGGACCCCAAGATCAGCAGGAAGTAATCCCACTCCCTCTCCAAGCACAGGATACCTGGACATTCAGATAAGACTTAGGCTTTGTCCATAACCCTGTGACCTTTGGCCAGTTGCCTAGGAAACTCCTTATATGGTATCAGCCAGCACCTTTGTACAGCCCATTCCACTGTACCTTATACCTTCCCCCAACACCATTGCTTATGTGCTGGAATGTATGTCCCCATATACTAATTAGGCATCAGCAAGCAACCTTGTACATCCAATCCCCTTAGAACCCTCAACTGCTTATAAACTCATTTCCCTATTGATTAAAGAGAGCCATTCACAGTCTGTCTCCTAAGAGTGATTCTTGCATACTCACCACCATGGTTGCCTGGGCGCCTTGCGGGACCAACACTGGCCCAAGGACACAGGAAACTACAGCTGGTGCCTGAACAGGGACCCTATGAGACAGGACAGGATAGGGGAGTGATCTCTCAGAGGGGCTGGGAGATACCAGCCCATATGGCCTTGCCTCTACATTTTTAAGGGCTGGCAGGTTTCAGCTTCTCCATCCTCCATCAGAGAAAGCCAGTCTTTCTCCATCAGAGAGAAACTATTTTTCTCTTTTTCCTCCTTTACTTTGGGTTTGCATTATAGTCTTGGCTTTTACACCTTTTTTCTATTATGAATAATATTGTTTCCCACCAAAAGGAATCACAGATTCATATATTCAGGGTTTTCCTTACAATCAGCTCTACCAGGGAGAGGGAGGCTAGCTCCTTTTGGGAAGAAGCCCTCCAGGTTGCCCCCTGGATGATTTCTGGGGATCCATGTGACCCACACATGTAGCATAGCTTATCTCACTAGGAAATGAAAAGTTCAGGAAGGAAATTTCCCCTCACACCCTTTTCATCTGCTTTCAAGTTTCTCCACTAGGGCAGCAGCAAAACTGCAAGTTAGGTTTGCAAGCACTCCGAAGCAGCTCGGGTCAAGTGGCAGGCTCATGCATGCCCAGACAATGGCACCTCACCCCATGCACATGCCATGTATCCCCCTACTTTTCCTGTGGTCCCCAATAGTCCCAGGAGCTCCTTCCCTTCTTTCCTCTTTGGGTAGCCAGACTCAGGCCAGTGGGCCAGCTGTCATCTTGGCCATTACATCCACATGTACCAGACCAGACCCTGGGTGAGTGCCTGGGAACTGGGTGGGGCTGAAGCAGGGATGGGATGATCTCTGCCTAGCCACTGCAGCGCCTGCACCATAAGTGGAAAGAAAAAAAAATCATGTTTAACTAAAGCCTATGGTGAACTGAAGTTTTATGTAAACAATGTCACATTTTGTTACATAATATCATAAATATAATTAGTAAGTTTATGTTCTAGTTCAACTTCAATTTACATAGAGGATTACTGAAAACAAAATTCTCTCTGAGGTGGTGACATAATTTGTCAGGTATTTTAAATTAAAAAAAAAAGTGTAATGTCTTGTTACTTAAAAGGAGGAGGCAAGCTGGGTGTGGTGGCATACACCTTTAATCCCAGCCCTTGGGAGGCAGAGGTAGGAGGATCACTGTGAATTGGAGGCCACCCTGAGACTATGTAGTGAATTCCAGGTCAGCTTGACCTAGAGTGAGACCCTATCTTGAAAAACAAAACAAAAAAAGGAGGAAGCAACTGACCTGACTTCTAGGACAGCCTGCCTAAAGCAAGGGACAAAATCTGCCTTAGTTACTCCTAATAAAATCGTTTCCAAGTGTGTTAGAGGTATTGATGTCATTAAATTGTCTTTAATCTATACTAGATGCTTCTTTGTTGTTGAGTAATAGGATTAATCAATTTATTGTAGTTTTTCTTAATAGTCTTATAAGAAAGATGGTTAATTCTGGGGTGAGATGAGTTGACTAAAGGAAATGGGAAGGAAGTTTTCAATGTTGGGCATAGAAATCTCATTGAATTGTGTGTGTGTGTGTGTGTTACTTAGATCAAATTGTTAAGGTATATGGATAGTGTGTAGGAAAGAATTTTCAGGCTAAACCTAAACCCTATGCATAAATTTAAAGATATTTCAACAGTTTACATACTTTTTTTGTTTGTTTGTTTTTGTTTTGTTTTGTTTTTGAGGTAGGGTCTCACTCTAGCCCAGGCTGACCAGGAATTCACTATGGAGTCTCCGGGTGGCCTCAAACTCACAGCAATTTCTCCTACCTCTGCCTCCTGAGTACTGGGATTAAAGGTGTGTGCCACCATGGTCAGCTTCAGTTTACAAACTTTTAAGAAACAAAAAACTAATTTTCAAGCTAAAATATGTTGGTAGCTTGCTTAAGCTTTATCAAATTTAAGTCATGGATAAAACAAAATTGTTCTATGCTAATAAAAATTTCTATGGTACATAAAATCAATGGCTACCAATTAATCTGAAATCACTGGTTGTCAAATGGGGTTTGTTCTTTCAAAACCGATTTTTCAAAGGTTGTATTACAATTTATCTGGCTGTTTTGGCTCAAATAAGACCAGATTCTGCTCTATTATATGAAAAGTAACTGTCTCTTTTCTGGCATCTTAATCCAGTGCTTATAACAAAATTAACTCTTAAGACATATTCCCTAATTTAGGGTAGAGTCTCATGCTGAAACTATGGTCCTCATCTGAGAAAAATAATTTCGAGTTCTCCAGTCCTGTTTACAATGTTCTCTGGGTAATTGGTACCCACACAATTATCTAAACTAATGAAAGATATTTACAAACACAGGTGCTAAGACTTTATACTGTCTTACTTGTCCTTTTCTAAAAATTTCCAGCTTAAATTAATTAGGTTGTTTGTAAACTAATTTGTGTTGTTTTCAAGACTGGTAACAGGTGCTGCCTGTATTTATAGCCATGAGATAAAGTATAAGATGTGCCTACCTTCTATGCCGCAGATAGGGCTTATGCTGCCACAGTACAACAAAAATTTAAAAGGCTGGACAAAATGATTTTAAAAAGCTCTTGCGCCATTTGTTAACTAATTCTATTACAGTAATCAAATGCGCTCTATATCTGTACATACATTCAGGCTGGTGTAACTTCCTTTCTAAGTGTGTTAATCACCTATGTAGAAGCCAAAGCCAATAGGAATTATCACAGCAAATAGTGCCAATATTTTGGCCTGTGCTCCCAGGTCATGAGGCCAATGGAGATGATGGGATACCTCTACACTGGCTCCCTGGTAAGTCACCTGTCTTCCTGAGCAGGGGGGATATGGAGACCCAAGCAAAACTGGTGTACAGTCTGAAACAAAAGAGTCACAGTTGAGGAGCAATCAGTCCTTGTGGCTTCCCAAAGAAGGGAAAACTACTTGGCCAGCATGACTCTGACTCATCCTAACAGACAGAAAACACAGACAGAATAAGATATAGGGCTACTCCTGGGTCCCTAAAGTCTCTTTGGAGAGCCATTAGTGTCCTCCAAAATTAATCCTTAATAAAATTTTGGCTATCTGCATGGTCTTAAACACTCAGAGAGAAATGTATAACTAAAGATAAAAAACCTTAAACATATAAATGGCCTACTAAGTAATACAAGAGCTTTCCAAGAGGAGAAACAACAAAACCTTAAGACATTGTTCCCCATCTCTAATAGTTCTAATTCTATATAATAATAATAACAAAACTATAGATGTCAGAGGGTTATTTTCAAATCTAAGAATAGATAAGTTCTGAAACCAAATATATGTATATTTTCATAACCAGGACCTTTTGTGTCAATACTCCCACTCTCCTATGGTGTGAAGGGATAACCACCCCATGCATAAATATTTCCTCTCCCACTTATTATTCCCCAGAATTGATTGTTTCACAGGTGTATCTCTATGAGAAAAAAGTGGCCTGTAAACTACTCCTGTGCCAACTGAAAGAAATTTTCATCCCTCGTCTGGTGGCCTTGGTGTGATGCTCTTTCTGTGTGTCTTGGGTGACCAACAGCTTCAAATCTCTCCAGAGACAATTAAACTCTCTCACAGGTGTGGTACTTCAAAACCATCTAGCCTTAGACCTCATTACTGCTCAACGTGGGGGCATATATGTGGTCTTGGGAAAAAAAGAATTTTTTTTATTATCAGTCTCTCTTTTATTTATTTATCTTTTAAAATTTTTATTAACATTTTCCATGATTATAAAATATATCCCATGGTAATTCCCTCCCTCCCCACCCCCACACTTTCACGTTTGAAATTCCATTCTCCATCATATTACCTCCCCGTTACAATCATTGTAATTACATATATACAATATCAACCTATTAAGTATCCTCCCCTCTTCCTTTCTCTACCCTTTATGTCTCCTTTTTAACTTACTGGCCTCTGCTACTAAGTATTTTCATTCTCACGCAGAAGCCCAGTCATCTGTAGCTAGGATCCACATATTAGAGAGAACATGTGGCGCTTGGTTTTCTGGGTCTGGGTTACCTCACTTAGTATAATACTTTCCAGGTCCATCCATTTTTCTGCAAATTTCATAACTTCATTTTTCTTTACCGCTGAGTAGAACTCCATTGTATAAATGTGCCACATCTTCATTATCCACTCATCTGTTGAGGGACATCTAGGCTGGCTCCATTTCCCAGCTATTATAAATTGAGCAGCAATAAACATGGTTGAGCACGTACTTCTAAGGAAATGAGATGAGAGTTGGGTGTTAAAGTCACCCACCACCACTATGTTTGGTGTTATCTGTGACCTTAGTTCTAATAGTGTTTGTTTGATGAATTTGGGAGCCCCCATGTTAGGTGCATATATGTTTAGGATTGTAATGTCCTCCTGTTGGAGTGTGCCCTTAATCAATATAAAGTGACCTTCCTTATCTTTCTTGACTAACGTCGGACTAAAGTCTACCCTGTCTGATATTAGGATAGCAACCTCTGCTTGTTTTCTAGGCCCGTTTGCTTGAAACACCATCTTCCAACCTTTCACCCTAAGATAATGTCTATCCTTTGTAGAAAGGTGAGTTTCTTGGAGACAACAAATTGTAGGATCCTGCTTTTTAACCCAGTCTGCAAATCTATGTCTTTTCGTTGGGGCATTGAGGCCATTGATATTAAGAGATATTATTGAAAGGTGTGTATTTGTGTTTCCCATTTGTGTGTGTGTGTGTGTGTGTTTCTGGTTCTACCTGCGCTCTCTTCTGTTAACTAGTATTTGAGTATTGCTTGTTTTTTCTAGGTTCCTTATATGTGTGCTTTTCCTTTTCTTCAGCATGGAGGATTCTATCAAGTATTTTCTGTGGAGCTGGTTTTGCTTCAAATACTCCTTTAACCTGCTTTTGTCATGGAATGTCTTTATTTCTCCATCTATTTGAATGGATAACTTTGCAGGATAAAGTAACCTTGGTTGACAGTTGTTATCTTTCAGAACTTGGAATATATCACTCCAAGCCCTTCTGGCTTTAAAAGTTTGTGTTGAATAATCTGATGTAATCCTGATGGGCTTGCTTTTGTAGGTAACTTGATTTTTCTCTCTAACTGCTTTCAATATTTTTTCTTTGGTATGTGTGTTTGGAAGTTTGATTATAATATGGCGAGGAGAGGTTCTTTCTGGGTTTTGTCTGGCCGGGGTTCTAAAGGCTTCCTGTATCTGCATTGGCACCTCTTTCCCAATTTGGGGGAAATTTTCTTCTATGATTTTGTTGAAGACGCCTACTATGCCTCTGGAGTGGAGTTCTTCTCCTTCTACTATGCCCTGAATTCTTATATTGGATCTTTTCATAGTGTCCCGAATATCTTGAAATTCCCACTCATACTTTTCTATAAGTTTGTCTTTCTCTTTGTTGGACTGCATTAGGTCTGCCACCTGGTCTTCTAGCTTAGATATTCTGTCCTCTCCCTCATCCATCCTACTGGTGAGATTTTCTACAGAGTTTTTTATTTCATTAACTGTGTTCTTCATTGCTGGTAATTCTGACTGGTTTTTCTTTATTATTTCTATTTCCTTATTTATGTCTTGTATTGCCTTCTTTATTTCATGAAATTGGTGTCCTGCATCTTCTTTGATTCCTTTGATTTCCTCTTTAAGTTCCTCTTTGACTCCTTTGATTTGTTCTCTGACTTCTTTGAACATATTTACAATCATTCTTTTGAACTCTTTCTCAGGTATTTCCTCTAACTCTTTCTCACTGGAGGACATTTCTGATGCATTAATACTTTTAGGTGTGTTTATATCATCTTGGTTTTTAGTGTTTCTTGTGTTATAATGTATATACTTTTGCATCTTGGATTAAGTTAATGCTTGGATTTTCTAGCTAGCTGTGCATTCTTAGCTGTATCAATTGATTTGATGTAATATATTTTCAGGGTAGGACCTTAAGGTGTTAGGTGTGGCTCTTAAGACTCTCAGAGTATCTACAAAGATGTTCTTAGGGGTTGAGTTTCCCTGCTATAGGAGTATTCAAGCAGGCTGAGTGGAATAAAATACAGGTAGATTCTAAAATTTAACTAAACACTGTGCACATTCAATCAAAAACAGCCCCAAGTATGTATGCAAGAGTAGTTATTATAACGACCAGATCATCTATCAACAAAGAGGTTAAGATTTCTGGTCAGTTGAGGGATCCAAGTCAGCTTGCGACCAAGTGAGACCCTTCCCTGGTGCAATCCCAGCTACCTTGGATGATTTTGGTGTCAGTCAAGTTGCTGCCTGGGCTGTCGGGCTGCTGTTCTGATTTCTGGAGCTGGGCACTTGCTTTTCCTGCGGGGCAAACCGAGCCTGGCAAGTGTGGCCCTGCAGATCCGCACCCCTGCTGCTGGAACTGCTGCTGCTCAAGCTGCCCCTGCTAGGACTGTAGCCACTGCTGCTGAAGGTGCTGCTGGACCCACTGCTGCCTCTGCTGCTACTGTAGCTGCCACTGCTGGAGCCACCACTGCTGCTGAAGCTGC
Organism: Jaculus jaculus; assembly: GCF_020740685.1. NCBI lineage: Eukaryota > Metazoa > Chordata > Mammalia > Rodentia > Dipodidae > Jaculus > Jaculus jaculus. The sequence goes on from NW_025423496.1 coordinate 799,869, forward strand.
TGCTGCTGTGTCTACTGCCGCTGCTCCCCCTGAAGCTGCTGCTGCCGAGTCTGCCGCTTGATCATTCTAGTCCACCATCAAGAGAGCTTCTTTAACAAATGAAGAATGCCAAAATTTCTCACTGAAGAAAAAACTGCCTCTGTATCAAATGGTGCTGGGAAAACTGGAAATTCAAAAGCAGAAGAATGAAGATTGATTCTTTTCTCTCACATTGCACAAAAGTCTACTACAAGTGCACCAAAGACCATAATGTGAGACCTGAAACAATGAAACTGCTGGAGAAAAATGTTGGGGAAGCACTTCATAATGTATAAATGGGTCAGACCTTTCAAACTTGGGTTATTTTTTTATGCCAAGAAAATAAGGTCAATATTTGACCAATGGAAAATCACAAAATTTAAAAAAAAAACAAAAAAAAAACAACACCGTTTTACAGGAAAGGAAACAGCCAAGCAGGTGAAAAAAGCAGCCTTAAAATGTGAGACTATCATTGCTTGCTATATGCCTGACAGGAAGCTCTTACCTTAGGTATACAAAGAACTCAATAACTGAAAACAAATAAAACTACCCAATCAAAATATAGGCTATGGAGTTTAACAAAGTATTCTCAAAAGAAGTAAAAATAGCAATAAGTGTCTGAAAAAGCATTCCAGATTTTTATGTGTCATGGAATACAAATTAAAAATACTTTGTGATTCCACTTTACTCTGGTTGGAATGGCTATGATCAAGACATCAAATGAGGAGCCTGGGAAGATGGCTAAACAGTTAATGTTACTTGGTTGTAAAGCTCCTAAGTCCAATTTCATTTATCTAGTACTCATGTAAATCCAGATGTACAAAGGGGTATATGCATCTGGAGTTTGTTTTCAGTGACAAGAAATTTTGGCATGCCCATATACACTCTCTACCATTGTTCACAAATAAGTAAATATTTGTGAAAAGGAAATCAAATGACAAACAATGCTATTGAGTATGAGAGGAGGAACACCTGTGCACTCCTCATGGAACAAAACTGGTGTAGCCATTTTGGAAAGGCCTGTAGAAATTTCTAGAAACCTAAACATAGAGCTATTATGTGAGCCAACTATAACTCTGCTGAACACATTCTCAATTGACTCTACACCAACTACAGAAACATTTCTTTCAGCCATGTTTATTGCTGAACCCCTCTCAATAGAAAGGAAATTGAACCAGCCTAGAGAAAATCAATTGAGGAATTAATAATGAAAATGTTATAAATATACATAATGAAATTCTATTCAATCATATAAATATAAAATCTTCTAGGGAACAGATGTAACTTGAAGATGTTATAGGAAGTAAGATAAACCAGACATCAAACTGTAAGCACTGCAAGTACTCTCTCATATGCTGAAGCTAGCTGAGTACCACTGTGTATGTGTGTTATTGTGGGAAATAGAATGTAGGTTACAGAAAATTAGAAAGGAGCCTATTAGAGAGGAAAAATGAAGTCTCAAGGGAATAAGGTAGAGAAAGTAGCAGAGGGTAAGTAATCTGAAAGGCAAAGGCAAAATACTGAATGTAGAAGTGTAAAATCAAGGTAGAAGAGGAACAACAGAACTGATAAGAGATAGGAAAAAGCTAAGCCAAAATGAAGTATGTTTATAAATAGAGAATAAAATATTTCAAACAAAATTGTACACATTAAACAAAATAAAATGGAAAAAAATCAAGAAAAAACTGCATAAATTCTAAACTAAAGCATCCTCTCAAAATTATAACAAAAAGTAGTAAGACCTTACTGCTGAAGACTCCACATGCTTGGGCTGCAGGTCACTCAAAAATAAAGGTGCAAGTGAGATGAAAACTTCTCCTCTGTAAAATAGCTGACAGAAAGCTGGAAAAAGCTTATGCTGCATGCATTCCTATGGGAGAGAGAAGTCATCAACAGTGATAAACAGCAGAGGACAATGCAAGGCTTAAGACTAATCAGACAGGCTAAATATGCCAACTGGTACAAGAGTGGCATGGCTGTTATGGGAAAAACTAACTGCTCCACAGAAGGGAATATATGTCCAGTACTGAAAACCTTGTCAGAAGTCTATTGAGGGGGGATGCCATGAGCCCTAGGGGAGTAATGCTTGCTATTGTCTGGTTAAATGAATATATTATGCTCACAAAACTGTTGTTTACCACTATTTTAATATTTATACCCATATATTAATACTACTCTCACTTTTGTTTACAGAAGCTTCTTTTTGCAGATGTCAGTGACCACTGGAATGAGTCAAAACTTACAATAATTCTGACAAGTGACAATGGAGTGTTTAGCACTAAGACATGTCTATCACATCTTCTAAAACTCGGGGTTCATTGCAGAAAAAATGGTGGAAAGAATGAGAGCCAAAAAGAAAAAGAAAAAAGGTAGGTCTACTTTCAAGGCAATCTTCCAGACACGAAATGGTCTGAATATCCATTACCTCACAGTGCCTAGTACTACCTACACAAGACCTTTATCACAGGAGGAAAAGATGATGACTTCAAAATAAGAGAGTAGCTGAGCATGATGATGCATGCCTTTAATTCCAGCACTTGGGAGGCAGAGGTAGGAAGACTGCCATGAGTTCAAGGCCACCCTGTGACTACATTGTAAATTCCATGTCAGCCTGGGCTAGAGTGAAACCTTGCCTCAAAAACCTAAACAAAACAAAAGACTAATTGAGAGGGGGAAGGGAAAATGGATGGTAGGTTTTAAGGGAAAAGTGCAGGTAAGAAGGGAATTATCATGGTTTTGTTGTCTGTAATTATGGAAGCAGTCAATAAGAATTAGAACTAAATAAATCAAAAACATATAAATTGTTTAGAAAGACCCATACCAAGCATTTTTTTTTTAAATCAGTACTTAGAAGTTTTTCAAAGTGAAAATCCTGTGGCCAAACAAATTCACTGACAAATGCCACCAAAAATTTAAGAAAAAAAATCTATCACCATTACCTGTTCCACAAAACAGAAAGGAAGGGAACCATACCAAGCTCATTCTAATGAAGCTGGTATTGAGCTCAGGCCAAAATGAGATAAAAACATCAGAAGGAACAAATACTAGTAGATCAATTTCCCTAGTGAATACAGATGTAAAAATACTCAACAAAGAACCAGCAAACTTGGCTGGAAAGATGGCATAGTACTTTAAGCACTTGCCTGCAAAGTCTAGGGACCCAGGTTTGATTCTGAAGTACCCACATAATGCACATGCACAAGGTGGCACATGCATCTGGAGTTCATTTGCACTGGTTGGAGGCAGTGGTGTACCTACTTTCTCTGTCTGTCTTCCTTTCTGCTTCCTTTTCCTTCTGCTATCTCTCAAACACAAAAATGTGGCTGGAACTTGCCTGTGAAGCCTAAGGACCCAGGTGCTGTTAAAAACAGGATTATAGACCAATGGAACAGGATTGAGGATCCAGACTTTACATGAAGTAAATACAGGTACTTGATCTTCAGCAAAGGCTCTAGTAATGTACACTGGAGAAAAGACATCATCTTCAACAAATGGTGCTGGACAAACTGGATAACCATATGCAGAAAAATGAAACTAAACCCACACATCTTGCTATGCACAAAAATCAAGCCCAAATGGACCAAAGACTCAATATAAGACTGGCAGCTTGACTACTAATGGAAGAAAAAATAGAACTTTCCACAATATAAGAACGAGAAAAGACTTCCTTAACAAAACTCCAGTAGCTCAGAAAGTTAAACAATCACTCAATCATTATCTCATGAAGCTGAAAAGATTTTTCAGACATACAATAAGCAGGGCCAAGAGACCACCCACAGAATTGGAGAAAATTTTGCTGGCTACACAACTGACAAAGGCCTAATTTCTAGAATCTAAAAAGAACTCAAAAACGTATAAAAAAAAAAAAATCAAACAACCCACTCACAAAGTGGGGCAGAGAACTGAGCAGTTCTCTGAACAGAGGAAGAAATACAAATGGCAACACACACTTAAGAAAATGTTCACCATCCCTAATCATCAAGAAAATGCAAATGAAAACAACTATGAAATTACACCTTATCCCAGTAAGGATAGCAAGCATTAAAAAAAAAAAAAAATCAAATGAAAACAAATGCTGGTGAGGAGGAGAAGAAACAGAAACACTCATTCACCATTGGTGGGAATGTAAGATTGTACAACCACTATGGAAAACAATATGGAGCCTCCTTAAAAGGTTGACTAGAGACTTAACAACAGACTCCGTTATTTCCTTCCTGGGCATTTACCCTAAATGCTCCATGCCTCAGTTCAGAGCTCAACCATGTTTACAACTACTCAATTCATAATAGCTAAGAAATGGAATCAACCCAGGTGCCCATCATTAGACAAATGGATAACCAAGATGTTGTATGGAATTCTACACAGTAGTAAGAAAAAAATGACACAATGGAATTTGCAGAAAAATGGTCTAACTTGGAACAGATCATATTCAGTCAACTCACCCAATCACAGAAAGACAACTGTTGCATGATCTCACTCATCTGTAGCTACTAACCTGGATCAGCCCAAGATGCTGACATACCTAATAGGCACCTCGAGGACTGGACAATAGGGAGAGAGGGGCAGGAGGGGAGAGTTAGGGTTGGGGAGACACAAAACTGGACCCAAATGAAACTGGTACCATAAAATCCTACAGTCTGGGGCTGGAGAGATGGCTTAGTGGTTAAGTGCTTGCCTGTGAAGCCTGCGGACCCCGGTTCGAGGCTCGATTCCCAAGGACCCATGTTAGCCAGATGCACAAGGGGGCGCGCGCATCTGGAGTTCGTTTGCAGTGGCTGGAGGCCCTGTAGTGACCATTTTCTCTCTCTCTCTCTATTTGCCTCTCTCTCTCTCTCTCTCTCTCTGTCACTCTCAAATAAATAAATAAAAATGAACAAAAAAAATTTTTTTTTAATCCTATAGTCTGGAAGACACACCAATAGGCTGAACCCTCATCAGGACCTTAGAGGGAACATTTGAATCAACTGGCCCTAGAGAGGGTGAGATGAAGCCTAACCTTAATTTCCTCCTGTCTGTCTGTCTGTCTCTCTCTCTCTCTTTCATATTTTCTTTCTTTTCCTGACCAGAAGGAAATGATTTATTTCAACTTAAAGTTTTAAGGAAAAAATTTACCATAGCAGGGAAAGCATGGCAAGAACACACAGCATGTGACCTTTTGTCACCTCAGCTTGGAGGAAGCAGCAAGAGTAAGCTAGCACTGGCAAGGTGGATAGAGGTTAAAAATCTCAAGGGCCTCTCCCAGCAGTACACCATCTCCAACAAGACTCTACCTAGCAATAGCTCTATAACCTGGGGAGAAAATATAATGCTTAATCCCAAACACATGTACCTGTGAGGGACATTTTACATTCAAATACCAGAGGATATGACAAATAAATGTGAGCATTACTTTTAAAATAATGGGAACATATCAGTCATATCTGGTATAATGGCCACTTTCTCAGTTTCATTATTTAATGCCTTCATTTCATTAGAAAATATCTCTAAAATGTTCAGAGTTTAATAGCAAATAAAGTGCTCACAAAATCCATTCTATTAATATTATCCCATGCAGAAGCTAGAGAGATGGCTCCACAGCTAAGTCACTTGCCTACAAAACCTAAAGACCTAGGTTTGATTCCTGTGTCTACATAAAGCCATCAGCAGAAGAAAAAAGGTGGAGGACAAACAGCAAAAGAAGCCACATGAGGAGGAAGACAAGAGATGGAAGAGAAGGAACAGAAAGAGAAACAGGGGAGTGAGGAGGAGGAAGAGGAGAACTCAGAAGTTCACCAGGAGTGGTGGTACACATCTTTTATTTCAGCACTTACGAGGCAGAGTTGGAGGATCACTATGAGTTTAAGGCCAGTCTGGAACTACAGAGTTATTTCCAGGTCAGCCTGGGCTAGAGAGAGACCCTAACTTGAAAACCAATCCAGTTGTTCACCATTATTATTAATCACAGAAATTCAAATTCAAATTACATGCCACTGAAGATTATTACTATGCAGACCTTTGGAAGAATTACATGACCAAAGGCTGGCAAGAATATGGATCAACAGGGGCTGGAGAGATGGCTTAGCAGTTAAGCACTTGCGTGTGAAGCCTAAGGACCCTGGTTTGAGGCTCGATTCCCCAGAACCCACGTTAGCCAGATGCACAAGGAAGCACACACATCTGGAGTTCATTTGCAGTGGCTGGAGTCCCTGGCATGCCCATTCTTTCTCCCTCTCTATATATGCCTCTTTCTCTATCTGTCATTCTCAAATAAGTAAATAAAAATAACAACAAAAAAAAAGAATATGGATCAACAGAACGTAAAAAGATTGCACTTAGTGTTCTTAGGTTTACAAAAAAAAAAAAAATTCAGGGTACCGAGATGGCTTAGCAGTTAAGGCACCTGTCTATGAAGGCTAAAGACCCAGGTTCAATATCCCAGATCCTACTTAAGCCAAATATACAAAGTGATGTGTCTGGAGTTTGTTTGCAGTAGCTAAGGCCCGCCCTGGAACACTAATTCTCTATTTCTCCCTCCCTCTCCCCCCTCACTCTTCCTCTTTCTCCCTCTCTCCTAAATAATAAAAATAAATAAGTTTTTAAAATGTTGACGGGTCTTGATCTGTGCATGAATAGACCACATTTGCAAGGCTTGGTAGGAGACCTCTACATATTTTCCACCTGAACCTGCTCTGTAGCTGAAGACCTGCTCCACAGGAAACTATGGTCAATGCTGGACACATAGGAAGGCACTGCAAGGCTGATGGTGGGGGTGGAGTGCAATGTCACCAGCAGGGGACACCATCTTCATGCAGTGTGCTTACTTAGGAGGAGTGACCAAGTTATTCTTAGGCCACATTCTCAAGAGTCATTTGGGCATCTCCTGAGGGGTGAGGCAAAGCCTCTGTCTATCTTACTCTCCTTCTCTAGGCAGGGGCAGGCTGTTCCATGAGGGTCTTCTTATAATACATTGCTACAAACTTTGTAGGACTTGTCAGTATTTTAAATGTTTATCTTTTAATTTTAATAATAATGGTCTACAGAGCCTTTTGTATCTTTCTTTCTTTTCATTTGAGAGAGAAAATGGGCATGCCAGAGTCTTCAGCCACATCAAATGAACTCCAGATGCATGTGCCACTTTGTGCATCATGTCCCAGGAAATAAGTACAGCCGAGGATCCAAGAAAGTTGGAAAGCACAGGAGTACTGCTTCTGTTTCTGAATATAAAATCCTCTGAGATGTGGGGGTGCATGGAGCCCCACTGCTTTCTTCAAGGGCACTGGCACTGTGCACATGATCCCTGATCTTTCATCATGGACATGCCCCTCAGACAGTCCCCTCCTTGCTGCCAGTCATGCCATTAGCTTATAAGACAGACTTCTCTGAACTGTCAGGTTCAGAGAGCTCCATGATTTTAAGCAGGGACAGTAGCTCAAGCCCTGGAAAAATATGGCAGAAAATCAGTTAAGTTAGCCACACAGGAGGGTCACAACTTTAAACCCAGCACTTGGAAGGCTGAGGAAGGAGGATCACTGTTGGAGACCAGCCTGAGTGACAGAGTGAGTTTCATATCAGCCTGAGCTTCAGTGACATGCTATCTATCTGTAAAAATTAGTTAGGGATTTCCGGGTAAGATAGCAGCATTACAAGTCATGCCAAACCAGCCCAGGGAGGGATTTAAGCAAAACAATACCAAAATACAAACTTCTTCTGAAAAGTGAAGGTATAGTTTATTATCAGCCACAGCAGAGAAGTAGGAGAGACCATATCTACCAGAAAGGAGGAAACTGGCCAGAATCCTGCCAAGGCACTTGTGGCACCAATCCATGCAACCCGTGCACCCACATGGTCTGGCCCAGTGCCAGGATGCAGGAGCAGAGGCCAAGCAAGGGTGTTTTCCAACCTTATCAGCCACCTTGCAAAGTCCTCAAGGGGAGACAGCAGAGACCAGCTGAGGAGGTGGTAAAGGGGATACAGGTAGGACCAGCTAAGCAGTTCCAGTAAATGCCAGGCTTTCTGCACTCTCCCCTGCCCCAGCCATCAAAGCTGTGCAATTCCAGAGAACTCATTTAACCCCAGTGGCTGGAAATCCAGCACAGCTTATCAGAACACCAGATCCGCATCACAAACCAGTGGGTTTGAGGTGAGCACTCAGCATTGGTGAGACTGGAAGCCACCTCAAGAGATAATGAGGCTGACTGACACACACACACACACACACACACACAAAGCAGGTACATAGGCCTGCACTGGAAGTACTTATCACTTTTTCCATGTCAGGGTAGGTTACAGGTTATATATTCTTCTATATATTCATTCTCAATGAAGCTGTATTAGGAGGTTGACTACTGTTGCCTTTGATGCTTTCAGATTCATAGGGCCTTCGTCTTTTTCCTTGGTCATTACTAGAGACAGGGTTAGATTCAGACCCAGGCTGACCTGAAATCCATTTCAGAACAGAAAACTCCACCTCCCAGTGTACAAGTTTAAGAGTGTAGAGCAAAATATACCCTTAGAGATTTTATAAGGTGATATGTTTGTTTTAATCCTCACACTTGTATACTCTGTGCTGGTTTTTCTTGAATGTGGATGTATATTGCTCAGTTGAATTTTAGAACTTGCCAGGAAACTGTTTCATCCATCACACTAGAATACTTGAATAACAGGCACACTGAACACACAGGATTACTTCTGTGGTTGGACTGGAGTATAAGAGCTATACCTTGCGCCTTCAACACGTACCCTGAGGGTATATAAAGTTGGATTCCCAAGTCAAAGAGCACTGCACATAACTATAAAACCCAAACAACAAATCAACTCAGGATGCAAAAATGGCTACATCATGATACAAGAAACACAAACAATCAAGGCAATACAATCCTAACACAAATTATTAATCCATCTGAAATGACCCCAAGTGAGACTGTTTTAGATGAAATCCTGACAAAGAATCCAAAAACATGACTTTATCTATACTTGCAGAGATCAAAGAGGAAATCAAAGAAGTAAACAAAAAGAAAAACAAAACAAAACAAAAAAAAAAAACTGCTGAAGGAATCCCAAGAGAACAAAGGAAACCAGCTTAATGAAAGATGGAGGTCATTCCAAGACATGAGTAGGGAAATAGAAATACTGAAGAAAGACTGGGAAGAAATACTAGCCCTGCAAAACACAGTAAGACAAATAAAAAACTTGGAAAGTTTGTGGAAAGTCTCACTAGTAGAATGGATGAATGAGAGAACAGAATATCTAAACAAAAAGACCAGGTGGAAGATCTAATACAGTCCAACAAAGAGAAAGACAAAATAGAGGATTGTATGAATGTGAATTTCAAAATATTTGGGACAATATGAAAACATCAAACATCAGAACCCACGGTATAGTCAAAGGAGAAGAATTTCAATACAAAGGTATAGTGGGCATTCTCAACAAAATCATAGGATAAAATTTCTCCCAAATTGGGAAAGATATGCTAGTGCAGATCTAGGAAGCTTTTAGAACAGCAACCAGACAAAACATGGAAAGAACTTCTCCCATCATGTTATAATTAAACATCTAAACATGCAAATCAAAGAAATTATATTAGAGAGACAAAGCAAGTCACCTACAAAGGCAAGCCCATCAGAATAACAGCAGGTTACTCAACACAAACATTAAAAAGCAGAAGGGCTTTTAATAATATAATTCAAGTTATGAAAGGAAACAACTGTCAACAAAAATAACTTCATCCTACAAAGCTATCTATCCAAATTGATGGAGAATAAGGACATTCCACAATGGGAACTGGCTAAAGGGAATTATAACAACTAAGCCAGATCTACATAAAATACTTGAAGGATTCATCATGCTGAAGAGAAAGCAAAGTACACACATGAAGAAATAGGAAAAAGTAAATCATACCCAAATAACAGTTTAAACAAGAGAGTCAAGAGAAAGCAGGAAGCAGTATAAAACAAGAAGAATGGTGAGAATGAACATATATCCATCAATAATCACCATTAATATCAATGGTCTCAATGCCCCAACCAAAAGACACGACCTTGAAGACTGGATTAAAAGGCAGGATCCTACTGTTTGTTGCCTCCAGGAAACTCATCTGCTAATAAGAGATAGACTATGTATTAGGGTAAAAAGAAGGAAAATGGTATTTCAAGCAAATGGGCCTAGGAAACAAGCAGTGGTTGCTATCCTAATATCTGACAGGATAGTCTTCAAACCAATGTTACTGAGGATGGATAAAGTAGATCAAGTCAAACTGATTAAAGGAACACTCCAATAGGAGGACATTACCATCCTAAACGTATATGCACCTAGCATGGTTGCTCCCAATTTCATCAAATAAGCACAATTAGACTTACAGTTACAGATAACACCAAACACAATTGCAGTGTATGACTTCAATACCCTACTTTCATCAATTGACAGGTCTTTCTGACTAAAAATAAACAGAGAGACATCCGGATTAAATGATGTCATGGAACAAATGGCCTTAGAAATATCCACAAAACATATATACAAATGCTGCAGAATACACATTCTTTTCAGCAGCACATGGAACTTTCTCTAAAATAGACCACATAATAGGACACAAAACATATCCTAACAAATACAGGAAAACTGAAATAATCCCTTGTACTCTATCTGACCACAATAGGGTTAAACTACAAATCAACAACAAGAACAACTACAGAGCATACAGAAATTCACTGAGATTAAACAATACACTATTGAATAATGAATGGGTCACTGAAGAAATCAAAAGGAAATCAATAAATTCATAGACTCAAATGATAATGAGAATGCAACATACTAAAACCTATGAGACACAATGAAGACAGTTGTAAGAATGAAATTTATAGAGACTTCCGGCCAAGATGGCGACCGCCTAGCTGCGCTGCAGATAGCGTGGAAAGAAAGGCAAGAAATTTAAGGGTTATCAGGGTCTTCTTGCAAGTGGGAGGGCACAGAGTGGGGAAAAACAGGGAAACACGGATCCTCCCTCGGGTGGGTAGTCTACCACCCCATATGGCCGGTGCACCCTGCGCCCCAAGCGGGCCTGCCAGCCCATCGCGCACGCCAGCCCACCAGAGAGTGCTTGATAAGCACACCCATGGGAACCACCTCTGACGCGATTAAGTGGATGCCAGACCCCTGCTTCTGTGCTCCGATCACGTGCCCCCCGGCAAGCCTCTGCTGTGTCCCGATACCGTGCCTGCATCAGCTGCCTCTGCACTACAAATGCACGTGCAGCGGGCCCAGTCCCACAACAAGGGCCACACAAGTCCACACTGACTCACTAGCGCCAGCTCAGGTGACATCTCCTACGTGTCCGTCACCACCCATCACCCACTACACTGAGGCGGGAGAGCGCACACTGTTTGCAGATCCCAGTGTTCCCAGCCAGAGTTTGGGCAGCTTCAGGGCTTTCTACCTCTGTCCCCTTTCAAGCTCGAAGACAGGAAGTATTGGTGCATTACTGGGTGGGAATTCAGGCAACTTTGGCGCCCCGGTCAGGCAGTAGATATGAGGCTCTGGCACGAGAAAGCAAAAACCCAGGCTGCTTGCAACTGGCCCAGGCTGCCTTGGATTCTCATTGAGCTAGATCCCAGGCTACTCCACCCACCTACCTGCCCATACACTGACATGGGTAGACCACAGCACAAAAGAAATAACATGAAAAATAAAATGCAAGAAAATCCAGACAGATTACCAGTCCAACAAGGATTACATCTAACCAAAACATAGAAGAGTGTTTAGGATCAGAACATCAAGTGGAAGCTATGAGCAATGCAACCCTGACCAACCTACTGCTAGAACTTGCAGGAAAGCTACAAAGGACAGATAATCGTGTGGATGCTATCATCACTAAGCTAGAGCGATATGATAAGACACTGGAAGGAATTCAAAGAAAGCTAAGAGAGTTGAGGGAGAGTGAAAAAAAAAAAAAAAAGAGGACCTTAAAAGTCAGCTGGCCACACTAAATGAAAACAAAGAAATGCAAGGATGATTTCCAATAATCATCAAGAAAATCAGAAAATGAGATGAAAAGGGAGCTGGACAGAGCGATGGAAGCGATACATAGGAAAAGAGTAGAAAATGCAAACTTAATTGACCAAGGCCAAAACTCGATAGAGGCTCTCAAGAATATAGTCAGCGAAGTGGAAGATAGAAACTCTGATCTGGAAGACAGGATGGAAGGAACAGTTCGAGAGTTCAAAAATTTCAGTAAGTTCAAAAGCTCCTGTGAACAGAACATGAGGGAATTGTGGGATACACTTAAACATCCTAATATCAGAATCACTGGAATACCAGAAGGAGAAGAATTTCAGACCAAAGGCATGGAAAAATTTTTTAACCCAATAATTGAAGAAAACTTCCCCCGTCTCTTAAAAGAAAGGCCCATCAAGATAGAAGAAGTGAACAGAACTCCTAACCGACTAGACCAAAGGAGAAACTCCCCAAGACATATTATCATTAAGACTCTGAACAATGACACAAAAGAGAAAATCCTAAAAGCAGCTAGGGAAAAACAGCATGCCACTTTCAAAGGAAACCCCATCAGAATTACTTGAGACTTCTCAATGAAAACCCTGAAAGCTAGAAAGGCCTGGAATGAAACTCTCCAAACTCTAATAAACTATAGCTTCCAACCCAAACTACTCTACCCGGCAAAAGTCTCCCTTATAATAAATGGTGAAAGGAAAACTTTCCATGACAAAACTCACCTTTACAATTATATGAACACAAAACCAAACCTACAGAAAATATTCCAGGAAATTCTCCACAGAGAAGAAACAAACAATTAAACACAAATGCCTACAAGAAGCAGATCACAACAACCAAACCCAGAGTAGATACAAAAAATTTCAAATTTCATGAAAATATCAACACACCTCCACCACCACAACATGGCAGGGATCAAATCAAATCTCACAGTTATCACACTAAATATTAATGGCCTTAATTCACCCATCAAGAGACACAAGTTAACAGGGTGGATCAAAAAATTAGACCGCTCAATCTGCTGCCTTCAAGAAACCCACCTTACCACTAAAGACAGAAACCTCCTCAGGGTGAAAGGGTGGAAAACAATATTCCAATCAAATGGGAATAAGAAACAAGCAGGGGTAGCTATATTAATATCAGATAAAATGGCCTTGAAACCAAAAACAAAAAAGACAAAGAAGGCTACTTCCTACTTATAAAGGGAACAATCCATCAAGAGGATATTACAATCATAAATATGTATGCACCAAACACAGGGGCACCACAGTTCATAAAACAAAACCTACTTGACAATAAAACAGAAATAACCACGAACACTATCATAGCTGGGGACTTTAACATGCCATTATCAGTAATAGACAGATCATCCAAACAGAAACTCAACAGGGAAGTAAGAGAGATCAACAAAACCATAGAACACTTAGACCTAATGGACATTTACAGAACTTTCCATCCCAAATCAACGGACTACACATTCTTCTCAGCAGCCCTTGGAACATTCTCTAAAATAGACCATATACTGGGTCACAAAGACTGGCTCCACATATTTAGGAAAATCGACATAATTCCGGGCATGATTTCAGATCAAAACGCTATATTCCTAGATATCAACAACAAAAAAAACGACCAAGAATCCCAACGGCAATTGAAAACTGAAGAGCAAACTCTTAAACAATAAGTAGATAGTGGATGAAATAAAAAATGAAATTGCAAAATTCCTGGAATTGAATGACAATGAGAACACATCATACCAAAGCTAAACTCAGAGCAGATTAATCACCTCAATGAACTCATCACACTCATGGAGATTGAAAAAGTAATAAAAAACCTCCCAGAAAAGAGGAGTCCAGGACCAGATGGATTCCCAGCCAAATTTTATCAAACCTTCATGGAAGAACTCAAACCAATCTTTCTAAAACTGTGCCACACAATTGAAGAACAGGGAAAGCTACCCAACTCCTTTTATGAAGCTAGTATCACCCTAATCCCAAAACCAGGCAGAGATGCCACAAGAAAAGAAAACTACCGGCCTATTTCCCTAATGAACATAGATGCAAAGATCCTGAATAAAATACTCGCAAATCAAATCCAACAACAAATCAAAAGCATTATCCACCTTGACCAAGTGGGCTTTATCCAAGGAACACAAGAGTGGTTCAACATACGAAAATCTGTCAATGTAATACACCACATAAACAAGATTAAACATAAACACCACATGATCATTTCGATAAATGCAGAAAAGTCCTTTGACAAGATACAACATCACTTCATGATCAAAACGTAGGAGAGAATCAGCATGGCCAGTTCACATCTTACCATAATAAAGGCAATATACAAAGCTCCAAAGGCCCAAATAATACTTAATGGAGAGAGACTGGAGGAATTCCCATTGAGATCAGGAACAAGACAGGGATGTCCTCTCTCACCTCTGCTTTTCAATATAGTTCTTGAAGTCCTAGCTCAAGCAAAAAGGCAGGAGAAGGAAATAAAAGGGATACAATTTGGAAAGGAAGAAGTTAAGTTAGCTCTATTCACTGATGACATGATTGTATATGTAAGAGACCCGAGAGACTCCATCCCAAAACTCATGAAGGTGATTAACTCCTATAGCAAAGTAGCAGGATACAAAATCAATGCACAAAAATCAGTAGCATTTCTGTATGCAAATGACAAAGATACAGAAAAAGAAATAAAGGGCAAAATCCCATTTTCAATAGCAAAAAAAATTAAAATAAAATACCTTGGAATAACATTAACCAAGGAAGTAAAAGATCTATACAACGAAAATATAAAAACTCTCAAAAAAGAAATTAAGGAAGACTGGAGAAGATGGAAAGACCTCCCATGCTCCTGGATAGGCAGAATTAACATTGTGAAGATGACAATTCTAACAAAGGCAATATATAGATTTAACGCAATTCCAATTAAAATCCCTACAGTGTTCTTCACAGAGATAGAAAAAATGATCTCAAATTTCATATGGAAAGGCAGAAGGCCTCGCATATCTAAACATATCCTCAGCAAAAGAAATACCTCTGGTGGCATCACCATACCTGATCTAAACCTATACTACAAAGCCATAGTAATAACAACAGCATGGTACTGACATAAAAACAGGAGTAAAGACCAATGGAATAGACTTGAGGACCTGGATTTTGGGTCAAGCAACTATAGCTACTTGATATTTGACAAAGGCCCGAACAATATAGGCTGGAAAAAAGATAGCATCTTCAACAAATGGTGCTGGACAAACTGGATAACCACATGCAGGAAACTAAAACTTGATCGACACATTTCACCATGCACTACACTCAAATCCAAATGGATCAAAGACCTCAACATAAGACCAGAAACTCAAATACTACTGGAAGAAAATGTAGGAAGTACTTTCCATGATATAGGAATGGAAAAAGACTTCCTGAACAAAACCCCAGTGGCTCAAGTGCTTAAACAGTCACTCAACCAATGGGATCATATGAACCTGAAGAGTTTCTTTACAGACAAGCATATAATAAGCAAAGCCAATAGAATACCCACAGAATGGGAGAAAATATTTGCAGGTTATACAACTGATAGAGGCCTAATCTCTAAATCTACAAAGAACTCAAAAGTCTAAACAATAAGAAGGAAAATACCCCATTCACAAAATGGGGCACAGAGTTGAACAGGCAATTCACAGAGGAAGATATACAAATGGAAAACACCCACTTAAGAAAATGTTCGTCATCCCTAATCATCAGAGAAATGCAAATTAAAACAACTATGTGATTCCACCTTACCACAATAAAGATAGCCAACATCAAAAAATCAAATTAAAATAAATGCTGGCAAGGATATGGAGAAGCAGAAACACTCATTCACTATTGGTGGGAATGCAGGATGGTACAACCACTTTGGAAAGCAATATGGAGACTCCTGAAAAAGCTGACTATAGAAATACCAACAGACCCAGTTATACCCTTACTGGGCATCTACCCTAAAACCTTCAAACCACAGGCCAGAGAGATTTGCTCAACCATGTTTGTAGTGGCTCAATTTGTCATAGCTAAAAGCTGGAATCAACCCAGATGTCCATCATTAGAAGAATGGATAACAAAGATGTGGTGTATCTACACAATGGAATTCTATACAGCAGTAAGAAAAAACGACACAAAGAAATTTGAGGAAAAATGGTTGAACCTGCAACAGATCATTCTCAGCGAACTTCCCCAATCACAGAAAAAAAAATCACAGATAGTCTCACTCATCTGCAACACCTAACCGGAATCTGCCCAAGATGCCTTACATACCCAGCAAGCACCTCATGGACTAGACAACAAGATGGATGGGAGGGCAGGGAGGGAATCAAAGGGTAGAAAACAGTAATCCAGACCCAAACAGCAATGGTACCATAAAATTCTACTTCCTAAAAGACTGACCAAATGGCTGAACCTTCACTAGACCCTTACAGGAAACACCTGAACCACAAGACACTGGAGAGGGTAGGATCAAGACTAACCTAAATCTACTTCATCTTCCCTCTCCCCGTCTCCCCTCTCTCTCTTGCTCTTCTCTAACTCTTGTATAATAGTTATGTTTTTCCTCAATTTCTTAGTGGTCACTGACCTGTAACACCCACTTCCAGCTTGGGGCTACCATCCACAATGAGCTTTTGATCAGAGAACCTACAAGGTTTCCCAAAACAATGACAGACTTCTGTCAGAGTACTTGATGACCCTCCAAAGGCCAGTGGTTAAGACCCTATTGCTGAAGACTCCCTGCGCAGCTGACACGTAAAATGGAATGGCATGGCTGGAAGCCAGGAGAGAGTCAGTCCCCAGACAGTCAGCGTGTCTAGTGCCAGAAGGTGCTACATGGGCGACTGGGGAAAATGACCAATATCTGTCCAAGCAACTCATTGTCTAACCTAATTAGCAACAAATAACCTGATGTGATGCCCAGACAAGTGCAATAGTGGCACACAGCCATGGTGGGGAATGAACTGCTCTTGATTTGGCTAACTGATCCCCTCAGTGGTACAAGACTCATACCTGGTGATGCGAAACAAGTAAGAATCATACCCAAACTTAAGCCCACTCTCCAATATCAAGCTACCATCAATCATGGGGTATAAGAGGGCCTACACCTATCAAACTCTCTATCAAAAAAGTAATTGTTATCTCAATTTTCCGGGTGCTAACTTACACTCCATTGGAGAATCTGCTTCTCTTTTTTCAGATAGATGCAGAACCTAAGGAGAGAGCTGCCCCAACATACCTCAAAAGGGGCCCGACTAAAACTAAGGACAACTGGCCAAACAAGCAAGGGTGCTGTTTTTCTGATGAACTAGATACCAGTACAAAGGGGAAGGAGACCAACACAGAGAAAAATAAACTCCTACCAAATCAGAGAGCCAGAGCCTCAGAGTCCCCCAACACCTCATCACTGAAGCAGACCAAAAATGAACCCAACATTCCTCAGGGAAATTTTGCGGAAGAGGGGCGGAAAGAATGTCAGAGTCACATGTTGGGTCATGATATGCAGAGACATTTAACATACCAATAACTGTGGGCTAACTCCACAATGCACATTTACATCATCAAGGAGGGTCCAATGGGAGGGGGTAGATCATGGATGAGCCTAAACAATGGTACCAAACTGCCTGTATTGGCTGAAAAGAAAATAAATTAAATTTTAAAAAATGAATGAAGTTTAGAGCTCTAAATGCTTATATTAAGAGACTAGAAAGTTCACAAGTAAACAATTTAATGTTTCACACTAAGGCCTTGTGAAAAGAAGAACAAAGCAAACCAAAAATCAAGTAGGAAGAAATCATAAATATTGTGACAGAAAATCATGAAATAAAACAAAAAATAAAATCCAAAGAATCAATGAAACAAAGAATTGGTTCTTTGAAAGGATAAACAAGATTGACAATACATAGCAAATCTGACCAAAAGAAAGAGAGAAGAGACAAAAATTTATAAAATTTGAGATGAAAAAGGCACCATCACAACAGATAACAAAGAAACTCAGAAAATCATAAGGACATACTTTTAGAATACATATGTCTCTAAGTTTGAAAATCTGAAAGAGATGATTTCCTTGATTCATATGACCTACCCAAAATAATCAAGATGAGATAATTCACTTAAATAGTCCTTTAACAAGTACGAAGATCCAAGCAGTTATAAAAAGTCTCCCAACTAAAAAGAGTCCAGGCACAGATGGCTTCATGGGTGAATTTTACCAGAAATTCTTGGAAGAACTAATACACTGCTTCTCTATCTTTTCCATAGAATAGAAAAGGACAGAATTCTACTGAACTCCTTCTATGAAATCAGCATCACCCTGATAACAAAACCAGACAAGAACAGAACCAAAAGAAAAAAAAAAGTAGAAGAAAATTATATCCCAATCTCCCTCATGGACATAGATGTAAAATTTCTCAACAAAATATTGGCAAGCAGAATACAAGAATGTGTCTAAATGATCATCCACTCATCCACATAAGCTTCATCCCAGAGATACAGGGATGGTTCAACATACACAAATCTGTAAATGTAAAACACAACATAAACTGGATGAAAGACAAAAATCCCATGATAGATAGATGCAGAAAAGAGATTGGCAATATCCAACAATGCTTCATGGTAAAAGTCCTAAAGAAACTGGGAATGGAAGGAACATATTAAAGGCTGCTTACGACAAACCTACAGCCAACATAATACTAAATGGGAAAAAACTAGAAGCTTTTCCACTAAAATCAGGAACAAGACAAGGGTGGCCACTGTCCCCACTTGTTAGGAGCAATAATTAGAAATAAAACTGGGATGTTAGAATTAAATGGGAGCTGTGAGAAGCAATAGTTAGAAATAGAAATGGAGCACTCAGTTAGCAGTGGCAACCAGGGGCCAAGACCAGAGACTGACCAGAGACTCTCTGCATGCTGATATGTAAATGAGCTAACAGTAAGGTGGCTATCAGCAGCCTGAATGATTGGGGGGGGGGGGGGAAACTAGTATAAGAATTCCAGCAGAGATTCAGAAAAATTGTCACTAAACTCAGAGAGGCAGACTCCACATCTCTCTATGTGTTGATACCCACCATGAGAACAGCTGCCAGTGGGACCCCTCAGCAGCCTGGTATGGAAATGAGCAAGGCTCGGCCCAGACATTGCTGCCTGCAGACCAAGTGGAGTGGAGTCACTGTGCGTGCTCCAGGGGGTTAAGGCCAGGAGGCTAGGATAGTTGAGAGAACAAGGGAAGGGAATTGGCTTGATTAGCATGTGTGAAGAGGGAATAAAGTGTGTAACCTGAATCTACATAATCCACCTCTGGACTAATGAATTTAGTGCTGGCAACACCACTCTTATTTAATATAGTACTGGAAGTTTTAGTTATAGCAGTAAGACAAGGGACATTCATAAAATGGATACAAATTGGAAAGAAAGAGATCAAATTATCATTATTTGCAGATGGTATGAGATCTATATATGAAGGACCCTAACGATTCTGCCAGCAAACTGTCAGAGCTTGTAAACAATTTTAGCAATGTAGCAGGATACAATATAAATACACAGAAATCAGTAGCTTGTCTATACACTAACAAAAAAACATGTAGAGGATGAAATCTGGCAATCATTCCCATTCACAATTGCCTAAAAAAAATAAAATATAAATAAATAAAGTACTTTGGAATAAATCTAACCAAGGAAGTGAAGGATCTCTACAATGGAAGCTTTAAAACACTCAATCAAGAAGGTGCAGAAAACACTAGAAAATGGAAAGACATCCCATGTTCTTGGATTGGAAGAATCAATATGGTGAAAGCCAGGCAAGGCAGAAGGCAAGGCCAGGGGAGGGAGTGGGGGAAAGGATGGGCAAGGCAAGATGGAAGGCTAAGCCATGCAAGGTTAAGTAAGGCCAGGGCCATGACAAGTACAGACATGTTGGCATGTGCAGCAAGGGAATGGCAATGCCCATCTAAGCCTAGGCTAAGGTGAACCCTATTCAAGCTCCAGGGAAACACAGGGGAAAACGGTCCAGGTTGATGGGCAACTATTACATCAAGAGAGACATCAAGGCCATTTGTCAATGTGAAGGCAAGATGTAAGACATGGGCAGAGAAGGTGAGGAAGAAGCAGGGAGAAGGCAAGGGAGAAGGCAAGGAAGAAGGCAAGTCCAGGCAGGGAAGGCAATCTAGATGAAAAGAAGGCAGACCAGACAAGGGAGGGGAAAGGTACGACCCAGGTAAAGCGAAGGAGAAGGGAAGGCCAGGCCAGGGATAAAGGACAGGGTGAAGAAAGCCAGGGAAGGCAAAGGAAAAGGAAAGGCCGGGCCAAGCCAGGCCAAGGGAAGGCATGCTAGTCCTGACAAAGGAGAAGGTGAGGGTATAGGCTATCCAGGCACAGTCACTGTGCACACAATGCCAGGCCAGGGCACTGGAAGAAAGGAAAGAACATGGAAGGTTGACTACAAAGCTATCCTGGCTTGCTCGAGCTCACATTGGCCAAGAAATGCTATGTGCACAGCAAGGGTAAAGACAAGTCCTGTGTCATCCCAGACAAGAGCAGACTGGGAAGGTGAAGTGCAAGGAAAGGAGGAAGGCCAGGCCAGGAGGCGAGTGAGAAGAGAGGCCAGACATGGCTGGACATGCAAAGGAAGGCGAGGAGTAGCATGGATGGTGACAATTAAGGGCAGGTCAGGCTAGGGGAAGGCAAGGAAGAATCCAGACCAAGCCAGGGGGAACCAAGGCTAAGCCAAGCCAGAAGGAAGGCAAGGGCAGGTGGAAGGAGGCCAGGGAGAGACAGGAGGAAAGCAAGATCCAACAAGGAAGAAGGATAAGGCAAGTGCAAAGATGAAGCAGGAAGAGTCAAGGCAAGGCACAATAAGGTAAGATGGAATGAAAAGTCATTCAGAAGAAAGCAAAGCCAGACAAGCCACAGGTAAGACACAGAAGAAAGGTGACAAGACAAGACAATGTGGAAGCCTAAGTCAGGAGACTAAAATCAAGGCAGAAGTAAGGAGTAAGACACAAGAAGGCAGGATACGATGGGGGGAAGGGCAAGCAAGATGGAAGGCAAGGCAGGGGAGGGCATGGCCAGGCAAGGAAAGGAAGAAGGCAATGTCAAGCCAGGCTAAATGCCAGGAAAGGGGCCAGGCAAAGACAGGTGGAAGGAAAGGTTAATGCTAAGTCACATAAGGTTAGGGGTCAGGAAATCCAGGCTGAGGGAAAAAGGGAGAAAAGGCTAGGATAAACAAGAAGAAAGTCCAGGGGTGAGTCATCACCAATGAAGGACAGGAAGAAGCCAAGTCCAGGCAATGGGAAGGCAAGGGACAAAGCACAAGGTCAGGCCGGGCAAGAGAAGGCAAAGGCCTGCAAGGGGAGGGAAGGCCAGGGAGGGCCGGACATGGAAGGCCAGGCACGCGATGGGGAAAGCAAGGCCTGGCAAGGTGAAGGACAAGGAGGAAGTGAAGGCAGGCATAAGTCATGTTCAGAGGAATGGCCAGGAGGCTAGTTAAGTGAAGACAAAAGCCAGCAAGGTCAGGGGAAGATATAGTTAGGCAAGATGGTATGTATGACAAGCAAGAAAATAATTCCAAGCTAAGCCAGGGTGAAGGCAAGAGCCTGCCATGCAGATGGGATGAGATTCCAAGCCAGGTCCAGTGCAACTCACAGGGGAAGCAAGGCCAAGGTAGGCAGTGGAGATGTGAAGACCAAACCAGATCCCATCTAGGGGAAGGCATGGCCAGGCAAGCTCCAAGGTAATTCAGCTTAAGTTTGGCTAGGGACAAAACATGCTGCATCAAGGTGGAAATCTGAGACATGGGAGAAAACAGACCTCAAATAAATCACAATCCTCAACATATGACCTGAATCTCTTAAGTAGATATTAAGAAGTAGTGAAAACACTTCAAGATATAGCTGCATGGAAGGACTTTCTGAATAAAGCCCTGGTTACGCAAGAAATAAAGCAAACAACAAACAGGACCTCGTGAAACTAAAAGCTATTTTACAGCTAAGGAAACCATCTACCAAGTCAAGTGGTACCATACAACCCATTTCACACTGACCTCACTTCCTGGTCTGCATGCTTGTGGTAGTTTGAATAGATGGCCCCCAATATAAGTTTTATTGGTTTATACTTTGGTATAATACATATCACAATTATTCTCAAGCTTCGTTGAATAAACATAGCATATCCGTTCAGTCTATTATCTACATGATACGGTTATGACTGAACCTGCTTGCATCAGACACTAAACTGACCACATAAGCATCACGCAGCTCTAGTTAAGAGGTCGCTGTACCGCAAACACGCGAAGCTCTGTGGGCCACAGCACGAACACAGCTCTGATGATCTCCCAAGAGAGACATTCACAACCCCCTGAGCCTCTGCTTCTAGAAGGCTCTCCCCATCCTCACTTCCCAGGACGCTGGCCACAGAGGTTCCAGACCTGTCAGGGTCTGCCGAGACCCCCGTCTTCGCAGGAGCCGCCGAGGAGGCTGCGGAGGGGCCTGAAGGCCTTCCGCCCGGACAGGAGGCAGCGGCCCCACGGGTCCCACACCAGGGGAGCTGGGCGCCCGAGGGCGGACGCAGCGGCCCGGGGCTCACCTGCGAGGAGACCACGGTCGGCCGAGCCCCGGCGCCCCTCGGTACGCCTGCCTGGGTCTCCTGAGGGCTGAGGCCTCAGCCAGCGCGCGGTCCACCGCTCAGTCCCCTTCTGCCTCGGGCGCCGCCCAGCCCGCTCAGGTCCCGTCCCAAGGCGCCGGTCCTGCCCTGGGCGGGGCTCCGTCTCCACAGCGACCGGAAGACCCGGAGCTGACGCGCCTCCTTCAGCACTGACGTCATAGTGCGCGCAGTGCGCTGTGCGCATGTGCAGTCCTCTTTGCCCCGCCCTCCCAGCCCTTCCCAACAGACCCGCCCCTGCTCTGAGCATGCGCAGAACACTTTTCCACTATATAAGGTTTTTTGGGGGTGGGGTTGTTTTTTTTGAGGTAGGGTTTCACTGTAGCCTAGGCTGGCCTCAAATACACTCTGAATTCTCAGGGTGGCCTTGAACTCTCAGCGATCCTCCTACCTCTGCCTCCCGAGTGCTGAAGGCGTGCGCCACCATGCCCAGCTCACGTTATAGGTTTTAAATTGAGAATGTTAGGGGCTCCATAGATGGCTCAACCGCTAAGTCCCTTGCATGCAAAGCTCAACCACCCAGGTTTGATTCCCCAGAGCCCACATAAACCCAGATGCACAAAGTGCTGCATGCAACTGGAGTTCCTTAGCAGTGGAAGAAGACCTGGCATGCCCATTCCCGTTCTCTCTCTCCCTCTCTCCTCTCTGCCTCTGCTTGTAAATAAATAAATAATTAAAAATTTACAAACTAAATTGGGAATGTTACTCTATGAACACATTGCATGCTGATCATGTTCCCCTCAGCTGATACACTCTTATGTTCCCTGTCCTCCACGCCCATTCCATTGAAACTCTCCTCGGTAGAGGTAAGGTACTCACTGTGGGGTCAGGAATGCTCCAGTCTCTGTGAGGGAAACAAGGTCTAGGATACCCTTCCCACCCTGTAGCTCTTGCAGTCTTTCCACCTGTGATGGTTTGGTTCAGGTGTCCCCCATAAATTTAGGTGTTCTTAATGCTAGATCCCCAGCTGATGAAGTTTGGGGAATTAACTCCTCCTGGAGTGAGTATATTGTTGGGGGTGGGCTTATGGATGTGATAGCCAGTTTCCTCATGCCAAGATTTAGCACACTCTCCTGTTGCTACTGTCCACCTTATGTTGGCCAGGAGGTGATGTCCACCCTCTGCTCATGCCATTGTTTTCCCCTGTTGTTGTGGAGCTTCCCCTAGAGCTTGTAAGCTAAAATAAACCTCAGTTTCCAGGAAGCTGCTCTTGGTTGGGTGATATCTACCAGCAATGTGAACCTGACTGCAACAGTAAAGTGGTATCAAGAAGTGGGATTGCTGCTAGACACCTAATGGTGTGGCTTTGGCCTTTTGAAGATTATTTTCAAGAGAAATGTGGAAGGATTTGAAACCTTGGCCAAAGAGATGGTTTGCAGTGCTGTAAGTAAAGCTTGATTGACTATTCTGGTCAGAGCTGAAAGACCTGAATACAGTAAGACTGTGAGGTTTTGCTTAGGGTAACAAAGAGCTTTGCTTGGACTGGGCTAGAGGCAGTTTGTGTGAAAAGCTTGCAGTTATGCCCGTGCCCTGAGAAGTTGTGCAGGGTTACTTTTTGTGGAAATGAACTGTGTGTGAGCAGAGGGATATAGCACCAAAAGAGAAGTCTTTGGGTGAACTGCTGCCTGTTCACCTGCAAATTGTTTGAGAGATTACAACCATTGAGACTGGGCCAACTGACCAACACTGGGGCAACAGGAAAATATAGACTCTTTTGAAGGGGCCTGAGTGCTCAAGGAGTGTCCTATTCTGTAAAGTCTGCTTTATTCTCCCCTGCATTAACGAATTGGCACCCTACCTGTATTGTGGAGTATAAGTAATGCAGGAAAGAGAGGATGATTGAGTTTGCAACATGGTCATGTGGCCATGAGGATGAAATGTGGATTGCAGTGGAGACACAGTGGAGCTGCTGGGACCACAAGATGCCTGCTGAGGATAGCTGTGGGCCCCAGATGAAGTTTTTCAGGACTGTGAATAGGCTAGCTGGAGGGACAGAATTGTAATACCAGAAACTTGTTGCTGGTTAGAATTATCACACTTGGAGATTTGTCACTGGCTAGAGTTGTTGGACTTGGAACTGCAGTTGGTGTTTGACTGTTTAAATCATGTATTGCTTGAGTAATTCTTTGCTATGCCCAATGCCATATTTTGCAGTGTGAATGTTTTTCTGTGCCATTATGGATATTTGGAGGTTATTTTTTGGTGTTAGGGCTCAGTTAAAAGACTTTGGATTATGGGGGTGTATGGACATCATTGGAATTGATAAAAACTACAGGGACTTTTAAAGTTAGATGAATGCATTGCATTTTACATCAAAGATGATTATCAATTCATGAGGGCCAGGGGTGGAATGTGGTAGTTTGATTCAGGTGTCCCCCATAAACTTAGGTGTTCTTAATGCTGTATCTCCAGCTGATGGAGTTTGGGGAATTAATGCCTCCTGGAGTGAGTGTATTTTGGGGGCAGGCTTATGGATGTTATAGCCAGTTTCCCCTTGCCAGTGTTTAGCACACTCTCCTGTTGCTATTGTCCACCTTATGTTGGCCAGGAGTGATGTCCACCATCTGCTTATGCCATCATTTCCCCTGCCACTATGGAGCTTCCCCTTGAGCCTATTTGCCAAAATAAACCTCTTTTTCTCTGAAGCTGCTCTTGGCTGGGTGATTTCTACCAGCAGTGCGAACCTGACTGCAACACTACCCCTCTTCCACAATGACCCCTGACTTCAGAGCACTTGTATGTCTCTTTTCATCAAAGCCTCTGCTTTGATGAGTTCTGAATCTCCTCAGTGTCTATCTGCTTCTTCCTGGAGGAGATTCTCACACCAGCCATGAGAGCAGCACTGATATTTCATCTGCCACTTCCTTTGTAATTTTTTTTTTTTTTTTGGTTGGGTGGGAGTTCAAGGTAGGGTATGACTCTAGTCCAGGCTGACCTGGAATTCACTAGGTAGTCTCAGGGTGGCCTTGAACTTATGGCTATCCTCCAACTGCTGGGATTAAAGGTGTGTGCCACCACACCCCGCCTGGTTTATTTGTTTGTTTTTTGGTTCCTTAGTAATGTTTGCTTGGCCCTAGAAGTTGTAGAGATGACTCATCTCATGCATTTGATTTTCTTTTCTTACCCTACTGATGGGTCTTATGTCTCCATGATATCCACTACCATCTGTATAAAGCAAATTCGTTAATCAGAAATGAGAGCAGCATGGATCAATGGGGATGAGCTTAGATACTTAAAATACTCTTTAATGGAATATCCTTTCCTTTTAGCCTAAGAACAGTGGGAGCTTCCCTATAGGTTCTCCTACTTTGCAAGCCAATAACTTCTGACTTGACTCTCAGTACCAGGTTCTCGGTACTCCCTGAGCAGGACTATTCAGTTGGTAACCCCTGTACCCTGTGTGCCACTCTTGCACAGGTGTGTACTTCTTGCATAGCTGGTTGCTTGTAGCTTGCAGGAGCTCCTGCTTGTTCACACTGTTGAGCTGCTGGAGACCATCATCCCCCAGCAGCAGTGATGCTCATTCCACCAATATGAGGGCTGGCCTCATATTGAAACCAGCTTGAAACCAGCTTCCATATCAGTTCAAGCTTGACTTCTCAGTGTCCTTCAACTACAGTTTGTGGTATCTTCAGCAATAGGGTCTTACCATTTAGACAGGGGCCCAATCAAATGCTTTGGTAATGTCCTGCATTGTTTAGGGAGACATGCAGGCCTCCCTAACCAACTAATAGCTTACTATGGGTGTACTCCAGTTCAGTACTGGGATTTACCAGTAAGAGGTTATGGTTTTAGGATGAAGCTTTCTTCTCCCTCTACAGGGTGTTTCTGCCCAAAGGATATACCCTCTCTTATTAAAAGTTGCATGTTGGGCTGGGGAAATGATTTAGCAGTTAAGAAGTTTCTCTGAGAAGCTCAAGGACCCCAGTTTGATTCCCCAAGACCCACTTAAGCCCAATGCACAAGGTAATGCATGTGTCTGTAGTTTGTTTGCAGTGGCTGGAGGCCCAGGAACATCCATTCTCTCCCTCTCTTTCACTCTTTCTCTCTTTTCCGCTTTCTCTCTGTCAAATAAATATTTTAAATTCTGGAGGGATGGCTCAGCAGTTAAGGCATTTGCCTGCAGAACCTAATGACTTGAGTTTAATTTCCCAGTGCCCATATAAAGCCAGATGTACAAAATGGCCCCTGCATCTGGAAACCATTTGCAGTGGATGGAGGTTCTGATTCACAGGAGACAGAGATTATTCTCTTACTGTCTCTCTTTTGCAAATAAATTAAAATGCCAGGGTCCAACCCTGGTTTGAAGGAGGGTCCCCAAAGAGAGGTGTGTGTGAAAGGGAGTGGCGCAATAATGACTTGAAGTCAAGTTCTGGTGCAATCTGACAGGCTAATGCTGAAGGGAACTGAGTTTTTCTATCTCTCTCTCTCTCTCATCTCTGTCTCTGTCTCTCTCTCTCTCTCCTCTTCGGTTTCTTTTTTTTTTTCTTTTTCTCTATTTCTATTTTTTTGTTTTTCTCTTTTTTTGTGTTTTTCTCTGTTCTCTGTTTTTCCCTGCTTCTATACTTCTATGCTTCTCTGCTGCCACAGCTCTTAGCCTCAGTCTTTTATTTGCTGATCATGTCATGCAAGAGCAAACTTCAAGAAAGGTACAGTTTCACAGAATTCATAGAAACTTTTTATTATTACTTTTCATCAAACAATGCTATAATTATTCATCTCAAGTACAGTCATCAGGCCCCTATAATGATTAACTGTTTTCACACTTTCCCCATGTATGTGCGGTCAAGCACTTGTGATTTCCTGAACTTCTACTTTCTTTTCTTTTTTTTTTTTTGTTTTTTTTTGAGGTAGGGTCTCAGTCTGGTCCAGGTTGACCTGGAATTAACGCTGTAGTCTCAGGGTGGCCTTGAACTCATGGTGATCCTCCTACCTCTGCCTCCTGAGTGCTGGGATTAAAGGTGTGCGCCACCACACCCGGCCTGAACTTCTACTTTCAATTACTATATTAAAGGTGAGAGACAAAACAACCACAAATGGGGGTGACCACCATTAATCATTGATCCAATAGATCCATTTATTTTCTAATCATTTACTTTGAATTTTTCCTTTTCATGTCTGTCCAATACTTACTTTGGTTCCCCCAGTTGAACAGTTTCTGACCTCAGTTGTTTTTCTGTAAGGATTCTTGGTAAAGAGTCATAGTTTGCTACAATTGCCACCACTTAGAAAAATTAGTCATAAAACAATTTTTACATTGTTCCAGGAGGTTCATTGTTTCCTCCTATGTGTACTGTACTCCATGCCTGACTTTATTTATGGCCTTTAAGGGAAACAATTATCTTCAACCCATTTTCTTGTTTTTCCAGTTCTATGCCTGAGCCTCTTTCAGATATATTGACCAACACTTCACTAACACCAGTTTTTACTGGAAAAGTAAACTTAAAGTTTGGGACACTATGTGAAAGAGAAAGACAAACATTATACAGAAAACCACAGATATCTGTAGCATAGAGAGCCAAAGATTTTTCTATAGAGGGGCCACATTGGACATCAAGGAAGAGACAGCTGGGCTGGAACTGTGTCATGCAGCTCTTCAGCGCTCAATTCCTCATGATCCTAAAATGGCATGCTTGCTGTCTCCAGCAATTAAATTAAATTAAATTTAATTTAATTTAAATATAAAAGTGTGGCATCCTTTAATCACTTGACCAAGAGAAAGGTTTCTATTTTACTGATACTTGCTGTGATTTGTTTTCTGCACTTCACCCTCCCACCTCCTTATCTGAGTCCCCACTCCAAACCCTTTCATCCACTCTATTTTTCTGTCCATTCGCTTTTAAGTTCTCTCCTCTCATCCCTTCCTGCTTCCCTGCTCTCCAACTCTCATTCTAGCTTCCTTGCCTATATGACTAATTCTTACTACAGTTTATAACCAAATCAAACTCTCCGTGTTAGGAGCCACCTATGCGAGCACATGAAGCATTTGACTTTCTGAGCTTGTGTAGCCTGGCTTATTGTGACTTCCCCAAGTGAACATTTCATTATTTCATTCTTCCTTAACATTGAATGGAATCCTATTGTGTATGTGTAGGCCATTTCACTATCCACCCATCACTTGGTAGGCATCTGAGCTGACTTTGTTTCCTAGGTATTGTGAATACAGCAGAAATAAGCATTAGTGAGCAAATATCTATAAAGAGTAGAGTCTTCAGGGTATATGTCTGGGAGCCTACCTTGAATCTACAATCCTAGCTGTGACATACTCTGTGAAGTTCAGTTTAGATGCTTTAGTGGTTCCTTTGTAGAGTATTACACAAGATGTGAAAATACGTAAGGGTTAACCAACTACAGAGGCTATGACACAGAGATTTGAGCTAACCAACCACAGAAATAACACAGGTCAGATACCCTTTTCTGCCCACCTTGCAGCTCCCCCTGCCTACAGTTGCTCCCTATATTTATGGCAAACTTGTCCATAGGCCCCTTTAGTAATTCCAGTCTTCATTATCTCCATGAGCTAACTCCTTCTTTTTTCAATAGGATGTTTGTGATAAGTAAAGAATAACCGATTTTTCTACATATCTGAATCCAAAAGGTGTGTTTCCTCCTCTTTGAATCTGAACTATTCCATATGGTTTTGACTCATGAAGATCTAACTGCAGGATTCCTCCTTGGTCTCTCAGAACCTGGAACTAACACATATGACTAATGCTCTGGTAGGATTACTTATGAAGTCTGAGATTCTCTGAAGGGGAAGAAGAGCCCAGTTCAGCCAGGCATCACAAACTAGGCACCAGTCATGGGGGAGACTGCTGTGAGTTGCCCAGTATAGATGAACCAACTGATAGACAGGTGTTGCAGAGGGACCACCCTACTCAATCCTCTTTGGATTTTTACCCCATAGTACAATGAACTATAATAAACAGGATGCTGTTTTAACTCACTAAATTTTGGACAGTTTGTTATGCAGCAGTGAGCAAGTAGACAAACTCTGCCTTTATCTTATTACCATGCGGAGGGAACCATGCTGGATGCACTGGGCCATATGGGAGACAAAAGAAAGCACTGTCCTTACCCAGCTGAACAACCTGAATTCTACTATACCAACCTGCACATCAAGAGGTGACACTAGTACAGTAGTGACATGAGTGTCATGAAGATAACCAGCTGGTTTTGATTGGGTTTGACGCCTGCTCCACAGGGAGGAATTCATACCTGCTATAATGAACATTGTCAAGAGGTATAGTTGGGGAAAGCTCATCGGCCCCACAGGTTAGATTACTGCCGATAATTTCCTCAAGTATTCGGCAAATTAGCTTCCCAATATTTATGTCTATACCTATGAATTAGAGCAGCTCTAAGCCTTGGCCAGATAACCTTCTCTTTTCAGATGCTGGGGACCACTACTAGAGTCAAAGCTCATCAAGTGCTGGTGACTGTATCATAGAACTATTTTTATTTGATGGTTCAATTAAACTCCTGCATTTATTCATTCATTCTCACTGTGTCTCTGACTCCCTCCCTCCCTCCCTCCCTCCCTCCCTCTCTCCCTCTCTCCCTCTCCCCCCCCCCCGTCACACACATGGGTCTCATGTATCCCATTTGGCCTCAACCTCTGTGTTGCTGAAGTTGACCTTGAATTTAGGTTCCTCCTGTCTCCACCTGTCCAGCGTTCTGGGATTACAGGAGTATGCCACTTTTGGAGGCTGTGTATGTAGCTCAGTTGGTAGAGTTCTTTCCTGTTATGCATGGAGTTCTGGATTCAATTTTTAGCAGGTGTGGTGGTACACAAATGTAATCCTAGCACGGGGAAGGAAGCAGAAGGACTTTAATGTTACCCTTAGCTGCACAGTGAGTTTGAAGCCAGCCTGTACTACATGAAACCTTATTTCCAAAACTGAGACAATTATGTACATACAAATGTAGAAAAATTTGCACATGTAGTGGTTGTTTTAACATTAGAGTATAATGTTTATCCTTAGTAATTATCTTTCCTATGAAATTGATTGTTTGATGGTAAACAACTATACCAAATTTTGTTTGTAATTTTTTTATCCTTTTGTTTACAAAAGTTTGGTATTTATGTTATTGAATTCTTTCTTGTAAATGCCAGTTTCATTTCCATTTTAATTCAGGTAACCATCTTTGTCTCACCTAGAATATTTGATTTTTAATTTATTTTAATTGAAATCACTACCATTAGGAGTAGTGTGGCCATGCATGTCATCTCAACACTTGGCAGCTACATCCTCATTTTGATGCTGGCTTCTCCTGCATCAAGCCCTGTCTGAAAATAAAAAACAAACTATGTTTCAATTTTAAACAATCTTTCTATGTGCTATATATGTGCATTTGGTTATAATTTGTATTATACAATAAAATAAAATTTCCTGTGGTTTTTCAATAATGCATACCCTAGCATAAGTATTCTAAAAAGTACCAATAATAGTGGTGTACTCTCCACCTGGTGAGTGTACCAACTGTGAGTCCTATGTTGGTCTTCCATTGTTTGTTCTACTTATTTACAATGTGGTCCTTATTTACCTGGTTAACACTGTATCAGGGTGTTAGAAAAGTTTTTTTTGGGGGGGTGGTTTGAGTTGTTAAAAAATATTTTAGGCCAGGCATGGTGGCATATGCCTTTAATCCCAGCACTCAGGAGGCAGAGGTAGGAGGGTTGCCATGAGTTTGAGGCCACCCTGAGACTCCATAGTAAATTCCAGGTCAGCCTGGGCTAGAGTGAGACCGTACCTCAAAAAAAAAATGCTTTATTCAGGGCTGGAGAGATGACTTAGTGATTAAGACGTTTGCCTGAAAAGCCAAAGTATCCTGGTCTGATTCTCCAGGACCCATGTAAGCCAGATGCACAAGGGGGCGCATGCATCTGGAATTTGTTTATAGCAGCTAGATGCCCTGGTGTTCCCATTCTCTCTCTCTCTCTCTATCTATCTATCTATCTATCTATCTATCTATCTATCTATCTATCTATCTCTCAAATATATACATATATCTCCATACCACAATGAACCACTTTGTCTTTCCAAGTAGAGCTGCTTCTATTTTGATGTCTATTTTTGACCTCTGTCATCCACAATGACATGGACCTAATATCATATAGAAATTGTGCAGTAAATGACATTCATTGTGAAGTTATGAATGCAAATGTCAGTTTGCATCTGGAAAGTAGTGTGCCAAAGCTGTCCTCCCCACTCCTTACCTCTTAACTTCTTTCTGTTACCTTCTTAAAAGTTCCTCAAGCTTCTCAGAAGATGATATATATGTCTCATTTCTGAACACTCAAAAATCACTTATTCTCAGCATTTTAATGAATTTTGAATATTCCATTAATCACCACTATCTGTAAAAATAAGATTCTCTGGCTAAAAATGAGAAGAATGCTAATATATGGGCATGAGCATAAATATTTAGAGGACAATTTGATAGACACAACATATTCACTTAGCAAAATAAGTAGCAGCTTCCCTTCAAGGGCCTATGACCCACGTAGCTATAGGTTTTTAACTAGGTTTTCAGTGCCAGGCATAAATTCCCTCCTGTGGAGCGGGCCTTAAATACAATCAGGAAGTAGTTGATTACCCTATGATAGTGAAGCCACAACTGCACACTAAATTGCCTCTGTGACTGGATATATAGCTCACTGAGTCCACTGCCTACTAAAACCGTAAGTGGCTTTTCTTCCCCAAAAGCCTGAATAGCAGTTTCCTGCTCTATGACAGTTAGCCAACAGAAAGATTCTAGCTCACCTCCAGCTTGATTTCTCAGTGTATTGTAACCAAAGTTTGTGTTGGCTTTCACAACTGGGCCCTATAATCCTAGTTATGCTGGACAACAAAACTGGTTAAAAAAAAAAAACCTG
The DNA here is from genome assembly GCF_020740685.1 of Jaculus jaculus. Taxonomy (NCBI): domain Eukaryota; kingdom Metazoa; phylum Chordata; class Mammalia; order Rodentia; family Dipodidae; genus Jaculus; species Jaculus jaculus. The sequence goes on from NW_025423496.1 coordinate 832,424, forward strand.
CATTGTTTTGGGAACTCCATTATCTACAACTCACTGATACTTTCCTTTAACAACATATGACTTATGGATGTATCATTGTCCACCCTCCCAGAGTACTTTTTGCCCAAACACTCTGGGTTTTAAGTGTGTGTGTGTGTTTCAGGGTAAAACTACACTCTAGCCAAGGGTGACCTGGAACTCATTTTCTGTAGTCTCACAGTGGCCTCAAACTCAGGGCAGTCCTCCTACCTGTGCCTGACAAGTGCTAGGATGAGGCCTGAGCCATCAGGCCTGACTTACAAAAATTATTGACATCTATACTTACAGACCATAAAAAAATGATAAATCTCTTCCCTCCCTCAGTTTCCCCCTTCACACCTCCACTCTCCATTATATTCCCTCCCTCTCTCCAGTAGCCTCTCTTTTATTTTGATGGCATCATCTTTTTCTCTGTTTATGAGGGTCTTGTGAAGGCATTGCGGGGCACTGTCAAGTCATTGATATCAAGGCCAATTTCTGCCTGGACAGTTGCATTGTAAGGACGGGTATCCTTTCTTTGGCTCTTACATTCTTTCTGCCACCTCTTCTGCAATGGACCCTGAACCTTGGAAGATGTGATGGAGATGTTTCAGTGCTGGACACTTCTCTGTCACTTCTTCTCAGCACCATGTTGCCTTTTGGGAGAGTATCATTAATGTATGAATATAAATAATAATTGTAGTATGTTCAGGACAGTTTGGTGAGAATAATATGTGCATTAATCCAGACAAGAGCAGGCTTTATACCCTGGGCCATGATCTCCCCTGCCATAGGCTTTTGATTAGATTTTCAGTACTAGACATAGAATGGGCCTTCAGTCCAATTAGAGAACAACTGGTTTCCCCTAGAGCAGACATGCCACTATTGCATGCGTCCAATCATTTGGCCTGTCTGGTCAAACTTGAGGCTTCCAGTGTCCACTGTTGTTACTGATGATGACTTTTATCTCCCATAAGGCTACCTGCAGTACAGCTTTTTCTACCTTACAGTTGACTTGTCTAGAGGGAGAAGGTTTTCACCTCAGAACCAGCTTGATTTTTCAGTGACCTTGCCACCCAGACATGTGAAATTTTCAGCAATAGGGTCTTACCATCTGTTACTCATGGGAAACCAAGGGCCTTGGAAATACCCTATAATGTTTTGAAGGCAACAGCGACCTCCCTTTCAAACAACTCACTGGAAGGTATCCCATCCCAGGCACTGAAAATTTTCTAGTAGCAGACTGGAAAGATGGTTTAGTGCTTATGGAATTTGTCTTCAAAGCCAAAGGACCTTGGTTCAATTTCCCAGGACCCACATAAGCCATGGAAGGTGGTGCATGCATCTGGAGTTCATTTGCAGCAACTGAAGGCCCTGGTGCACCCATTCACTCTATCTCCCCACTCCCTCTCTCTCTCTATCTCTCTCTTGTGCTCCATCTCAAATAAATAAATAAAATTAAGATATATTTAAAAATTATTCTAGTAGCAACCTTTGGCTTCTGCATGTGCCATTATCTTAAAAAGTAGGCTTTCATATGTCTTATTCAGAATATTTTGAATTTTGACCATCCCCCACCCTTCTTTTAATCTCTTCTCCTGGCCTCACATAGGCCATACCCCTCCCTATAATCACTTCTACTTAAATATCTACAATATAACCACCTAAAGTCCTTCAATCTCATCCCTGCTTTATGGCTTTTTCTAGCTTGCTGGCCTCTGCTACCGAATTTTGGTTCCAGCTCACACCCAGGTCTAAATATTTGTAGCTAGGATACACATGAGAGAGAACATGCAATGTTTTGTTTTCTGGGCCTGGATTACCTCACTTAGTATAATCCTTTCCAGGTCCATCCATTTCCCCCCAAATTTCATACTTTAATTTTTCTTTATCACTGAATAGAACTCCATTGTGTAAATATACCTCATCTTTTTTTATCCATTCACCTGTTTACGGACATCTAGGCTGGTTTCATTTCCTAGATATTGTGAACAGAGCAGCAATAAACATGTTTGTACAAGTATCTCTAAGGTAGTGATAATATTCATTAGGATATATGCCTAGAAGTGCTATAGCTGGGTCATATGATAAATCTATTTTTAGCTGTCTCAAGAACCTCCACACTGAGATCCACAATGGCTGTACCTGACTACATTCCCACTAATGGTGTAGAAGGGTTTCCCTTTTTCTGCATCCTCACCAACATTTATTGTCATTTGTTTTCTTGATGATGGCAATTCTGACAGGAGTGAGATGGAATCTCAAAGTAGTTTTAATTTGAATTTCCATGATCATTAAGGATATAGAACACTTTTTCAGATGTTTATATGCCATCTGTATTTCTTCCTTTGAGAACTCTCTATTTTGTTTCATAGCCCATTTTTTTTTAATTGGGTGGTTTGATTTCTTGTTTTGTTTTTTGAGTTCTTTGTATATTCTGGATATTAATCCTCTGTCAGATGTATAGCTGGCAAATATATTCTCCCATTCTGTATGTTGTCTCTTTGCTCTATTCACAGTGTCTTTTCCTGTATAAAACTTTGTAGTTTCATGAGATCCCATTGGTTTATTAGTGATTTTATTTCCTGAGAAATTGGGGTTATGTTTAGAAAGTCATTACCTATGCCAATAAGTTAAAGGGTATCTGCAAACCTTTTCCTCTAGCCGTTTCAGAGTTTCAGGTCTGATATTAATGTCCCTGATCAATATGGACTTCATTCTTGTGCATGAAGAAAGAAAAAGATCTATTTTTATCCTTGCACATATAGAAATATAATTTTTCTAACACCAATTGTTGATGAGGCTGTCTTTTCTTCAATGAATATTTTTGGCATTCTTGTCAAAAAGCTTATGACTGCAGCTATCTGGATTAAAATATGGCCCCTCTATTCTGTTCCATTGATCTACATGTATGTCTTTGTGCAAGTACCTTTGTGTTGTTTTTGTTACTATGGCTTTGAAATATAGCTTAAAATTAGGTATGGTGATACCACCAATCTTATTTTTGTGGCTCAATTATTTTTGTTTTGCCTATTAAAGGCTTTTTGTGCTTCCAAATGAATTTTAGGATTTTTTTCCTCTTTCTTTGTAGAATACCATAGGATTTTAATGGTTATTGCATTAAATGTGTAGATTGTTTTTGGTAAGATTGATATTTTCACAATATTGATTCTTCCAATCCAAGAACATGGGATGTCTTTCCATTTCCTTGTGTCTTCTGCAATTTCTCGCTTGAGTATTTTAAAGACATTGTCGAGATCCTTCACTTCCTTGGTTAGGTTTATACCAAGGTACTTTATTTTATTTTGAGGCAATTGTAAATGGGAGAGATTCCCTGATTTCCTCTTCTGCCTGTTTGTTGTTAGTACATGGGAAAGCTGCTGATTTCTGTGTGCTTATTTTGTATCCTGCTACGTTGCTAAAATATTTATCAGCTCAAACAGATTATTGGTAGAGTATTTATTGTTCTTTAGGTATAAAATCTTATCATCAGCAAATAATGATAATTTGATCTCTTCCTTTGCAATTTCTATCCCCTTTAGGAGTGTCTATTGCCTTACTGCTTTGGCTAGGACTTCCAGTACTATAATAAATAAAAGTGGGGACAGTGGACACCCTTTTCTTGTTCCTGAATTTAGTGGGAAAGGCTTCAAGGTTTTCCCCATTTACAATTATGTTGGCTATAGGTTTGTCATAAATAACTTTTATTATGTTTAGATATGTTCCTTCTATTCCTAGTTTCTGTAGGCATTTTACTCTGAAGGGAAGTTGGATTTTGTTGAATGACTTTTCTGCATCTATTGAGATGATCGTGTGGTATTTGTTGTTCAGTCCATTTATGTAGTGTTTATACTTATCAATTTCCATATGTTGAACCATCCCTGCATCTCTGGGATAAAGCCTATTTGTATGGGTGAATAATCTTTCTGATATATTCATTTATTCTGTTTGCCAATATTTTGTTTAGAATTTTTCCATCTGCATTCATTACGGAGACTGATCTGTAATTTTCTCTCTCTCTCTCTCTCTCTCTCTCTCTCTCTCTCTTTTGTTCTGTCTTTGTCTAATTTTGGTATCAGAATGATGCTGGCTTCATAGAAGGAGTTTAGTAGAATTCCTTCCTTTTCTATTTTATGGAAAAATTTGAGAAGTAGGGATGTTAGTTCTTCCATGAAGGCCTGGTACAATTCAGCACTGAATCCTTCTGGGCCTGGACGACTTTTTTTAGTTGAGAGATTTTTATAACTGCTTGGATCTCCATAGATGTTATAAGTCTATTTAAATGGTTTATCTCATCCTGATTTAATTTTGGGAGCTCATATGTATCAAGGAAATCATCTATTTCTTTCAGATTTTCAAATTTATAGGCATATATATTCTTAAAGTATATCCTTATGATTTCCTGAATTTCTTTGGTGTCTGTTGTAATGGTGCCTTTTTCAAATCAAATTTTATTAATTTTTGTCTCTTCTCTATTTATTCTGGTCAGATTTACCAAGGGTTTATCAATTGTTTTTATCCTTTACAGGAACTGACTGTTGGTATCATTGATTCTTTGGATTTTTGTTTTGTTTTGTTTTCTACTTCATTTATTTCTGCTCTAATCATTATTATGTCCTCCTGCCTACAGATTTTTGCTTTGCCTTGTTCTTCTTTTTCCAAAGCCTTAAGGTGAGGTACTAACTTGTTTACTTGTGAACTCTCTAATTTCTTAATATTTGCACTTAAAAGCTATAAAATTCTCTCTTAGCATTGCCTTCATTGTGTCCAATATGTACCAGTATGTTTTATTCCCATCACCATTTGATTCTATGAATTTATTGATTTTATTTTGATTTCTTCCATGACCCATTCATTATTGAATAGTGTTCTGCTTATACTTCATGAATTTCTGTAAGCTCTGTAGTTTTGTTTTTTTTTTTTTTTTTGGCATTGTTGTTGTTCATTTGTAGTTTAATCCCATTGTGGTCAGATAGAGTACAAGGGATTATTTCAATTTTCCAGTATTTGTTGATTTGCTTTGTGCCCTAATACATGGTCTCTGTCACTCTTTTATTCACCCCTCATAATCTCAGAGGACTACTCCAGGGCCAGCTTGCTAGCATGCTACAGTGGAGACAAGCAGAGGACAAGATTTGACTCTTGCATCTGGCCCAGAGGGAGGAAGTCAATACTGGTCCAGGACATTTGTCCTTGCTGGTCAAAGGGGGTAGGGTCCTTTGCAAAGGTACACAGGGGAGAAAAGCTACTTCTTGAGAGGGTAGAGAGGGAACAGAATGACGTTGTCACCCATACCATTCAAATGGCTACAAATGGGACGGACTTGAGGCCTGAGAGTGCCCAAGATGCAAAGCACATCACAAATCTTTTTGATGTTGTTCTTTCCCAAGAAAAGGGGAGCCTCATCCATAGCTTTCCCATGATGCAGCCCACAGTCCTGTGAATACAGAGTCTAAGCAGTTGAAATCTCATCTATGGAATGTTGACCTACCAACCAGATCAAAACTTGGCCAAGGCCAAGGTCCAGACATACAAAGTCAGGGAATTTGGACCTCCAAATAAGCTTTCAGCTCTACAACACAGATACCCTGGAGAGCTCCGTAACATCACAGCCTCACATCAGATACACCTTCTCTTCCATTTTCTGTGAAAGAAGTGTAAAACTATCCCAGGGCTGGAGACATGGCTTAGTGGTAAGGTACTTGCCTGCAAAGTCAAAGGACTCAAACTCAAGTCCCCCAGGACCCATGTACGCCAGATACGCAAGGAAGTGCATACATCTGGAGTTCTTTTGCAGTGGCTGGAGGCCCTGGCATGCTCATTCTCCCTCACTCCTGCCCTGCTCGCTCACTCGCTCTCGCTCGCTCTCTCTCTCTCTCTCTCTCTGAAATAAATAAAGAAAAAGATATTTTGAAAAACTGTTTGGCTGATGAGCAAATTAGCAGCTCCTGGGAACACAAGAAGAAGCATCAGTCTCCCTGTATCTCCACAGGACTTTAGGGCAGATGGGGAAGGTAGTCCAGTCCCCTGTCTCCTCTACTGTCACATTGCTGGATACATACCCCAAGGACCTGAGCCTCCCTCATTGAACTTCATGAAAGTCTAGTCCTCCTCCAGTCCACAGGGGACTGACCTTCCACATGATGTTGCTAGCATAGAAGATTTGATGCTCATAAGCAGAGTCTTCAGGTAGCTCTAGACATGGGACAGGGTCTGTGGCCTCTGGATATGACACGCCTTCTCTGCCAGGTCAGGTAGTGTGAAGGCTAACACAAAACTGGAGCCATGCCAGGTGTGGTGGTGTAGCCCTTTAATTCCAGCACCTGGGAGGCAATAGTAGGAGGATCGCTGTGAGTTTGAAACCACCTGAGACTACCTGGTGAATTTCAGGTCACCCTGGTCCAGAGTGAGACCCTACCTCTAAAAACCAAAAAACAAAAAACAAAAAAACAAAAAAAAAACTAGAGCCATGTGGGAACACAGCCATCAGTTTCATCATCAGCCTCCAACTCACCTGGCCAGAGCGCCTCTTGGATCCTACCCCAGTACAAAGCTTGGAATCCAGGTGCTCACGTTTTTGTGCTTTCCTGAGACAAGGTGGGCCCCACTCTAATCTCCACTAGTAAGTCAGAACATGTTAGAAGAGGATCCTGAGTACGCAGTAACAACCCCAATTACCTGGAGAGACACACATGAGTACAAATTGCCTCCCATTTCCTAGAAGACAATTAAATCCCAGTACCCTGGGGAGAGACCAGGAATCACATCTTCCCTGCTGCTGGTACAGACTGAAACACCTCACATAGAGAGGCCATGCATGTCAGAGCATCTACACTGCACAGGACAGTGATCTGGGGCACATGGATTCTCAGGAGCTTATAGAACAAGATAAAAATGATCAAAAATTAATGATCCAAGGGCTGGAGAGAGGGCTTAGCAGTTAAGGCACTTGTCTGCAAAGCCAAAGGACCTAGGTTCAATTCCCCAGATACACAAGGTGTTGCACATGTCTGGAGTTTTTTTTCAGTGGCTGAAGGCCCTTGTGCACCCATTCTCTCTCCCTCTACATGTCTCTGTCTCTCTCTCTCAAATAAATAAATAAAAGTTCCTCAGACAATTAAATTTTTTTAAAAAAATGAACCAAGTAAATCTCTTCAGGTTTGGAAGGCATAGGAATGGACATCTAAGGTGGCAGCATGATTTCTGACTGAAGTGATGATTTATTTAGCTGGGTAGAATCTGGGAGGGGTAGTTATATGGAGGTCTGGGAAGCATTTCTGGGCAGGGCAAACAGCAAATTCAATGCCTTGAGGCTGGCAGAGAACACTAGGGGCAGTGAGAGTGGGATATCTTTTTTGAGGTATGGTGGTGAGACAGGGTCCCATCACGCAGACCTAGAACTTGTTATGCAGCTGAGGATGGCTTTAGTTTTATTTATTTATTTATTTATTTATTTGAGAGCAACAGACAGAGAAAAAGGCAGATAGATAGATAGATAGATAGATAGATAGATAGATAGATAGATAGATAGATAGATAGGTAGAAAGAAAGAAAGAAAGAAAGATAGATAGATAGATAGATAGATAGATAGATAGATAGATAGATAGATAGATAGAGAATGGGTGCGCCAGGGCCTCTAGCCACTACAAAGGAACTCCAGACGCATGCGCCCCTTGTGCATCTGGCTAACATGGTTCCTTAGGCTTGACAGGTAAGTGCTTAACCGCTAAGCCATCTCTCCAGCCCTGGCTTTAAATTTCTGATGCTCTTGCCACCACTGTGATTTCAGTGCTGAGACTACAGGTGTTGGCCACCATGCCTTTAAGGAAAGGACAGGTCTGCCTTGTTCTGTGCTCCTGGAACCTCGATCAATGCTGAAACCTGGAGGGACAACTATGAAGGGGTGACAGTGACTGGGGCTGAAGATGCATCTGGTTTCACTTTAAGATGGAGCATGTAGGACTGCTGGCCTCCAGATGCTGAACCAAAGCATCGCCACCCCATGGTCCTCTCTCCACATTCCCCACGCATTTCAAAAAAAACAGAAAATGGACTCATTGCTGGCTTTGATCTTTCATTTTACAAATCAAAACACATATAAATATGCTGGTAGTACTCAAATTATATTGAAAAAAAAAGAAGTGAAAAGCCCTACCATCTACACTCAATCCTGAATCATTCTACCCGACTGCAACACATATGGCACACACATGCACATCCACAGAGTGAACATGTGCATACAAACCATAGTGACACATCAAGCCTCACAGCATGCTCGTCTCTCCACAGGACAGCCAACGTTACTTAGAAGGTCACAGAGACCAGGATTTATCACTGCAGAGAGCTGACATGGAACAAGAGAGCATCTTGAAGAGTAATACAGATGGCATGTAAGATGTCCCTCCTGCTGTCCCCAAGGCCACTCCCTATCTCAGCACACATCATACCAGGTGGCTGGCCCTGTTGCTGCCAGGTGTTGCCATTGTACATATGTAAATTCTCAAGAGCCAGGCTGCCATCAGTGCTGTGCAGAGATCAGAACTCCCAGGAGGCCCTGGGGAAGACTGGACTTCTCAGTGAGACCCCAGGCCAGCTGAGTGCCTATGAGTTGGTGAGGAAACCTTCTCCTTTGCTTGAGAAAGAATGCTTCTGAAATGTTTCTTGAAGAGGGAGAGGACTGTGCCAGGCAATGTGGCACCCACCTTTGATCCCAGCACTTGGAAGGCAGAGGTAGGAGAATGGCTATGAGTCTGAAGCCAGCCTGAAGCTTCAGAGTGAGTTTTAAGTCAGGCTGGGCTAAAATGAAAATCCTACCTTAAAATCAAACAAACAGAAACAAAGAGTGAGAGGACTAGGATAGCACACATAAAGATAGCACACATTAAATAGCCTGAAGGCAAAGAGGGTCTCTGTGCTGGTTACTGTAAGAAACCACTAGGGGGCGGTGTAGCTCAGTGGCAGATCTTTTGTTCAGCATAAGGCACAGAGGAGGATTAAGGGAGAGAAAAAATGTTATAACATTCTCAGCAACACATGCCTGTAATGTCAGCACTAGGAAGCAGGAGATTCAGAAGTTCCAGATTATCCTGGACTGCACAGGAAGATTGAGGCTGAAAGGCCCAAGAATTCAGAAGCTCAGAAATACTATCACGCTCCAAAGGGAGCTTAAGCGGGCCACCTGCATACCTCAAACTCCAGGTTTTACTCTCTGTCAGAAGCAAGTAAAGAATCCCTCTTCTCATTGTATCAGAGCCCACTCCTAATATAAAACTAGGTAAAAGGGCATGAGATAGCCCTCAAGGATGGGAAATGAGTAATAAAGTGAACCACTTATTTGGTTTCTGTAAATAGCCTGCACCATAAGCCTTAATAGCCCACACTGTCAGCCTTAGTAGCCTACACTGTAAGCCTTAGTAACTCGCACCATAGGCTGTAGCAGCCTGCCTCAGACCACCAAGGTCATAGGAGGCTGATACCACACTCTGTTACCCCCACCTAAGGAATTGCACAAGTGCTGACCTCCAAGGTCACAGGAGACTGATACCACACTCTGCTACTCCCACCCAAGGACCTGCGCAAACGCTGACCACCAAGGTCATAAACTAATTGGCTTAGAAACTATGGGGTGGCACCAACTGACTGGCTAACACCCTGCGGGGCTCCTAATATTAGAAAATGATTGGTCTAAGGCACAGGCTTTGTTAGAAACCCTATAAAAACTGTCCTGTTCCTGCATTCAGGGCTCTGCAGTCCTCTACCCCTGTGTGGTGTACGACTGTGGGCCCCAGCGCGCTTGGAATAAAATCCTCTTGCAGTTTGCATCAAGACCGCTTCTTGTGAGTGAGTGATTTGGGGTGTCGCCTTATCCGGGCAGAGCATGGGGACCCCCTGTGGGGGTTTTTTCCTACATTGGGGGCTCGCCCGGGATGTGAAGGCCCCCACACACACCCGAGAACCGACTTGGAGGTAAGGGGGCCCCTTCTGGAGTGAGTGTGTGCCGGCCGGTGTTTGTGTTCTGAGCATCTGGTTTCTGGGATGCGCGCTTTTGGCTCAGTCTGATTTGCAGCCGTCCTCTAGGGCCGTAAAGGACCAGAGGACCGTGATCAGCAGACGTGCTAGGAGGATCACAGGCTGCCACCCTGGGGGACGCCCTGGGAGGTGAGGAGACCCAGGGACGCCTGGCAGTCTCTTATACCCAGTCAGAAGACCGGGTTCTGTTATTAGAGCGGAGGCTTCCTCCTCCGCGGCTGTCCGATTCTTTTGCCTGCTTGTGGAAGATGCGGATGGGTCGCTGGTATCTGGATTTGTTGGTCTCAGTTGTGTGTGTTGTTGTTGTTGTTCTTTGTGTCTTTGTCTATAGTTCTAAGATGGGAGACGGTGACGACGCCCCTTAGCTTGACTCTTGACCACTGGACTGAAGTTAAAACTAGGGCCCATAATTTGTCAGTTGAGGTTAGAAGGAGACCCTGGCAAACGTTGTGTGCCTCTGAATGGCCAACTTATGAGGTCGGATGGCCACCAGAAGGAACCTTTAATTCTGAGACTATTCTGGCCGTTAAAGATATTTTTTTTCAGAGTGGACCAGGCTCCCGTCCCAACCAAGAGGCTTATATCCTCACCTGGAAGGATTTGATGGACAACCCCCCACCGTGGGTCAGGCCGTGGCTGAATAAACCCAGGAACTCAAGCTCCAGAGTCCTGAGTCTTGAGAATGCAAAATGAAAAAAAAAAAAAAAACCATCTACCCTGAGATCGAGGAACCTCCTCCGGCTTGGCCGGAGACTCAGCCTGCCCCTCCCCCCCCTTATCTAGTCCCGGGAGCTGAGAGAGGGCTTCTCGCCCCTCCCGAAGCTCCACGCTCTGGCGTGACTGCTCCGCCCCTCGCCCCTCCCGAAGTTCCGCCCTCCACCCTTCCCACACCTCCGCCTCTTGCCCCTCCCATGCCTCTGCCTCTCGCCCCTCCTGAAGCTCCACACTCCGGCGTGACTGCTCCGCCCCTTGCCCCTCCTGAAACTCCACCCTCCACCCTTCCCAAGCCTCCGCCCCCCTTCCTCCCAGAGCCTCCGCCCCCAAGCTTGTCCTGGCTTAGCTGGAGACTCAGCCTGCCCCTCCCGAGCTACTAGAAATGGGAGGGCCAACTGCAAGGACGCAGAGCCGGAGAGATGCTACCCCAGAGGGAGCAAATGGAATTGTAACACTGCCGCTACACGAGGCAGATCCTCCCATGCTGGGGGGCCAACTACAACCCCTCCAGTATTGGCCTTTTTCCTCTGCAGATCTTTATAACTGGAAAGCTAACCATCCCCCTTTTTTTTTTCAGAGGAACCCCAACGCTTCACGAGGCTGATAGAATCTCTTATGTTTTCTCATCAGCCCACCTGGGATGATTGCCAACAGCTGTTGCAGACTCTCTTCACAACCGAGGAACGAGAGAGAATTTTAATAGAGGCCAAAAAAATGTCCCTGGGGCCAACGGGTGGCCCACGCAGCTGCAGCATGAGATAGACATGGGGTTCCCTCTGACTCGCCCTGTTTGGGACCACAATACGGCTGAAGGTAGGGAGAGCTTAAAAATCTATCGCCAGGCTCTGGTGGCGGGTCTCCGAGGTGCCTCCAGAAGGCCCACCAATTTGGCCAAGGTAAGAGAGGTGATGCAGGGGCCAACGGAGTCTCCCTCAATGTTTCTTGAGAGGCTCATGAAAGCATTTAGGAGGTTCACACCCTTTGACCCCACTTCTGAGATTCAAAAAGGCTCAGTAACATTAGCTTTCATAGGACAGTCAGCTCCTGATATCAGAAGGAAACTTCAGAGATTGGAGGGATTACAGGAAGTTAAGCTACGTGATTTAGTAAAAGAGACAGAAAAGGTATATTACAAAAGGGAGACAGAAGAGAAAAAGGAGCAAAGGAGAGAGAGAGAGAGAGAAGAACGTAAAGAAAGACATGAGAAAGAGAAAAAAGAAAGGATAGGCGCAATAAACGACAAGAGAAAAATCTGACCAGGATCCTGGCCACAGTGGTAGAGAAAAAGGAAAAAGGAAGAGAAATTTTCACAAGTTTAGAACAGGCCCTAGGCAGATAGGGAACCTGGGCAACAGGACCCAGCTTGATAGAGATCAATGTGCCTATTGCAAGGAGAAAGGACACTGGGCAAGAGACTGCCCTAAGAAGAACAGCAAAAGACCTAGGGTCCTAACCCTTGGAGAAGATGAAATCTAGGGAGGACAGGGCTCGGAGCCCCTCCCCGAGCCCAGGGTAACTCTGAAGGTGGAGGGGAAGCCAGTCAGATTTCTCGTGGACACTGGCGCTGAACATTCAGTGCTTTTGGAACCAATGGGAGGGCTAAAAGATAAAAAAATCCTGGGTTCTGGGTGCTACTGGACAACGGCAATATTCATGGACTACCCGAAGAACCGTTGACCTGGGAGTGGGATGGGTAACCCACTCATTCTTAGTCATTCCTGAATGTCCAGCGCCCCTCCTTGGAAGGGACTTATTAACCAAGATGGGTGTTCAAATTTCTTTCAAATCAGAAAAACCAGAAGTGTCTGCTGGAGGTCGACCCATCACCGTGTTGGCCCTCCAGCTAGATGATGAGTATCGATTATACTCATCCCCGGTAGAGCCTGCTCCTCACCGACAGGATAACGTTTGCCTCTCCTGCCATCCTCAACCCCGCTACCCTTCTGCCTGAAGAAACTGATGAGACAGTGACTCATGACTGTCATCAACTGCTGATTGAGGAAACTGGGATCCGAAAGAATCTTACAGATGTCCCACTGACCAGAGGAACATTAACCTGGTTCACAGATGGAAACAATTACATTGTAGAAGGTAAGAGGATGGCTGGGGCGGCGATAGTAGACGGAACACAAACAGTCTGGGCCAGCAGTCTGCCAGAAGGAACTTCAGCACAAAAAGCTGAGCTCATGGCCCTCACACAGGCCTTACGACTAGCTGAAGGAAAGTCTATGAACATCTACACGGACAGCAGGTATGCTTTTGCTACTGCACACATACATGGGGCCATCTACAAACAGAGAGGGCTACTTACCTCAGCAGGGAAAGAAATTAAAAACAAAGAAGAAATTCTAAGTTTGCTAGAAGCCCTACATCTACCCAAAAGACTAGCCATTATGCATTGCCCTGGCCACCAAAAAGCCAAAGATTTTATCTCAAAAGGAAACCAGATGGCTGACCAAGTGGCCAAGCAGGCTGCCCAGGGGGTCAACCTTCTGCCCATAATTGAGAAACCAAAGAACCAAAAAAGTGAGCAACGATATACCCCAAGTGACTGGCAAGAAGTCAGAAAGTTGGGCCAGTTCTCTGAAACTCCAGAGGGGGCCTGTTTTACCTCAGAGGGAAAAGAGATTCTACCTCAAGCAAAGGGACTACAGTACGTTCAACAAATACACCGCCTAACCCATCTGGGAGCCAAACATCTACAAAAACTGCTACAGACGTCTCCTTACCATATTCTGAGGTTGCCAGAGATAGCTGGCTTAGTAGTCAAGCATTGTGTACCTTGCCAGATGGTCAATACTAATCCCTCAAGAATGCCTCCTGGGAAGAGGCTAAGGGGAGACAGCCCAGGTTCTCACTGGGAAGTGGACTTCACCGAGGTAAAACTGGCTAAGTATGGTAATAAGTATTTACTAGTTTTTGTAGACACTTTTTCAGGATGGGTAGAGGCTTATCCTACCAAGAAAAAAAACCTCAACCGTGATGGCTAAGAAAATACTGGAAGAAATTTTCCCAAGATTTGGGATACCCAAGGTAATAGGATCAGACAACGGTCCAGCCTTTGTTGCCCAGGTAAGTCAGGGACTGGCCAAAGTATTGGGGATTGATTGAAAATTACATTGTGCATACAGACCCCAAAGCTCAGGACAGGTAGAAAGGATGAATAGAACCATTAAAGAGACCCTCACCAAATTGACCGCAGAGACTGGCGCTAATGATTGGATAGCTCTCCTACCCTTTGTGCTCTTTAGGGTTAGAAACACACCTGGACAATTTGGACTGACCCCCTATGAATTGCTATATGGGGGGCCTCCTCCACTGGTAGAAATAACCTCTATACATAGTATTGATGTGCCACTTTCCCAGCCTCTGTTCTCTAGGCTCAAGGCGCTCGAGTGGGTGAGACAACGAGCGTGGAAGCGACTCCAGGAGGCTTACTCAGGAGAAGGAGACTTACAGGTCCCACATCGCTTCCAGGTGGGAGATTCGGTCTTTGTCAGACGTCACTGCGCAGGAAACCTTGAGACTCGGTGGAAGGGCCCCTACCTCGTCCTACTGACTACTCCAACGGCCGTAAAAGTTGAAGGAATACCTGCCTGGATCCATGCATCTCACGTCAAGCCTGCTCTGCCACCGGGCCCCGAATGGCAAGCCGAGAGGACAGACAATCCCCTTAAACTCAGGCTTCACCGTGTGGCTTCTCCTTCTCCAGCTAGGTGATGCCTCCAATCCCCATGCCCCCCAAAAGTTGACTTGACAAGTGCTTTCTCAAATGGGGGATATAATATAGACTACAACTAGGGAAGCGCCCCCCTGGACTTGATGGCCTGTCCTGACCCCAGACATCTGTGCCCTGGTAGCCGGGATAAAATTTTGGGATATCCCAGAGCTCACCCCAGAGAAGGTCTCTAGAGAAGTCCACTCTCATGTGGCAAAACAGGCACTCACACAAGGGGTCATCTCCCAAGGTCAATATATGGCAGACAACCCGGGGTGCAACTCTGGGCCAACCCAACATAAGATGCAGCATACCCCATTTTATGTCTGCCCCCGAACTTCTAAACGAAGTTATGGAGGGACAAAAGAGTTCTACTGTAAACACTGGGGTTGTGAAACTACAGGTAATACCTACTGGCACCCAGCTTCCTCCTGGGACCTGATTACTATGCAGGAAGGATTATATGGGAAAAAAAAGCAGTTCCTCTCAGCATCTCTTTCACCCCCCAAGGTCGAGAGTCCAGAGACTGGATAAAAGAAAAAACTTGGGGACTCAGGTTTTATATGACAGGATGGGATACGGGCCTAACCTTTACTATACAACTTAAGATAAAGCCTCCCACCCCAAGACCAGTAAGACCTAATAAAGTTCTAGTAAAACAGGGACCCCCCTAAAATGACATTACCCAAGCTCCCACCCACAGTGGCAACTAAGACCCATCACATAATAACTGCTAGAACCCCTTTGACTAGCCCACTCTCGGAAGCCCCACATGGGACAGGACAGAGGCTCTTTAGCCTAATCCAAGGGGCCTTCCTCGCCATAAACGCCACCAACCCCAACATTACCTCTACTTGCTGGCTTTGTTTATCCTCAGGACCACCCTACTATGAGGGGATGGCGACTATGGGAGAGTTTAATATAACTAAAGAACATGATAGCCGGTGTTCATGGGGGACCAAAAACAAGTTGACTATCCCTGAGGTCTCAGGAAGGGGGACATATATAAAAAAAAGGCCCCCCCATCCCACCAACACCTTTGTAATGTTACTCTGACCTATAGACAGACTTCAGACAACCAATATTTAGTGCCAGGGTATAACAGGTGGTGGGCATATGATACTGGGCTGACTCCCTGTGTTTCTACTTCAGTTTTTAACCCATCCAAAAATTTCTGTATTATGGTCCAGCTTGTCCCCCGGGTTTACTACCATCCTGAGGAAGTAGTCATCGATGAATATGACTACCATCCCACCCGATCCAAAAGGGAGCCTGTAACCCTTACCCTAGCAGTCATACTTGGCTTAGGGATAGCTGCCGGTGTGGGGACGGGGACCACAGCCCTGGTCACGGGACCACAACAATTAGAAAGAGGGCTTGATCTCCAAGCTTTAGAGAAATCTGTTACTAATCTAGAGGAGTCCCTGACCTCCTTATCTGAAGTGGTCTTACAAAACTGGAGGGGATTAGACTTACTGTTCCTAAAAGAAGGCGGATTATGTGCAGCCTTAAAAAAAATATTACTTTTATGTAGATCACTCAGGAGCTATCAGAGACTCCATGAGCAAGCTCAGGGAAAGACTAAAAAAACGTCAAAGGGAGAGGGAAACTAACCAAGGATGGTTTGAGGGATGGTTTAACAAGTCCTCCTGGATAACTACTCTGCTTTCCACCCTGATGGGACCCCTAATGGTTTTGCTCCTGATGCTTTCAGTTGGGCCTTGCATACTTAATAAGATTTTTACTTTTGTTAGAGAACGAGTGAGTGCAGTCCAGATCATGGTACTTAGACAACAATATAAGGGCCTTCAAGGCAGCAGAGAGGAAGATTATATCTAGTCTTTCTAAGTTCTAGGATTAGAACTATTGACAAGAGAAAAAGTGGGAAATGAAAGGCCCAAGAATTCAGAAGCTCAGAAATACTATCACGCTCCAAAGGGAGCTTAAGCGGGCCACCTGCATACCTCAAACTCCAGGTTTTACTCTCTGTCAGAAGCAAGTAAAGAATCCCTCTTCTCATTGTATCAGAGCCCACTCCTAATATAAAACTAGGTAAAAGGGCATGAGATAGCCCTCAAGGATGGGAAATGAGTAATAAAGTGAACCACTTATTTGGTTTCTGTAAATAGCCTGCACCATAAGCCTTAATAGCCCACACTGTAAGCCTTAGTAGCCTACACTGTAAGCCTTAGTAACTCGCACCATAGGCTGTAGCAGCCTGCCTCAGACCACCAAGGTCATAGGAGGCTGATACCATACTCTGTTACCCCCACCTAAGGAATTGCACAAGTGTTGACCTCCAAGGTCACAGGAGACTGATACCACACTCTGCTACTCCCACCCAAGGACCTGCGCAAACGCTGACCACCAAGGTCATAAACTAATTGGCTTAGAAACTATGGGGTGGCACCAACTGACTGGCTAACACCCTGCGGGGCTCCTAATATTAGAAAATGATTGGTCTAAGGCACAGGCTTTGTTAGAAACCCTATAAAAACTGTCCTGTTCCTGCATTCAGGACTCTGCAGTCCTCTACCCCTGTGCGGTGTACGACTGTGGGCCCCAGCGCGCTTGGAATAAAATCCTCTTGCAGTTTGCATCAAGACCGCTTCTCGTGAGTGAGTGATTTGGGGTGTCGCCTTATCCGGGCAGAGCGTGGGGACCCCCTGTGGGGGTTTTTTCCTACAAGGCGAGCCTAGGGCACAAGAAATCTCTGTCTCTATAACTGTCTGTCTGTCTGTTTATCTATCTGACATCTATGTATCATCTATCTATCACTAGCTACCATCTAGCTACCCACTCTATCTATCTACAAGAGGGTAACACCAGATGCTTAGAGGAAAAGAGTAAGTTAGTGAATAAATGAGAACATGACAAGTGAGAAAATGAGAACAAATGAGCAAGGAATGACGTGATTAGGTGAACATTAGACACAGTGCACATATATAAAAGGTGAAGAGGCAGAACAACTGCACAATGGATGAAGGGAGAATTCCTGAGGGTGGTTGGAGGGGAACAAAAGGCAGGAAGTAGAGGAAATGAGTGAAAGAGGATGATAAACTGAGGTCTCAGAACCTGCTGCCAACGTGCCCAAACTTGCCCAGCCCCAACTCTCATACTGATTGTCCTTGACCATGGCAGTGGTCTGTGTGTGTGTGGGGGGGGGGGTGCTCTCTCCAGTCATCTCCTTAAACTGCCTGTCTGGGGCCAGTCTGCAGGAGAACATGACCAGTTGACAGTGGACTGGGAGGAACACTGAGAGGGAGAGAAGCAAGAAAGGAATAGGGACAGAACCCGGGTATGGAGAGGAGTAAAACCTCCTCACCAGAGCAAGCTTGTGCTGCCCTGCCAGTGGAACCACAGTGGGGTGGGACTGTGGCCAGGGCAGCAAGACACCAAAGAAGTCAGCAAGCTGCAGATGGCACAGATGTCTTGAGGAGCCGCAGCACAGGTCAGAGGGAAAGGAGGAGTTCTTCCCATGTCCAAGTGCCTTAGCCTCACCTCTGCATGCTTGAAGACTCCATGCTTTCCACTTGGAGAGGTGAAGCATTGCACTGGAGGAAGAGTGTCTCTGGGGTGGGATTTGGGGTGGTGCTTACTTATTGTTGGCACAAGCACCCAACCAGAAGCAGCTCATGGGAGGAAAGTTGTTTATTTGGCTTGTAGTACCAAGTGGCAGCTCCATTATGGCAGGGGAAGAGTGGCACAGCAGAGGCTGGACATCACCTCCTTGCCACATCAGGTGCCAAATATCAGTAGGAGAGCGAGCTGAGTGACACTGGTAAGGTAGAGGCTTATAAGACTCAAGGCTGACCTCCAGCAACACACCTCCTCCAGCAAGGCTTCACTTCCCAAACAGCCACCAGCTGGGGAACCAAGCATTCAGAACATATGAGTTTATGGGAAATACATACTTCTCACAACCACATAGCCAGCCTTTCATATCTGCCTACTTTTGTTGGATGTGGAAAATATTGTTAAATATTCACCATGTTTACTTTATTCTTGAAGCATTCATCCCTGAAGGCTAAATTAGGACAGGTTTTCGTGTTTGCAACAGTCCCAGTCTCTGTACCAGGCTCATGATGTGCATACTATTCAACATCCTGATTCTGAAGAAATGTGCATTGTGGGTGGCATCAAGGGTACCATAAAGTCCCAAATAAAGGTTTGCCAGGGAGAAGCTGACTCCATCACAGAACTGGTCTGAGTTGTAGCTAGAAGTGAGATGTGGTAGGTCTACTCAAGCAGGCGGTCTTTCTGCTGGGCAGAACCCTCGAGGAGGACCCCATCCCCCAATTTGGCTCTGGACAATCCACACTCTCAACCTCTCTGATGAGATGACCTGTAAACATGTCCATAATCTGTTTTGGGGTGGACCTTCCACACAATCATTGTCTTGATGGTCTGACAGTCAGTAAGAAGTCTGAGACCTAAAAGCCCTGAGCAAGAGCACTCTGAAGACATGTGACTGAACACCTGCTGGTGCAGTTGCAGAAGACACAGCAGGCATCATCCACCACAGGGCACGGACTACACTCCCAATCCAGGGCTCCCATGGGGGATGACCCATGGACTACTAAAGACAGAAATGAAAATCCACCATCCAAGAAGTGGTCTGAATGCTCCTGACATTTATTTGGTGAGATTTTTCCTGTGTGTGGGGGGGAATATATTAGGACTATTAAAGCAAAAATAATTCAGGAAATCATATATATGGTTGGGTTATAAAGTAAATCTTTGTTTGAGTTTGTACTGGGACTACCATATGGAAGAAGCATCATAGAAATGGGGCACAGGAAACACATCATGGTCTTGGAAAAATAATGATCGATGGATTGGTTCTCACAATAAAAAATAAAAATGACTTTCATTTGATGGTGTGTGAAGCCTGAGAGCAGAGTGTCTCTGCAACAACAAAGTGTGGCTCCAGCCGGGCGTGGTGACACACGCCTTTAATCCCAGCACTCGGGAGGCAGAGGTAGGAGGATCCTGTGAGTTGAAGGCCACCCTGAGACTATAGAGTTAATTCCAGGTCAGCCTGGACCAGAGTGAGACCTTACCTCGAAAAAAAAAAAAAAAGTGTGGCTCCAGCTGCTTGCTGTGTAAAAGGAGGGGTTCATACTAAGACAAGGCAGAGATGGGTTGAGGAGAAGATATAAGCTTATCCAGTCCAATCAAGAATGAATTTTATCAAGTGGACAAAATACACATCTATGCCATGGCACTAGACTCATGGAACAGCTGGGTAAGGTTTATGGCTTTGTATTCCATTTCCTCGTGCCAAGTTTAAAGACTGCTACATCATGACTGCTGATTTTATTTAGTGTCAACATTTAGGTAGAGAAGATGGCCATAAAATCACTTCACAGTTCCTTGAAAGAAGCTCACCAACCTGAATAGAGCCTCTGGTGGGTATACAGATTGTTCACTTTCTGACTCACCTTATTTGAAGTAAGAACCAATAATCACTATTTTTAAAAAATGTTTATATTTATGCATTTTCAAACAGAGAAAGAGGGGGTGGGGAATGAGTGTGCCAAGACCCCTGGTGGCTGCAAACATCCCAGAGGTATGGACCATTTTCTGCATGTCTTTATGTGGGGACTTGAACTTGGGTCATTAGGATTTACAGGCAAGCATCTGAACTGCTGAACCACTCTCCAGCCCCAGTAATCATTACTAAAACACTTAGCCCACTGTGGAAGACATTAGAATGTTTTGGAACTGAGATGAATGCACACAGCCTTGTAGCTGTGTGAAACCATTGTAATGCTGAATCCAACAAACACTTAGGACACTTTTACATTCTAATTACTACTTATTGACTTTGCCTCACAGCAACTGAAAGTCTGGCTACTACCCAGTTACTGATATTCAGAAGAATTAAAAGATTTTATCATGGTTCATCAGTTAAGGCAAATGTTAAAAATAGTATAACTGAAAAGCTGGGCATGGTGGCTCACACCTTTAATCATAGCAGTTAGGAAGCAGATAAAGGAGGCTCACCATGAGTTCAAGGCCAGTCTGAAAATACAGTGAGTTCCTGGCCAGCCTTGGCTAGAGTGAAACCCTACTGCACAAAAAAGAAATAGTCTAACATATTTTATAAACTCGGCACATTATGATGTAACTCTAGTTCAAACAATAATGACTAATGTGGGTTTCTGTTTTTCCTATATCAGATTAAAATAAATCATCCTTTACTCTGAAGTCTATCCCATAATTCATGAGCAGCTAAACATATATGAAGAGGCTGAATTTAATATTTTATTTGTTTATATATTTGAGAGACAGATAAGCAGAGTGAGTGGGAGAGAGTGAGCAAGGGAGAGAGAGCGACAGAATGGGTGTACCAGAGTTGCTAGCCCCTGCAAATGAATGCCAGGCCCATGCACCACCTGTGCATCTGACTTTATATGGGTACTGGAGAATGGAACCTGTGATACTAGGCTTTACAGAACAAGTGCCTTAACTCCTAATCCATCTCCCCAGGTTGAGGCTTAATTTTAATTGTACTTTTTTTTTTCTAATTTTTCCATGCCTATGTCCTGTGGTTTCCAAAGATAAGATATTTTAAAAACATGTACCCTGAGAGGAAAACATCTGAAAGTGAAAGCAATATAAATATTTATATTTTCAAGAAATATCAGAACCTCAAAGTAAATTCAGTGGGTTCCCCCAAAAGACATGAAAATAGGAGGGGAATGTTAGAGAAGACAAACAGGTTCAGTTGGAGGGGAAGGGCTATAAGACACAGTAATGTGACTTTCCCCCCAAGGCTATCACATGGAAACAGCAGCTATAAAAGCATGTGACCTGAATTATAAAATAACAATTCTTCTCTAAGACATATCATGTAATATCAGAAGTATGTCTGCATGAAGAATTAAAGCAATTCAAGCAAAGATTTATGTGTGGTTAGGCATGCTACCCCTAAATGTCCTGCTGTAAGGAAGGAAAAAAATCATGCTTAAATAGAGGCAGATAATCTCTTTATTTAAATTTTTTTTATTAGTTTTCTATTCAGCAAATATAGGCAATTTGGTACCATTATTAGGCTCATCCATGACCTACCCCTCCTCAATGGCTCCTCCTTGTTGATGTATATGGTTCGTGCATTGTGGAGTTAGCCCACAGTTATTGGTACAATAAATGTAGCTGCATATCATGACCCAACATGTGGCTCTGACATACTTTCCGCCCCCTCTTCCGCAAAATTCCCCTGAGCTATGTTGGGTTCATTTTTGGTCTGCTTCAGTGATGAGGTGTTGGGGGCCTCTGAGGCTCTGGCTCTCTGATTTGATAGGAGTTGATTTTTCTCTGTGTTGGTCTCCTTCCCCCTTGTGCTGGTATCTGGTTGATCAGTAAAACAGCATCTTTGCTTGTTTTGCCAATTTTCCTTAGTTTCAGTCGGGGCCTTTTTGAGGTATGATGGGGTGGCTCTCTTCTTAGGATCTGCATCTATCTGAAAAAGAGAAGCAGAATCTCCAACGGAGAGTAAGTTAGCACCAGGACAAATGAAAGAACTCTTACTTTTTTTTTTAATAGAAAGTTTAATAGGTATAGGCCATCTTGTAGCCCAGCTCCAGCTATGGGTCCCGCACCACTGAGGGGATCAGTTAGCCAAATCAAGAGCAGTTGTTTCCCCAACATGGCTGTGTGCCACTATTGCACTTGTGTGGGCATCACACCAGGTTATTTGTTGCTAAGTAGGTTAGACCATGAGTTGCTTGGACAGATATTGGTCGTTTCCCCCAGTTGCCCATGTAGCATCTTCTGGCACTAGGCACGCTGACTGTCCAGGGACTGACTCTCTCCTGGCCTCAGCAATAGGGTCTTACCACTGATCTTTGATGGGTCATCAAGTACTCTGACAGAAATCTGTCATTCTTTTAGGAAACCTTGTAGGTTTCTCTGATCAAAAGCTCATTGTGGATGATAGGCCTCTGCTGGTACTGGGAGTTACAGGTCAGTGCCCACTAAGAAAATGAGGAAAAAGATAACTAATATACAAGAGTTAGGGAGGAGAGGGAGGGGGAGAGAGGGAGGAAGGGAAGATGTGATGTATTTTTTTAAAGAACAGCAGAGGCTGGAGGGATGGCTTAGCAGTTAAGGTGTTTGCCTGAATGGCAAAAGGACCCAGATTCAATTTCCCAAGACCATTGTTAGCCAGATGGGGACAAGGGACACGTTCATTTGCAGTGGCTGGAGGGCCTGGTAAGCCCATTCTCTCTGCCAAATAAATACATTTAAACAAGAATATTAAACCAGGCATGGTGGCACATGCCTTTAATTCCAGCACTTGAGAAGCAGAGGTCGGAGGATCACCTGGAGGCCACCCTGAAATTAAATAGTGAATTCCAAGTCAGCCTGGGTTAGAGTGAGACTCTACCTCAAAAAAAAAAAAAAAAAAAAAGAAAAGAAAAGAAAAGAACAACAAATAGAAAACATGTGATTACAAATAAAGAAAAAAAAAAAAAACACACACTCAAGTACCGAAATAATTGATTAAACCCATGACTAATGGGGTATTTCATCTTATACTAATTTCTGTTTTTTTTTTTTTTTATGGTAGGGGCTTGCTCTAGCCCAAGCTGACTTGGAATTCATTATGTTGTCTCAGGATGCCCTCAAATTCTTGGCCACAATCTTGTGATTTCTGCCTCCTAAGTGTTGGAATTAAGGACATATACCACCATGCCCAGCCTATCTCCAATTTTACTATTGGCAGTGGACTAAATGCTTTCACATCCTGAGTTAAGGCAATACTGTGACATGGGTTTTTACATATCTATGGACTTGATGAGCTATTCTAGAAGTTATTTTACTGCAAAGATGACTTGGGGATTACAATATAGATGGTGTGGAAATATACCTTTCAGGGGTTTCATATTCACTCATGAATCCATGGAGGAAAGGACAAGGATGTTAAGAATTGAGTGTAGTATGCCACAGGTCTTATTCATGGGGTTGAAGGTTCTGATAATAAAGATAATTTTTGTAGAGGTGGAGGAAGGGAGCCATTTTAACATTGCTTTTGGATTGGACTTAGTTCTGATTAAAAGTGACCTCTTTAATAATATTGATTTTTTTATTATTTATTTGAGAGACAAATAGTCAGAGAGAGAGAATGTGTGAGAGTGAGTGAGCACTAGGGCCTCCAATCACTCCAAGTGAGCTTCAGAAGCATGCAGCCAATTTATGGATCTGGCTTTACATGGGTGCTGGGGAATTGAACCTGGGTCTTTTGGCTTTCAGACAAGATCCTTAAACACTGAGCCATATCACAAGCCATGATTTTTGCTTTTTCAATTGAAAGAGAAAGTGCCACTATATCCTAGGCTGACCTGAAGCTCCCTCTTAAGCCCAGGCTGGGCTGAAACTCCAATTACCTTTTGTTGGGATTATAGACATGAGTTACCACACCTAACATCCATGACATTTTTTTAATTGAATGAAAGCAAAAATCCAACTATCTTACATTTTGTTTCTTGTGCTTAAGTTAAACATTGTTTAATATCAATGGAAGGTCATAGTTCTGCTGAACAAATTTTACCCTTAGGTCTATTAAAATCCCACAAGATTGGATGGAGAGATGGATCAGTGGTTAAGGCACTTGACTGCAAATCCTAAAGACCCAGGTTGGATTGCCTGGGGCCTAGATGTACAAGGTGGAGCATGTGTCTGGAGTTTGCTTGTACTGAGTATAGTCCCTGGAATGCCCATCTTCTCTCTCTCAAATAAATAAATTAAATAATCAATTAAAATATTTTTAAATGGATGGATAGAAAGGATTCTCTCACTCAAACACTGATCTATGAGGTAGAAACTGGTGCAGTCAAGTCAGAAAGAAGAGCAGGTACAATTCCAGAAGTGAGGGTAATATCCCCCCCATACACCCATATCAGAAGTTCCTGAAGTGAGACTCAAACTCCACTGCTTTGTAAGGTCACTTCCTGCCTCATTGTCTCTCCTCCACCTCCCCCAGGATCTTACTTCCTTGAGTTTGAACTTCTAGGATAGGAGCTCTTCCTTGGATTATCCAGGTATGTGTTCTGACAGGGGCAAGCTTACGGATGATGGTTCCTGTATATTCTTACGAGGGAGACATTTACTTGTTCACAGAAAATATATATATCAGGCTGGACTCCATTTCATAGTGATCCTCCTACCTCTGCCTCTCAATTCCTGGGATGGATAGATATACATATAAGACAGATAGATAGACAGATAGATAGATATACAGTGATTTATTGGTTTGTAGTTTACATCTGCAGCGCCCTGTCTGGAGGCAGTGCCACTGGATGGATCTTAGGTTCCAGCCCTAAGGTGTGGTGGTGGGTTTGAAATTCCAGTCTAAGTATATGCAAAGTGGCTAGTTCCACTTGCAGTTTCTGAAGTGTGCTGTGTAAGTTTTGGGCTTGTGGCTTCTTTGTGTTTGGACCTGTGAAAGCAAGCTAGCTTCTTCTGCTATATGGAACTGCTTCTGGGTCTGTAAGTCTCAATAAATATTTTAATGTTTTAAGCCACTTTTCTGAAGGGAAGGAAGAAGTGAGAGAGGGAGAAGGGAAGGAGTTGAGGATGGAAGGATTCAATCAGATACTTTCAATTTCTAGTGAAGAAGACAACTTTCTGCTTTCTTACAGAAGGGGGAAAGATATTGTTAAGGGTGATCCAGTTACTTCAAACCTAATGAAGATATTTTCCCCTAAGATTTAATTAGCTGCTAAGCCCACTGCAAATGTTAATACGTTCTCCACTGCTTTTATTAAAACAATCTATTCTGAGCTCTGAACAGTATAGCTGATGAGAATGACTTGCGACTGTGTATTTATAGTTTACAATTTTTATTTACAGTTTCATGGTGCTAGAGTAAAATACAGCAATTTTTGAAAGACTTTGCAGTCCCGTATTAATTGGACATAGACATTTGTATAGGGGAGGCAAAATCATCCTTCACCATTCATATATTTCTAAAATTCCTGTTTACCTTGAATGCCCAATACATTGAATTCTCCACACTTTTATTCATGCTTTTATCATGTTGGTTGCATATACTATGATGGGGATGTATCTTCCCCAGGCATCACCTTCCTATGATTGCTTGTTATCTATGCATAAACTAATTTTGTTGAAACTCTGGGCAACAAAAATTAATTTCAACCTTGATTAAATGGCAATATCATACATGTCCTCCAATATACGGAAAGGTAGTTTGGACCAGTAAGTTAGCAAATACATTTTTATTAACAAAATGGTTTGAGAAACAATCCCACCCTCTCATTCCCATTCATTAAACTATTTATATATTTAGGACAGATTGAATAAGAGGCAGGTAGAATAGGAGCAACAGGGCCTCCCGCTACTGCTAACAAGCTCCAAACACATGAGCAACTTTGTGCATCTAGCTTTATGTGGGTCCTAGGGGAATCAAATCCTGGGTCTTAGGCTTTGCATGCAAGCATCTTAAGTGCCACATCATCTCTTCAACCCGCATTTCCATTGTAATTTATTGTTGTTTTATAATGCCAGGGTTCACTGCTTGCTTCAGAGAAATGAAAGGTCAGTTGAGCCTGAATTGTATATTATTTGAGTCCTTGTAATGATGTTTGGCAATCCATCCTTTTGCCTATGATCTGATTTAAAAAAATATTTTAATGCTATTAATTTATTTGCAAGCAGAAAGACATAGAGAGAAGAGAGGCATGGATGGTTATGCCTATGCCTCCAGCCACATTGTGCATCTGGCTGTTCATGGGTACTGGGGAATCAAAGCCAGGTCACTAGGCTTTGCAGGCACGTGCCTTAACCTCTGAGCAAACTCTCCAGTACCTATTTTATTTTATTTATTCATTTTCTATTTTTTGAGAGAACACACATGTGAGAGAGAAAGAGAATTGGTGTGCCAGGGCCTCAGCCACTGAAATGGAACACCAGACACTTATGCCATGTAGTGGGCATGTGCAACCTTGAACTGGCCTCACCTTTGTGCATATGGCTTACATGGGATTGTAGATTCAAACATGGGTTCTTAGGCTTCACAGGCAATTGTCTTTTCCACTAAGCCATCTGTCCAGTCCTTATTTTATTTTTTAAAATATTTCTATTTATTTGTTAGAGAAAGAAGTGAATGAATTAATACACCAAGCCCTCTTGAACTCTCACTGAAAACTTTGTGCATTTGGCTTTATGTTTGTACTGGGGAATCAAGCGTGGATCACCAGATTTTGCAATCAAGGCCCTTCAAGCACTGAGTCACCTCCCCAGAACAGGTTTGATCCTGTTTTGAGCATGGGTGTGTAGTTTGTGATGAACATGTTTAGTTCATAAAGACAGTGTATCAATACATACCTACTGAAGTGAATCTTAGCATTATTATTGTGGTATAGTTCCATGTTGCTGGGACGAACATCCAACCAGATACAGTATACAGGATGAAGGGATTAATTTCATGCTGATAGAGTCCAGGGGAACAGCATCAGTGGTACAAGAAGCTGGTTTCCTTTCACAGATCCAAGCAGAGAGACATCATCAAATCCCACTACCACCAGCAAGCTTGAACCACCAGAGTTCAAACATCTCTACGCATACCTAATAAGTCTTAACTGGAGATTCACCCCCAAACACACCTTAGAACTGGACTCAGTTCAACATGTGACACGACCCCTTTAGCAGGACTCTGCCCTCAAGGCGCTTGAGGAGGATGTTTAATAAAAAAAAAAATGCTTGAGTTAGGGTGGAGAGATGGCTTAGTACTTAAGGCATTTGGCTGCAAAGACCAAGGACCAGGCTTGATTCCTCAGGACCCACATAAAACTATATGCACAAGGTGGCACATGCATCTGGAGTCTGTTCATAGTGGCTAGAGGCCCTGGCATATTCATTCTCTGGTCCACCATCCTCTCCACCCCTCGCTCTGTCTCTCTTTTCTCTGCTTAAAAATAAATTAAAAAAAAGATCTGGGTCTAAGGGACCAAACATTGAAACTACCACAAATGCATTAATTGAATGAAGGTCCATTATCCTTTCACATTAGAAATTATCATCATTATCTGGAGAGAGTTCTTAGTGGTTAAGGCACTTTCCTGCAATTCCTAAAGACCCAGGTTCAATTTCCCAGTATCAATGAAAGCCAGATGCACAAGGTAGCATGTGAATCTGGAGTTTGTTTGCCATAGCTAGAGGCCCTGATGTGCCCATTCTCTCCCCCCTCCTCTCTCTCTCTCCTTCTCTCAAATAAATTAAATTAAATTAAATTAAATATTTAAACAAAGAAATTATAATCATGCATCCAGTGAGTTCTTATTTATTTATTATTAGAAAAAGAGAGAGAGAGAATAGTAGTGCACTAGGGCCCCAGCCACTGAAAGAAAAACTCCAGGAACATGCACCATCTAGTGGGCATGTGCAACCTTGTGCTTGCCTCACCTTTGTGTGTCCAGCTTACATGGTACCTGTAGAGTTGAACATGGGTCCTTAGGCTTTGCAGGCAATCATCATCACCGCTAAGCCATCTCTCAATGCCTAGTTCCCTTTTCTAAAATATTGTACTTATTTATATGCAAGCAGAGAGAGATAGAGACAGACAGGCAGAGAAAATGGGTATGTAAGGACCTCCAGCCACTGCAAACAAACTCCAGATGGATGCACCACTTTGTGCACCAGGCTAACATGGGCCCTGGGGATTCATACCTGGGACTTAATGCTTCACAAGCAGGATCCTTAACTGCTGAGTCATCTCTCCAGCCCTAGTTCTCTTTTTGGTTGTTTGGAATGCTCATATATGTATATGGTACACATGCTTAGATGTGTGGTCCATATACACATGTGGGATATGCATTTGAGTGAAGACTGGAGGTTGACATTCCTTTGAAACATATTTTTATTTTTTTATTTATGTATTTGAAAGAGAGGGAGGGAGGGAGGGAAGGAGAGAGAGAGAGAGAGAGAGAGAGAGAGAGAGAGAGAGAGAGAGAGAAGTGTTGTTCTTGAAATAGACCTGCAATGGAGTTCAGGTCCAAAGACAGGTCCAAGCTCCTAATGTGACAGCTTTTCCCCAGAATCCTATAGGAAACAGTACATCAAGTGCATAGTCAGGAGAAGGAAATGAAAACTTATTTATCTGAGAGAGAGAGAAAGAGAGGGAGAGAGAACGGGTGCACCAAGGCCTCCAGCCATTGCAAAGAAACTCCAGACACATGTGCCAATGTACCACCTTGTGCATCTGGCTTACATGGGTACTGGGGAATCAAACCTTGAACCAGGATCCTTAGGCTTAGCTGCTAGGCCATCTCTCCAACATTCTTATTCAGCCTGAGCTACAGCCAGAACCTGCCTCAAAAGAAAAAAAAATGCACTGTATGGACCATGGAAAAAGAAATTCAGGAAATATCCTTGATTTTTTAATATCTTATTTGAGAAAGGGGGGAGAGATTGAGAGGGAGAGAGAGAGAGAGAGAGATTGGGCAGGCCAGGGCCTCCAGCCACTGTAAATGAACTCCAGATGATTGCACCACCTTGTGCATCTGCCTTTATATGGGTCCTGGAGAATTGAACCTGGCTTTTAGACATTATAGGCAAGTACCTTTACCACCCAAACATCTCTCCAGCCCCCCCCCCTTTTTTTTTTACATTATTTGAGACATGGCTCCCAGTCAGCCTAAAACTCTCCATCCTCCTCCCTCAGCCTTGTGGATATTTTGATTGCAAGCTTGGGCCTCCATGCCCTGGAACTTTTCCATATAGGATGTACAAACTGAAATGAGAGATCTAAAATGACATATAGTCACATAATGACTGCGTTTCTTTACATTTCTCCCACAGACACAAATGGCCTGGATATCCATGACCTCACAGTGCCTGACACTACCTACCCAAGAACATCATAATAGGAGGAAAAGATGATTACATCAAAATAAAAGACTGATTTGGGAGGGGATATGATGTAGAGTGGAGTTTCAAGGGGAAAGTGGGGGTAGGGAGGAAATTACCATAGGTTATTGTCTACAATTGTGGAAACTGAGGCAGCCTGGGAACCATGTCTCAAACAATTTTAAAAAATCAGGGCTAGAGCGATTTCTTAGTGGTAAAGGCCCTTGCCCACAATGCATATGGACTGAGTGTCCTACCTTTCCTTTGGCTCTTACATTCTCTATGCCACCTCTTTTGCAATCCTGAGCCTTGAAAGATGTAATCAAGATATTTCAGGGCTGGAGAGATGGCTTAGTGGTTAAGCGCTTGCCTATGAAGCCTAAGGTTCCTGGTTTGAGGCTTGATTCCCCAGGATGCACGTTAGCCAGATGCACAAGGGGGTGCACGCATCTGGAGTTTGTTTGCAGTGGCTGGAGGCCCTGGTGCGCCCATTCTCTCTCTTACTCTCTATCTGCCTCTTTCTCTCTCTGTCACTTTCAAATAAATAAATGAAAATTATTAAAAATATATTTTAAAATTATGTTTTAGTGCTGAGCACTCCTCTGTCAATTCTTCTCAGCATTATGGTTCCATCGGAGTCATCCCAACGTCAATGTCATCTGGATATATGTGTTTCTCTAACCAAATTGAGAGTAGAATTAACATATGGGTATTAACAGTAAGAGAAGTACTTACTGGGCAGTTTTGTGAGCATGGTAAACACATTTAGCCAGACAGCAGCAGGCATTACACCCCTAGGGCTCATGACTACCCCTGTTGCTTGTTTTCAGTATCAGGGATGTATTCTCTCCCATGGGTCAGGCCTCTAGTCTAACTAGAGGGCAGCTGTTTTCCCCCATAACAGACATGCCAGTATTGCACCCTATGGTGGTTTGATTCAAGTGTCCACCATAAATTTAGGTGCTCTAAATGCTAGGTTCCCAGCTGATGGAGATTTGGGGATTAACAACTCTTGAAAGCAGTGTAGTTTTCGGAGTAGGCTTATGGGAATTTTAGCCAGTTTCCCCTTGCCAGTGTTTGGCACACTCTCCTGTTCCTGTTGTCCACCTGATGTTGGCCAGGGTTGATGTCCATCATCTACTCATGGCATAATTTTCCCTGCCATCATGGAGTGTCTTCTTGAGTCTGTAAGTCAAAATAAACCATTTTTCCCCAGAAGAGGTTCTTGGTTGGGTGATTTCTACCAGCAATATGAACCTGACTGCAACAGTAAATGGGTACGGAGGAGTGGGATTGCTGCTAGACATCTGCCTGTGTGGCCTTTGCCTTTTGGAGCTGATTTTCAAGAGGAATGTGGAGGGATTTAAAACCTTGGTCTAAGAGATGCCTTGTAGTGCTGTAAGTACAGCTTGATATGGACTATTCTTGTCAAAGTTTAAAGACCTCAATACATTAAAAACTGTGTTCTGTGAGGTTTGGCTTATGAGGGTGAGTAAGAGCTTTGCCTGGACTGTGCTAGCAGTTTGTGTGAGAAGCTTGCTGTTTTCCTGTGTTCTCAGAAGTTGTGCAGGGCTGCTTTGCATAGAAATGGACAGGTGTGTGCAGAGGGATTTGGCACAGAAAGAAATCTTTAGGCCAAAACTTCTGTCTGTTCAGCTGCAGTTGAGAGATTACAACCTTCAAGATTGTGTGAGTTGACCTGCACTTGGACAACAGGAAGAATGTAGATTCTTGAAGGGGACTGAGTGCTCAAGGAGTTCTTTGTCCTTCAAAATCTGCTTGATTCTCCCTTGGATTAACAAATTGGCATTGTGGAGTATAAGAAGTTTAGGAAAGCAAGTGTCATTGAGTTTGCAACACAGTCTTGTGTTTTGGAAATGACCATGGGCAGTGTGAAGCAGGTTTGCTGGATGCCTGCATGGAGACCTCCATGAGGCCATAAGGAGTGGAGACCCAGTGGAGATTCTGGGATGACTAGATGGCTACTAAGGAGAGCTTCTGGCCCCAGATGAAGTTTTCAGGACTGTAAGTAGCCTAGCTGGAGGGACTGGATGGGAACTCCAATGACTTGTGGTTGGCTAGAATTATTGGACTCGGAGATTTGTCACTTAGTAGAGTTGTTGGAATTGTACCTACTGAATTTGATATTTGCTATGTTTAAATCTTTTATTTCTTATATTTCTTTGCTATACCCATTGCCATCTTTTGCAGTGTGAAGGTTTATTCTGTGCCATTATGTGTTTTTTTTTTTTTCTTGAGAATTTTTTGGTATTTTGACTCAGTTAATAGACTTTGGATTATGGGGGTGTATTAACACCATTGGAACTGATAAAAAAATCTATGGGGACTTTAGTGTTGGGTGAATGCATTGCATTTTACATCATGTATCATTACCAATGTATAAGGGCCAGGGGCAGAATGTGGTGGTTTGATTCATGTGACCACCCTTAAATTTAGGTATACTGAGTGCTAGTTTCTCAGCTGATGGAGATTTGGGAATTAATGCTTCTTGGAAGCAGTGTATTTTGGGGGTGGGGGGTAGGCTTATGGGCATTATAGCCAGTTTCCCCTTGCCAGTATTTGGCACACTAATCTAGCTCAGGCTGACCTGAAATTCACTATGGAGTTTCATGGCAGCCCTGAACTCATTGTGATCCTGTACCGCTGCCTCCCCAGTGCTGTGATTACAGGTGTGCCACACCACACCTGGCATGATGTCCTCTTTTATAAACATCCTGACTATGACCTTCACACTCTCGTATCCTGTACTTAAAAAGTGAATTCTTATTCATGGTGTAATGGGGTAATATACTGAGGTGAGCTGGGGCCCCCATCCAGGATCAGCATCTAGCATCCATTCTCCACTCTGGACCCTTGTCCTGATTCACAGGCAGAATTGAGTCATCACTCAGGTCCTCAGAGTGCTTTGTGTTCAGTCCAAAGGGAGGGCAAACCAAGATATGCACTTGACCTTGGTTTCAATATTGCTTTCTCCTTAGCCTTAATCTAGACTGCATTTTATCCTATTTATTTGTGTTTTCTCTAGGTAGGGTCTTGCTATAGCCCAGGCTGACCTGGAATTCATTCAGTCTCAAACTGGCCTTGAACTCATGGCCACAAGCCTCCTACCTCTGCCTCCAAAGTGATGGGATTAAAGGTGTGTACCACAATACACTACCAGAATGCATTTCTTTTAAAAATATTTATTTATTTATTTCAGAGAGAGAGAGAGAGAGAGAGAGAGATAATGAGTGCACCAGGGCCTCCAGCAACTGCAAATGAACTCCAGACGCATGTGCCACCTTGTGCATCTGGCTTTATGTAGGAGCTAGGGAGTCAAACCTGGGTCTTTAAGTTTTTCAGGCTAGTGCCTTAACCAATGAGCAATCTCTCCAGCCCCAGAATTTACTTTCTCTCTCTCTCTCCCTCTCTCTTTCCCTCTCTCTTCCTTTCTTTCTTTCCTTATTTGAGATACACAGAAAGAATGGATTCTCCAGTGCCTCCAGCCACTGCAAAAGAACTCCAGACACATGTGCCATGTTGTGCATCTGGCTTTATGTGGGTACTGGGGAATTGAACCTGGTGTTTAGGCTTCACAGGCAAGTGCCTTAACCACTGAGCAATCTCTTCAGTCCCATAAACATTTCATTATTTTATTTTTTTGTGGATGGTCTTACTCTAGCCCATGCTGACCTGGAATTCACTATGTAGTCTCAAGCTGGCCTCTAACTCACAGCAATATTCCTACCTATGTATGCTTCCCATCTGCTGAGATTCAAGGAGTGGGCCACCATGCTTGGTGGAAATGAGAACTTCTAGATGTACAAGGTTATTTCTAAAAATCATTTCACTTAGGTGTGTATCCATTCAGTATGCACGTGAAACCAGTCAAGGGTATCTGTCTGTGATATCTCTGCTATCACTTTTGCTTACTTTATCATGGCATAATTAGTCACAAGGCCTCATGAGAAGCAGATGGTTTTGACAGTTAGGAGTGACATTATATGTATGAT
This sequence comes from Jaculus jaculus, assembly GCF_020740685.1. NCBI lineage: Eukaryota > Metazoa > Chordata > Mammalia > Rodentia > Dipodidae > Jaculus > Jaculus jaculus. Next base: position 865,769 of record NW_025423496.1, read on the forward strand.
GAATTTATTTTTTGTTTAAAGAAAGAGAGAAACAGAGAGATTTGATGCACCAGGGCCTAAGATGCTGCAAAGTCCAGATGCTTGTACCACCAATAGGCATGTATAACCGTGTACTTGCCTACCTATGTGCCTGTGGTTTATGGGGGTTTGGAGAGCCCAACATGGGTCCTTAGGCTATGCAAGCAAGCACCTTAACTGTAAGACCATCTCTCCAGTCTTGGATGATGCATTGTTGTAACTTCCTGTGTGTGTGTGTGTGTGTGTGTGTGTGTGTGTGCACGCACGCGCGCGTGCCTGCACACGTGCCATAGATGGCTGGTTTCCTTGAAGAAGAGACAATAAGTTGAAAACAAAGAGAAATTTCTTTTCCATCTTTGAGAAGAACCTTCCAGCAACAAAGAGAGATACTGTGACCATTTAGATGCAGTAATTAAGAGTGAGGAATTGGCTGCCATTATGGGGGGAAAGAGACTTAAATAAAGACCTCCCATTAGGATGTAGGTCATCTCTCTCTGATCTACCTGTTTATTTTTCTTTTTTTAAAAAATAATTTATTTTAAATAAATAAATAAAATATTTATTTAAAGGAACAGAAAGGGCTGGAGGGATGGCTTGGTGGTTAAAGTGTTTGCCTGCAAAGCCAAAGGACCCAGGTTCAATCCCCCAAGACCCACTATAGCCAGATGCACAAGGGGGCACAGGTGTCTGGAGTTTCTTAGCAGTGGCTGGACACTCTGGTATGCCCATTCTGTCTCTCTCTCTCTCTTTCTCCCTCTTTCTCTGTCAAACAAATTATTTAAAAAAAAAAAAAAAGAACATTAAGCCAGGCATGGTGGCACATGCAGTAAATCCCAGAACTTGGGAAACAAAGGTTAGAGGAACACCTGCAGTTTGAGGCCATCCTGAAATTCAATAGTGAATTACAGGTCAGCCTGGCCTAGAGCACATCTTTACCTCAAAAACAACAACAAAGAAAGCATGTCATTAAAAATTAAAAAAAAAAAATAAACCACACTCAGTGACGGAAAATTGACTAAGCACATGACTAATGGAGTATTTCATCTTATACTAATTTCTTTCTTACTTACTTTCATTCTTTTTCATTTTTGTTTGTTTTTATGGTAGCGTCTCTTTCTAGCCCAGTCTGACTTGGAATTCATTATGCTGTCTCAGGCTGACTGCAAACTCATGGCCACAACTTTCTGACTTCTACCTCCCATGTGTTGGGATTAAGGACGTGTGCCGCCATGCCTGGCTATCTTCAATTATTCTATTGGCAGTGGACTAAATGCTTTTGTAAACTGGGTTAAGGCAACACATTGATATGGGAATTTTACATATTTTTGGACTTGGTGAGTTATTGTAGAAGTTGTTTTACTGCAAAGATGACTTGGGAGTTACAGGATAGATGGTGTGGAAATATCCTTTTCAGGGATTTAGTATCTACTCGTATATCCAATGGGGGAAAGGACAAGTACATTAAGAAGTGAGTGTTATGTGCCACAGGGCTTATTCATGGTTTGAAGGTTCTGATAATAAAGATAATTTTTGTGGGGGTGGGGGAAGGTAACCATTGTAACATTGATGTTCTTTTTATTGGGCCTAGTTCTGACTAAAAGTGGCATGTTTAATAATATTTATTTATTAGTTAATTATTTATTTGAGAGAGAAATAGGCAGAGAGAGAGAGAGAATGTGTGAGAGCGAGTAAGCACTAGGGCCTCCAGCCACTGCAAGTGAGCTTCAGAAGCATGCAGCCACCTTGTGGATCTGGCTTTATGTGGGTACTGGGGAATTGAATCTGGGTCTTTTGGCTTTTCAGAGAAGATCCTTAGCTGCTGACCCCTGACTTTTTTAAGGGAAAAGCTGTCACAAATCCCAGGCTGACCTGAAGCTCACTGTGAAGCCCAGTCTGGGCTGAAACTCATGACCATTCACCTATCTCAGTCTCTCCATTGTTGGGATTATAGACATGAGTTATCACACCTGACATCAATGACATTTTTTTCATGGACTGGAAGCAAAAGTCCATCTATCTTACATCTTGTTTCTTGTGCTTAAATTAAACATTGTTTAATATCAATGGAAAGTCATAGTTCTGCTGAACAAATTTTACCCTTAGGTCTGTTAAAATCCCATAAGAATGGATAGAGAGATAGGTCAGTGGTTAAGACACTTGCCTGCAAAGCCTGCATACCCGGGTTTAATTCCTTGGGATCCATGTAAAGCCAGATGAACAAGGTGAAGCATGTATCTGGAGTTTGCTTGTAGTGGGTATAGGCCAAGACATGCTCATCTTATCTCTTTCTCACAAATAAATTAATGTATTACATAATTAATTAAGCATTTTTTTAAATGGATAGATAGAAAGGATTCTCTCACTCAACCACTGATCCATGAGTTAGAAGCTATGGTGCATTCAAGTCAGAAAGATGGGCAGGAAAAATTCAAGAAGTGAGGGTAGTTCCCCAATGCACACATCTCAGAATCTCCTGGAAGTACGACTGCAACTCCACCACCACCTTTTTTAAAATTTAATTTATTAGTTTTCTTTTCAGCAAATACAGGCAGTTTGGTACCATTGTTTAGGCTCATCCATGATCTACTCCCTCCCATTGGACCCTCCTTGTTGATGTAAATGGGTTGTGCATTGTGGAGTTACCCCACAGTTATTGGTAAGATAAATGTCTCTGCATATCATGACCCAACATGTGACTCTGACATTCTTTCCACCCCCTCTTCCACAAAATTTCCCTGAGCCATGTTGGGTTATTTTTGGTCTGCTTCAGTGATGAGGTGTTGGGGGCCTCTGAGGCTCTGGCTCTCTGATTTGGTAGGAGTTGATTTTTCTCTGTGTTGGTCTCCTTCCCCTTTGTGCTGGTATCTGGTTCATCTGGAAAACAGCACCCTTGCTTGTTTCGCCAATTTTCCTTAGTTTCAGTCAGGCCCCTTTTGAGGTATGTTGGGGCAGCTCTCTCCTTAGGATCTGCATCTATCTGAAAAAGAAAAGCAGATTCTCCAATGGAGAGTAAGTTAGCACCCGGAAAATTGAGATAACACTTACTTTTTTGATAGAGAGTTTAATAGGTGTAGGCCCTCTTGCACCCCATGATTAATGGTAGGTTGATATTGGAGAGTGGGCTTATGTTTGGATATGGTTCTGACTTGTTTCCCAGCTCCAGCTATGGGTCTCGTACCACTGAGCGGTCAGTTAGCCAAATCAAGAGCAGTTGGTTCCCCACCGTGGCTGTGTGCCACTATTGCACTTGTGTGGGCATCACACCAGGTTAGTTGTTGCTAATTAGGTTAGACCATGAGTTGCTTGTACAGATATTGGTCATTTCTCCCAGTCGCCCATGTAGCACCTTCTGGCACTAGACACACTGACTGTCTGAGGACTGACTCTCTCCTAGCTTCCAGCCATGCCGCTCCATTTTATGTGTCAGCTGCGTATGGAGTCTTCAGCAATAGGGTCTTACCACTGACCTTTGGTGGGTCATCAAGTACTCTGACAGAAGTCTGTCATTGTTTTAGGAAACCTTGTAGGTTTCTCTGATCAAAAGCTCATTGTGGATGATAGCCCCATGCTGGTAGTGGGGGTTACAGGTCAGTGCCCACTAAGAAAATGAGGAAAAACATAACAAATATACAAGAGTTAGAGAGGAGAGAGATAGAGGGGAGAGGGGGAGAGGGAGGGAGGGAAGAAGTAGCAGATTGGCATGTGGTTTTTGTTTATGTGTTGTGAATGCACATGTGTGTACTGAAGCCTGTGTTTATGTAGAGACCAGAGGAGAACTTTGGGTGCCCCCTCTCTTTCATTCTTCCTTCACACATGGTCTCTCACTCAAAATGAGGCTGCCATTTTTCAGTCAATGAGCCCTAGAAATTCACTGATCTCCCCTGATTTCCATGTACATGTGTTATAGATATGCATTAGCCCCTTCTAGCTGTTCTGGGGACTGAAATGGAGTGGTCTCTGGCCCTCTCGTACACTTATATTTAAGCAGCAAGTGTTCTTGAGAGCTCCATCTCCCCAGCCCTGGTGTTTAAATTTTGATTCTAGATTTTATTCATTTAGATAAATTTTGTGTATTTTCGATATTAGTCACTTACTGAAATGTATTAGTTACTCACTCATTTCTATGACTTAATATTTGAAGTAGCTTAGGAAGGAAAGATTTATTTTGGCTAACAATTGCAGAGCATACAGTCCATCTCAACAGAGAAGACATGACGTAGGGGTGGGTGATGAGATGTCCACATTATATCCACAGTCAGGAATAGAGATGATGAACAGGAAGTGGGGCTTGTCTACAAAACCCCAAAGGCCACCCCCAGTGATCTATTGCAGTAAAATTTTACCTCTTAGAGGTACTACAACCTTCCCCAACAGCCCCACCACCTGAACACCAAGTGTTAAACATAAGATATGGAGTTATTCTGTAATCAAATCATAATCTGAAGTATGGATTGAACTAATTTTCTTATTCTGTGTGCTGCCTGTTCACTCTGGTGTGTGTGTGTGTGTGTGTGTGTGTGTGTGTGTGTGTATACATACATGTATAATTAGAAAGTTTCTACAAGGTAATATATATGTAATCTCATTAATCCATTCTTTGGGATATTTCCTAGCCCATGCTTACCTGAAATTCCCTATGTAGTCTTAGGCTGGCCTTGAACTCATGAAGATCTTCCTGCCTCAGTATTCTGAGTACTGAGATTAAAGGCAAGCTGTATTACACCCAGTGGGATTTTTTTTTCTTTTTAAGGAAGGGTCTTATTCTAGTCCAGAATGACCTGAACTCACTGGTGAAGCACAGGATGGCCTTAAAGTCACCACCGTCCTCCTACCTCAACCTCCTGAATGCTAAGATTAAGGGTATATTGTGCCACCCCTGGCTTAGATACTCTTTATTATCCTGTTTTTTTTAGATATAAAATATGTTTATTTCTAATAGATTTTCAAAAGAAAACTACACTTCAATGTGCTGAAATGTTGACTATGAAGTGAATTTTTTAATGAAAATAATAGGAATGTCAATTTAATTTTGTGTGACACATTTAAAATTATGAGTAGGGGCTAGAGATATAACTCAGTTGGTATAGTGCTTGCCAAACAAACATGAAGACCTGAGTTTGAGCCCCAACACTGCATAGTTGGACATGGTAGCACATAATGTAGCTATCCTCAGCTATATATGGAATTGGAGATTAGCCTAGGCTACATGGTCCTGACTCAAGATAAAAATGTAATTATGAAAAAAACAACTGTGTCAGTGAAGTGTTGGCAGATTTTTTTCTGTTTTGTTTTGTCCACACGTTCTTAAGAACTCATTATTTTTCTGTTGCAGCTCTGTCCAGTCTACAGTAATGTTAAAGTATTCTGATGATAGATCTTCCAGTGGCAAATTGGCTGCATGTGAGTGTGTGTGTGTGCACGCACATGCACATGAACACACATATGAGCATGTTCATGTGTGAGGGCTGGCACAGAGATTAGAGAACAATTTTCAGGTATTCATTCTTGCCTTCCATCTACTGTGAGGGAAAGTTGTTCACTCTCAAGAGCTTTTGAGTTTCTAGGAAATCCTCCCATCTCATGTTCAGCATGATGGAATTACAGAAGCTTGCCATGGCTTCTGGATTTTACATAGAATCCAGACTTGAACTTGGGCACTGAAGCTTGTGCTGCAAGACTTTATCTCCACTAAGGAATTTTTTTTTAAACCAGAGTTTTGCTTATTTTATTTTATTTTTGACAATTTTATGTATGTAATATATTTTAATAATATTTCATTCTTCATTATATGTTATTTATTTATTTATTTGAGAGTGACAGACACAGAGAGAAAGACAGATAGAGGGAGAGAGAGAGAATGGGCATGCCAGGGCTTCCAGCCTCTGCAAAGAACTCCAGATGCGTGCGTCCCCTTGTGCATCTGGCTAACGTGGACCTGGGGAACCGAGCCTCGAACCAGGGTCCTTGGGCTTCACAGGCAAGCGCTTAACCACTAAGCCATCTCACCAGCCCATCCACTAAGGAAATTTTTACAAAAACAAAAACAAAAACAAAATTTCCATTGGCTTCTGTGGTGGTCTGATACAGTTGTCCTCCATAAACTTAGGTGTTCTGAATGTTAGCTCTCCAGCTGATGGCAATTTCCCCACCATCTGCTTTTGTCAGGTTTCTTTTGCAAGCAATGCAAACCTGACTGTATCAGTAAAGTTGGTGCCAGAAGTGGGGCTATTGCTGCCAGAAATTTGATTCTGTGGCTTTGCCTTTTGAAACTGCTTTTCAGGAAGAATAGGGATAAATTTGAAATATTGGCCTAAAAGACACCTTGCAGTGCTGCAAGTACAACTTGATGGACTATTCCGATATGTGTTGAAAGACCGAAATGGAGTAAGAAATATGGACTGTGGGGTTTGGCTTATAAGAGTGAGAAAGAACTTTGTAGGGACCAGGATAGAAGCAGTTTGTGTGAGAGGCTTGCTGTTATGTCCATGACCTGAGAATGTGTGCAGAGTTGCATTACATAAAAATGGACTGGTGTGAGCAGAGGGATATAACACAGAAAGAAATGAAATAGTTGGCCCCAAATTTCTCCCTGTTTAGCTGCACTTGTTTGAGAGATTACAAGCATTGACAATGGGCCAGTTGACCTGCATTGGGACAACAGAAAGAATATAGACTCTTTTGAAGGGGCCTGAGTGCTGAAAGAGTGTCCTCTTCTTCAAAGTCTGCTTTATTCTCCCCTGGATTAACAAATTGGCAGCCCACATGGTATTGTGGAGTATAAAAAAATACAAGAAATAAAGGGTCATTTGCAACATGGTTTTCTTTTCTTTTATGGGGAAATGGCCATTGGAAGTGTGAACTAGGCTTCTTGGATTACCTGTGTGGCAACCAAATGGATCCATGAGGATGAACTGTGTGTTGCAATGGAGACTCAGTGGAGATGCTGGGACTTTGGGATGGCTGCTAAGAACTGCCAGCACCAGATGAGGTTTTCCAAAATTGTTAGTAGCCTAGCTGGAGGGGTAGAATTGGAACTCCAGTGAATCATCATTGCTTAGAATTGACTTGGACACTCATTACTGTCTAGAGTTGTTGGGCTTGGAGCAACAGAGTTTGATGTTTGCTCTGTTTAAATCTTGTATTGGTTGAATATTTATTAGATATGCTCAGTGCCATCTTTTGTAGTTTGAATGTTTATTCAGTACCATTATGGGTTTGGAGGCTTTTTGGTATGGCAACTCAATTAAAAGATGTTGGACTATGGGGATATTTGATCATCATTAGGATTGATAAACACCATGTGGGTTTTTAAAGTTGGATGAATGCATTGCATTTTATATCATGTATGGTTATCAGTTCATGGGGGCCAGGGACAGAATGTGGTGTTTTGATTCAGATGACCCCATAAACTTGGATGTTATGAATTCTGGATCCCCATAAACTAAGTTAATGCCTCCTGGATGCAGTGTATTCTTGGGGACAGGCTTATGGGTGTTAGAGCCAGTTTCCCCTTGCCAGTGTTTGGCACACTCTCCTGTTGTTAATCTGATGTTGGACAGGAGGTGATGTCCACCCTCTTCTCATGTTGTTGCTTTCCCCTGCCATCATGGAGCTTTTTCACCTCGAGTCTGTAAGCCAAAATTAACCATACACCCCGCCCCTACACACACACAGGCTGCTCTTGGTTGGGTGATTTATACCAGAAATGTGAACCTGACTGCAACAGCTTCCTTTTGCTTATTTTTTAAAAAGCCCTGGGGCTGGAAAGATGTTGTAGCAACTAAGAGACCTTCCTCCAAAGCCAAAGGACCCAGATTTGATTCCCCAGTACCCACATAAGGTAGATGTACAAGCTCATGCACATGTCTGTAGTTCGTTTGCAGTGGCTGGATGCCTTGGCACAACCATACTCTCTCTCTCTGCCTCCCTCCCTCCCTCTCTCTCTCTCAATCTGCCTGTTTTTGTCTCTCTTAGACAAATAATTAAAAATAAATAAAAATCCCTAAATTGATTACCCTTTGCTATAATTCTGTCTATTTTTACTTCCCAACCAAATTTTGTAGCCTATTCTCCTTCTGGAGCCCATCATACATTTATAGAAGCTCTTCTGTATTCTCTTTCTTGAATGTATCCTTTTATCTTTCCTAGGATGTCTTTAATATCCTGTGCTCACTTGTTAAAAGCAAGTATGTTTAAAACTCACATCAGATGCCTTTCCCTGTGGAGACAATTGATCAGCCACTGTTGAGCTTGCCCTGCAGCCAGGGACTTGCTCCCTTGACCAAAGGAGAGAGAAGTGAGGGATATAGTATGTTCTGTAAATATTTTGATTTCATATTCTCATGTATTTTTTTAAAATTCTAGTGTGTGTCTGTGGTTTGCTCTGATCCAATCTTTGCTCTGCCATCTGAGTTATGTTTAGATTTGTGTTTCTAATACTGCAAACTTGCTCCATGGCCTGTGCTGCTCTTGGAGCCCTGGAGTCCTTCCTGCACTTGCCTGGTGGGATCCAATCTCTTGGTGGTGTGGCTGCTGCATCCACTGTCTTCTTTGGGCAAAAATCCCACTAAGTCTTATTTCCATTTTTTTTTTTTTTTTTTTTTTTGGTTTTTCGAGGTAGGGTCTCACTCTGGTCCAGGCTGACCTGGAATTAACTCTGTAGTCTCAGGGTGGCCTTGAACTCACGGCGATCCTCCTACCTCTGCCTACCGAGTGCTGGGACTAAATATTTCCATTTTCTATAGACATTTCTCATAGTTCCCCCCCCCCCCCCGCCCAACCTCTCTCTCTCTCTGTCTTGGATCTCTTCCACCTAAACTGTTTCCAGGTTTCACTGGCACTTTTTTCTTTTCTTTTTATTCTTTTATAATTTTTGAAGATAGGGTCATACTCTTGCCCAGATTGGCCTCAAAATAAGAGCAATCCTCATACATCTGCATCCCAAGTGCTGGGATTCAAGATATGCACCACAATATCCGCTCACCACATGGAATGGAAATCACATTATGGAGTGTTCTCAAGTGTTTCCTTTGCTTTAAACCAGTTGAAATGCATTACATTTTAATTTTGGTTTGCTAAATACAAGAAATTTATGTGTTTACATATAACTAATATGTAATTATATTAAAATATCAACTATATATTGACTTTATAGTCTACAATTGTGGAGTCAACCATCCAAGTACTAACCCTGTGTAGCTTCTAGATCAGAGAATGTAAGGTGTGTTCTGGGTGATATGGCCATAGATTATATCCTATAATTTGGTTAAACTCAATAGATCAGGAGTATATATATTTTAAATTTAATTTATTAGTTTTCTATTCAGCAAACACAGGCAGTTTGGTACCATTGTTTAGGCTCATCTATGATCTACCCCCTCCCATTGGACCCTACTTGTTGATGTAAATGGGCCGTGCATTAAGGAGTTAGCCCACAGTTATTGGTATGATAAATGTCTCTGCAAATCATGACCCGACATGTGACTCTGACATTATTTCCACCCCCTCTTCCGCAAAATTTCCCTGAGCCATGTTGGGTTCATTTTTGGTCTGCTTCAGTGCTGGGGTGTTGGGGGACTCTGAGGCTCTGGCTCTCTGATTTGGTAGGAGTTGATTTTTCTCTGTGTTGGTCTCCTTCCCCTTTGTGCTGGTATCCGGTTCACAGAAAAACATCACCCTTGCTTGTTTCACCAATTGTCCTTACTTTCAGTTGGGCCCCTTTTGAGGTATGATGGGGTGGCTCTCTCCTTAGGATCTGCATCTATCTGAAAAAGAGAAGCAGATTCTCCAATGGAGAGTAAGTTAGCACCCGGAAAATTGAGATAACACTTACTTTTTTTGATAGAGAGTTTAATAGGTGTAGGCCCTCTTGTACCCCATGATTGAAGGTAGCTTGATATTGGAGAGTGGGCTTGTGTTTGGGTATGGTCCTGACTTGTTTCCCAGCTCCAGCTATGGGTCTAGTACCACTGAGGGGATCAGTTAGTCAAATAAAGAGCAGATGGATCCCCACCATGGCTGTGTGCCACTATTGCACTTGTGTGGGCATCACATCAGGTTATTTGTTGCTAATTAGGTTGGACAATGAGTTGCTTGTACAGATATTGGTCATTTCCCCCAGTCGCCCATGTAGCACCTTCTGGCACTAGACACACTAACTGTCTGGGAACTCACTCTCTCCTGGCTTCCAGCCATGCCATTCCATTTTATGTGTGAGATGTGTATGGAATCTTCAGCAATAGGGTCTTACCACTTTGGTGGGTCATCAAGTACTCTGACAGAAGTCTGTCATTCTTTTGGGAAACCAAAAGCTCATTGTGGATGGTAGCCCCAGGCTGGAAGTGGGGGTTACAGGTCAGTGCCCACTAAAAATTGAGGAAAAACATAACAAATATACAAGAGTTAGAGAGGAGAGAAATAGAGGGGAGAGGGGGAGAGGGAGGGAGGGAAGATGTAGTAGATTTAGGTTAGTCTTGATCCTACCCTCTCCAGTGTCTTGTGGTTCAGGTGTTTCCTGTAAGGGTCTAGTGAAGGTTCAGCCATTTGATCTGTCTTTTAGGAAGTAGAATTTTATGGTACCATTGCCGTTTGGGTCCGGATTACTGTTTTCCACCCTTCGATACCCTCCCCGTCCTCCCCTTCCATCCTATTGTCTAGTCCATGAGGTACTTGCTGGGTATGTAAGGTATCTTGGGTACATTCAGATTAGGGGTTGTAGATGAGTGAGACTATGTGTCGATTTTTATTCTGTGATTGGGTAAGTTCGCTGAGAATGATCTGTTCCAGGTTCAACCATTTTTCCTCAAATTTCTTTGTGTCATTTTTTCTTACTGCTGTATAGAATTCCATTGTGTAGATATACCACATCTTTGTTATCCATTCTTCTAATGATGGACATCTGGGTTGATTCCAGCTTTTAGCTATTACGAATTGAGCCGCTACAAACATGGTTGAGCAAATCTCTTTGGTCTGTGGTTTGAAGGTTTTAGGGTAGATGCCTAGTAAGGGTATAACTGGGTCTGTTGGTATTTCTATAGTAAGCTTTTTCAGGAGTCTCCATATTGCTTTCCAAAGTGGTTGTACCATCCTGCATTCCCACCAATAGTGAATGTGTGTCCCTACTTCTGCACATCCTCGCCAGCATTTATTTTCACTTGATTTTTTGATGTTGGCTATCCTTATTGGGGTAAGGTGGAATTTCATAGTTGTTTTAATTTGCATTTCTCTGATGATTAGGGATGATGAACATTTTCTTAAGTGTGTGTTTGCCATTTGTATATCTTCCTCTGTGAATTGCCTGTTCAACTCTGTGCCTCATTTTGTGAATGGGGTATTTGTCTTCTTATTGTTTAGACTTTTGAGTTCTTTGTAAATTCTAGAGATAAGGCCTCTATCAGTTGGATAGCCTGCAAATATTTTCTCCCATTCTGTGGGTATTCTATTGGCTTTGCTTATTATATGCTTGTCTGTAAAGAAACTCTTCAGCTTCATATGATCCCATTGGTTGAGTGACTGTTTAAGCACTTGAGCCACTGGGGTTTTGTTCAGGAAGTCTTTTTCCATTCCTATATCATGGAAAGTACTTCCTACATTTTCTTCCAGTAGTATTAGAGTTTCTGGTCTTATGTTGAGATCTTTGATCCATTTGGATTGGAGTGTAGTGCATGGTGAAATGTGTGGATCAAGTTTTAGTTTCCTGCATGTGGTTATCCAGTTTGTCCAGCACCATTTGTTGAAGATGCTATCTTTTTTCCAGCCTATATTGTTTGGGCCTTTGTCGAATATCAAGTAGTTATAGTGGCTTGACCCAAAATTCGGGTCCTCAAGTCTATTCCATTGGTCTATACTCCTGTTTTTATGCCAGTACCATGCTGTTTTTATTACTATGGCTTTGTAGTATAGCATTAGATCACGTATGGTGATGCCACCAGAGGTATTTCTTTTGCTGAGGATATGTTTGGATATGTGAGGCCTTCTGCCTTTACATATGAAACTTGAGATCATTTTTTCTCTCTGTGAAGAATGCTGTAGGGATTTTAATTGGAATTGCGTTATATCTATATATTGCCTTTGGTAGGATTGTAATCTTCACAATGTTAATTCTGCATATCCAGGAGCATGGGAGGTCTTTTCATCTTCTCAAGTCCTCCTCAGTTTCTTTTTTGAGAGTTTTTATATTTTCGTTGTATAGATCTTTTACTTCCTTTGTTAACATTATTCCAAGGTATTCTTTTTGTTGTTGTTGCTATTGAAAATGGGACTATGTCCTTTATTTCTTTTTCTTTTTCTTTGTCATTTGCATACAGAAATGCTGCTGATTTTTGTGCATTGATTTTTTTATCCTGCTAATTTGCTATAGGAGTTAATCACCTTCAGGAGTTTTGGGATGGAGTCTCTCAGGTCTCCTACATATACAATCATGTCATCAGCGAATAGAGCTAACTTAACTTCTTCCTTTCCAATTTGTACCCCTTTTATTTCCTTCTCCTGTCTTATTGCTTGAGCTAGGACTTCCAGTACTATATTGAAAAGCAGAGGTGAGAGAGGACATCCCTGTCTTGTTCCTGATCTCATTGGGAATTCCTCCAGTCTCTCTCCATTAAGTATTATTTGGGCCTTTGGAGCTTTGTATATTGCCTTTATTATGTTAAGATGTGAACTGGCCATGCCGATTCTCTCCAATGTTTTGATCATGAAGTGATGTTGTATCTGGTCAAAGGCCTTTTCTGCATCTATCAAAATAATCATGTGGTTTTTATGTTTAAGCTTGTTTATGTGGTGTATTACATTGACAGATTTTCATATGTTGAACCACCCTTGTGTTCCTGGGATAAAGCCCACTTGGTCAAGGTGGATAATACTTTTGATGTGTTGTTGGATTCAGTTTGTGAGTATTTTGTTCAGGATCTTTGCATCTATGTTCATTAGGGCAACAGGCCGGTAGTTTTCTTTTCTTGTGGCATCTCTGCCTGGTTTTGGGATTAGGGTGATACTAGCTTCATAGAAGGAGTTGGGTAGCTTTCCCTGTTCTTCAATTGTGTGGCACAGTTTTAGAAAGATTGGTTTGAGTTCTTCCATGAAGGTTTGATTAAATTCGGCTGGGAATCCATCTGGTCCTGGACTCTTCTTTTTTAAGAGGTTTTTTATTACTTTTTCAATCTCCATGGGTGTGATGGGTTCATTGAGGTGATTAATCTGCTCTGAGTTTAGCTTTGGTAGATGATATGCATCCAGGAATTTATCCATATTCTCCACATTATCCAGTTTTGTGGAGTAGAGGTTTTTCAAATAAGTCCTGATGATTCTGCCAATTTCACTCATGTCTGTTGTGATCTCTCCTTTTTCATTTTGAATTTTGTTAATTTGGAGTCTTTCCTTTTTTTGCTTGATCAAATTGGCCAGAGGTTTGTCAATCTTGTTTATTTTTTCAAAGAACCAGCTCTCTCTTTTGTCAATTGCCTTAATTGTTTCCTTGGTTTCCAATTCATTAATTTCTGCTCTGATTTTAATTATTTCTTTCCTTCTGGAGCTCTTTGGGTTGGATTTTATTGTTTTTCCAATACTTTAGGTGGATGGTTAGGCTATTGATTTGGGATCTTTCTGTCTTTTTTATGAAGGCATTGAGTGCTATGAATTTTCCCCTGAGGACTGCCTTCATTGTGTCCCATAAGTTTTGGTATGATGTGTTCTCATTGTCATTCAATTCCAGGAATTTTGCAATTTCATTTTTTATTTCATCCACTATCCATTTATTGTTTAAGAATGTGCTATTCAGTTTCCAGTTGCCGTTGGGGTTCTTGTTGGTTTTTTTGTTGTTGATTTCTATAAATATAGCATTATGATCTGATATCATGCAGGTAATTATGTCAATTTTCCTAAATATTGGAGGCAGTCTTTGTGACCCAGTATATGGTCTATTTTAGAGAATGTTCCATGGGCTGCTGAGAAGATTGTGTAGTCTTTGGATTTGGGATGGAAAGTTCTGTAGATGTCTGTTAGGTCTAAGTGCTCTATGGTTTTGTTGAGCTCTCTTACTTCCCTGTTGAGCTTCTGTTTGGATGATCTGTCTATTACTGAAAATGGTGTGTTGAAGTCCCCAGCTATGATGGTGTTGGTGGTTATTTCTGTTTTATTGTCAAGCAGGTTTTGTTTTATGAACTGTGGTGCCCGTGTGTTTGGTGCATACAGATTTAAGATTGTAATATCCTCTTGATGGATTGTTCCCTTTATAAGTAGGAAGTAGCCTTCTTTGTCTTTTTTGATTGTTTTTGGTATAAAGTCAATTTTATCTGATATTAATATAGCTACACCTGCTTCTTATTCCCATTTGCTTTGAATATTGTTTTCCATCCTTTCACCCTGAGGAGGTTTCTGTCTTTAGTGCTAAGGTGGGTTTCTTGAAGGCAGGAGATTGAGGGATCCTATTTTGTGATCCACCTTTTTAGCTTGTGTATCTTGATGTGTGAATTAAGGGCATTAACATTTTTTAAAATTATTTATTTATTTATTTATTTGAGAGCAACAGACACAGAGAGAAAGACAGATAGAGGGAGAGAGAGAGAATGGGCGCGCTAGGGCTTCCAGCCTCTGCAAACGAACTCCAGACGCATGCGCCCCCTTGTGCATCTGGCTAATGTGGGACCTGGGGAACTGAGCCTCAAACTGTGGTCCTTAGGCTTCACAGGCAAGCGCTTAGCCGCTAAGCCATCTCTCCAGCCCAACACCATTAATATTTAAGGGTGATGACTGTGAGATTTGATTTGATCCCTTCCATGTTGTGGTGGTAGAGGTTTGTTGGTCTTTCCATGAAATTTGAAATTTTTTCTGTCTACTCTGGGTTTGGTTGTTGTGATCTGTTTCTTGTAGGCATTTGTGTTTGGTTATTTGTTTCTTCTCTGTGGAGAATTTTCTGAGTACTTTCTGTAGGTTTGGTTTTGTGTCCATATAATTGTAAAGCTGAGTTTTGTCATGGAAAGTTTTCCTTTCACCATCTATTATAAGGGAGACTTTTGCTGGGTAGAGTAGTTTGGGTTGGAAGCCATAGTTTCTTAGAGTTTGGAGAGTTTCATTCCAGGCCCTTCTAGCTTTCAGGGCTTCCATTGAGAAGTCTGAAGTAATTCTGATGGGGTTTCCTTTGAAAGTGGTGTGCTGTTTTTCCCTAGCTGCTTTTAGGATTTTTTCCTTGGTGTCAATGTTTAGAGTCTTAATGATAATATGTCTTGGGGAGTTTCTCCTTTGGTCTAGTCAGTTAGGAGTTCTGTTTGCTTCTTGAATCTTGATGGGCCTTTCTTTTAAGAGACGGCAGAAGTTTTCTTCAATTATTGTGTTAAATAAGTTCTCCATGCCTTTGGTCTGAAATTCTTCTCCTTCTGGTATTCCAGTGATTCTGATATTAGGACGTTTAAGTGTATCCCACAATTCCCTCATGTTCTGTTCACAGGACCTTTTGAACTTACTGAAATTTTTGGGCCCTTGAACTGTTTTTTCCATCCTGTCTTCCAGATCAGAGTTTCTATCTTCCACTTTGCTGACTCTATTCTTGTGAGCCTCTATCGAGTTTTGGACTTGGTCAATTAAGTTTGCATTTTCTACTACTTTCCTATGTATCACTTTCATCGCTTTGTCCAGCTCCCTTTTTGTCTCATTTTCTGATTTTCTTGATGATTCTTGGAAATCATCCTTGCATTTCTTTATGTTTTCATTTAGTGTGGCCAGCTGATTTTTAAAGTCCTCTTCTTTTTCACTCTCCCTCAACTCTCTTAGCTCTCTTTGAATTCCTTCCAGTGTCTTATCATATTGCTCTAGCTTGGTGATGGTAGCATCCACATAATTATCTGTCCTTTGTAACTTTCCTGCAAGTTCTAGCAGTTGGTTGTTCAAGGTTGCATTGCTCATAGCTTCTACTTGATGTTCTGATCCTAAACAGTCTTCTATGTTTTGGTTAGATGTAATCCTTGTTGGACTGGGTGATCTGTCTGGATTTCTTGCATTTTATTGTTCATGTTATTTCTTTTATGCTGTGGTCTACCCATGTCAGTGCATGGGCAGGTAGGTGGGTGGAGCAGCGTGGGATCTAGCTCAATGAGAATCCAACGCAGCCTGGGGCAGTTGCAAGCAGCCTGGATTTTTGCTCTCTCTTGCCAAAGCCACCTATCTATTGCCTGACAGGGGTGCCAAAGTTGCCTGAATTCTCACCCAGAAATGCTCCAAAGCTGCTTGCCTTCGAGTTTGAAAGGCGACTGAGGTAGCAAGCCCTGAAGCTGCCCAAACTCTGGCTGGGAGCACTGGGACCTGCAAACAGTCTGTGCTCTCCTGCTTCAGGGGAGTGGGGAATGGGTGGTAACGGAAAGGTAAGGGATGGCACCTGAGCTGGTGCTAGTGACTCATTGTGGTCTTGTGTGGCCCTTGCTGTGGGACTGGGCTCTCTGCACGTGCAATTGTAGTGCAGAGGCAGCTGATGCGGGCACGGGATCAGGACACAGGAGAGGCTGGCTGGCTGGCAAGTGATCGGAGCACAGCAGCCGGGAGTCTGGCAGCTGCCTAATCATGGCAGTAGTGGCCCTGTGAACTGAGCACAGCGTGGCTGGCCAACACGCATGATCAGAGCACAAAGGCAGAGCTGTCAGTGCAGCAGGCTGGCAGGCGTGCAATCGGCTGGTGGGCGCGCGATCAGAGCACAGCCGTGTGGCGCGGGGCGACAGCTGTATATGTGGGGGTAGACTACCCACCCGAGGGGGGATGCGTGCTTCCCTGTTTTTCCCCACTCTGTGCCCTCCCACTGATAAGAAGACCCTGATAACCCTTAATTTCTTGCCTTTCTTTCCCAGGTATCTGTAGCACAGCTAGGCAGTTGCCATCTTGGCTGGAAGTCTGAAGGAAAATCAGGAGTATATATTTTTTTTAATATTCCTTGAGAGATGCTAGAATTTATGCATCTGTGATTTTCATGTATGAGGCATATATTGTTACATTATATCTGTATTTTGCTTTATTCTATATTTAAATATATTTTTTATTTATTTAAGAGAGAGAAAAAGTGGTGGGGGGATTGGCATACCAGGGCTTCTAAACTACTGCAAACAAATTCCAGACACATGTACCATCTTGTGCATCTACTTACATTGATACTGGGGAATTGAACCTAGGTTCGTAGGCTTCATACATATCTTGCACACTAAGCCATCTCTCTAGCTCTCTTTCTGCTTTTGATATCAAGTTAATACAGATTTCATAAAAAAAGTTGTGAGCTAGGTAGTAAAGTGCTTGTCTACTCTGCACAAAGCCTTGGGTTTTACCCCGAGTACTACAAAATATAAGAAATGTTGGAGTTGTTTTCTTTCATATTTACTGGAAGAAGTTGAACAAAATTTCTCCTAATTCTTCCTTAATAATTTGGTAGAATTATGCAGTGATACCATGAAGACCTCGGGATTTCCTTCTTGGGATTTGGGCATTATGAATGACATGGTAGGTTTTTGTTTTGTTTTCTGTGTTTTTGTTTATTTGTTTTTTCTTAGACACTATCATCATTTGCTATTTATATGACTGTATTCACCAGGGTCCTGAGGAAGGCACCATGTCAGGCTCCACATGCAGCTTGTCTCTGGGTGACCAAGCAGTGTTGTTGGCAAACTAGCCCATTACTGGGCCGGTGACCAATTGGGAACCATATGTACAAACACATGAGCATGTATAGAAAATAATAATTTGCTGAGCAAAGACCAGAAAGTAGGCAGAGTGTCCAGTCCTCATTGGGCCTGAGTTCATCCCGCCCAGATTTAACTACTGTGCCATCCTGTAGTAATTTGAATTTGAGACCTCACTCCAATTTATATCCATGTGGAGGCTAACAGCCATGACCTGTGTCATATGATGTGAGATGAAGCCAGAATGAGTTTCCATTTTTAGCCTTAAACATAAGTAATTGAATATGGGAATAGTTGCTTGGACAGAAATGAGATGTGGTGACTGCAGGCCTGTGAGGGTAATGCAAGCTGTCTTGGGAAAAATGGGGGATACTGGGAACAGCTTTCCATCAAACTGAGCTTGGAACCAAGGATTGAGGAGAGTCTATGAGGGGAAATGTGGAGGGAAATCCCATACTAGCATTATAAAAACTGTGGTAGGTGCAAGCCCATTCCAGAATGAAAGATCAGTGTGTCGAGGGTACAAATAGTGTTGGCAGTCATGAGGAAAAATGAGAGGTAATATACCTTACCTTCTCAGAGATTGGTCAGCTAGTGAGGTTCTTGTGGGAGATTCCTTAAAGATTAAAGTTTATCCTTCTAGAAGTTGTCAGTCCAAATCGAAGGTGATAGCAAGCCTGGTCTTCCCAAAGGTTCCAGGGAAGAGTCTTTTCTGCATCTTCCAGGTTCCCTAGCTCCTGGCTTCCCTGGGGTCTGGGCTTGTAAATTTGTCCTTCCAGTTTCTGTTCCCTCTTCCCTTTCTGTGTTATGTTAGTCTTTGGTTCATTATTTTTAGAGAAAGTTCTCTTTGTGCATTCCAGGCTTGTTCAAACTTGAATTCTCCTTCCACAGTATTGCAAGTGGGATTACAAGTGTGTATAATCAGGGCTGTAGAGATTGCTTAGTGGTTAAGGTGCTTGGCTACAAACTCTTGCTCAACTCTCCAGGTCTCAAGTAAACCAAACACACAGTGACTCAGGGGTACAGTGTTGCACATATGCACAACGGGATGTGTGCTTCTGGAGTTTGATTACAGTGGCTGAAGGCCCTGGTGTGTCAATTCTGTCTCTTCTTCCCTCCCTCCCCCCACTTGAATAACAACATAGAATAAAATAAATGTATATAATCAGAACCATATTCTGGTGTATTTTCTTGTTGTTTTGAGGTAGAATACTTCTCTAGCACAGCCTGACCTTGAATTTACTATGTAGTCTCAGGGCGGCTTTGAACTCATGGAGATCCTCCTGTGTCTGCCTCCCAAGTGATAGAATTAAAGGTAAATGCCACCATACCTTGCTTTTGATATCTTTATGTCAAAATTTCCTCTTATAATGGTGCCAGTCATATGGGATTTGGACCCATGGTGATTCTTCCTTTTAATTCAGCCATCTTTCTGAAGGAACTATCTCCAGTGAGTCAGTTTCAGGTGCTGGGGTTCAATTTATGAATTTTGAAGTCAGAGACACAGTTTGGCCCACAACAGAAGTGCTGGCTGTGAGCAGAGAGGTGTGGCAGAGAGAAAGGGTGGGATATCTCTGTCCTTCACATTCTCTCTCATCATCTCCACTGGTGAACAGGCAGGTGACTGCCAGACATGACTTCTGTTTTCTGAGAGGCACAGTGATCTTCTTGTCTTCACTCAGTGTCATGTGATGACCTGTGTGTCTTCTTTCTGCTGAGAGAAATATCCTTTCTGAGCTCCCCCTTGAGATCGGAAAAGTGTTCATGTTACATAGAGCTGTGAACTCAGAGTCCTCTTGAGAAATTGGTCTTGTGCAGTTGGTTAGCTCACAGACATAAGCCCTCTTTTACTACCCTTGATGTTCTCTCTCTTCTACATGGCCTTGATCTCCCATGTGTACACCTTTCCTCAATGTTCTGAAAGATCCAGGACTCTAAGTACCCCACACTTTTAGTCTCTACAAATCCCATTCTTGTTGCACAATTTGTCCAAAGGCAGGTGATGGGATGTGATTGAGACAGTGACATTGTGGTACATATATTCCTGTAGCCAGTGCCATTAAGTGAGCTTCAGGATGGCCTAGCATTGCCCATGAACCACCCTTGGGAGGATTCTGATTTGGCACATCTTGTACTATCAATGGTTTTTGTTGTTCAGATATTCTTGGAAAACTCAGTAGGTCAGTCCACTCTAGACAGAGCAGTTTCTGGTTTGAAAAGCGGTGCTGCATTCTTAATGGTATGCCATGGCAGAGGAGGGAGAAAAGATAGTAGTTGAAGTGGGATATAGACCCTTGGGGATATAGAATTCAAGTGAGAGCACAGTTTTGGTAGCAGTGAGTTCCCCAATATTATGGCAGAAAGTAAGGGGATAACTTAGTTAGATAAGGGATTGGAGGAGATTGGGTAGGAGAGGTGAAATTAACACTCTGCTGGGTTTTCTGAGAGGTGAGAGAACAGAGTGCATGAAGTCTTAGCAAAGCTATGGATATCACAGGGACACAGAAGGAACAGGACCATCTTCAGAGGCATGATAGAGCAGACAACTGACATTAGCACTTTCACTACTGAAGATAGGAAAGAAAGGATATGAACATGGAAGTTCACATATGTGGAAGCCACAGGCACACAGAAGAAGCAGCGCCATCTTCAGAGGCATGTGAGAGCTGAAAACTGACCTTAGCACTTTCACTATTACAGACACAATAGAAAGGATATGAGCACAGCAGTTGCTAAAAGTGAGTGTGAGCATATGGCTGGTACAGGGGCCTGCATGAAAAGCAACTTTACATTTTTACTCAGAGCATAAACATGTCTGGTGTCTGAGCAAGCTTATATGCTATATGTCCATTCCTGCTGTCCTATTCATGCCTGCCCTCTATAACCTCTCACAGTGTCTTCATTGACATATCTGTTCCTACAAATACCCCTTGCTTGTCAAGAACAGGAATCCCTGAGTCTATGGGATGCACAGAGTGTGGGAGAAAGTGGGCTTGGGTGAAAGGCAGAAGAAGAATTCCCTTTGCATAGTAGACGACAGTATCCTCCCATCTGCTTTTCTCTGCCAAGTTCTCTGACCTGCAAAAGCAGGAGACTCAGTCATATGAATGAAGGTAGACACATACAGATCAAACACAAGTCTCTTTTAGGAAGACACTTAGACTAGTGGATAACGAAGGCAGCAAGAACAAATGGACAAGGTCAGATGATCAACAATAACATGAAGGATGTCCCCATGTGTAAATGAGGCTTGTATTTCATGTACAAGTTGCCTTAATGTACATCATCCCATGTGACGTTCAATAGCATCTGTGAAGGTCAGAAGTCAGTGTTTCCTGTGAGATGATGAACATCCATGATAAAAAACTGTCAACAGACTAAAGCTCTAACTCCAAAGCAATAATACACAACTCCTTTCTGGACATCACACTTTGGAACTGTGTGAGCAGCACCCACTGCCCAGGTTGGGCATTACTGCTATTAGTGAGTAGAACATAAGCTCTGAGAAGTGTCTTATGTCTCAATGTGCCCTCATATGACACCTTCATATCATGGACCTGACACCTTATGAAAATGACAGGAGGGGAAAACCTCGAATGATCAGGCCCAACAGGCAGAGACCTACCCTTCAATGTTTCCTTCCTTCCTCAGATATGCCCTGTCCATGAGAACAGAAAGGATAGAATAAGTAGTTGGACTTTATTCGTATTGTTTCTAGGATGTGTAGATTTTCATTTATATAGAATGTCTCATCTATTAAATTAACAAGATTTATTCCTTCATCATTAACTTTCAGAGGTGATTGAAGAGGTTCTGATTGCTCTATTAGAACTATGAAGACTCTTGCCTATTAGGTTCACACTTGGTGTTTTCAGTCAGAATCTTGTGCTCAGCCATGGTATCTGAGGTCAGTAGTCAGCACTGCTCCCTCTGAGGACCCTGGGTCCTGGGGACAAAGCTCAGGCTCCAGGCTCTATTGGGGGCCTCAGTGGTCAGCACTGCTCTCCTATCAGCATGAAGGAGGAAATGTGCATGTTCTCAAGTGCCAAGAGATGCTGTTTCCTCTCAGAGGACCTACCCTTCCTAATAAAGGGAGTAAAACCAGGAATCATTGTTGTTGGCTACAGTATTCTGGCCTTTTCATGAAACCAGTAGAGTTAGCTTGTAGGCTTCAGATGAAAACCTTAGGTCCCCAGTTGCTTCTTACACACATCCATGCCTCTAGGCCTCATACACCAGGAATATTTCTGTACTCTTCTCAGTGTCCCATCTCCAAGGACAGACAAATGCATTCAGTAACACAAGAACATAAATGAGAAATATAAGCATAAATAAATAAACCTCTCAGGGGATCATCATACTTCCTTACCTTTCTGATGCCTACTTTTCCAGGGTGATGGTAAGAATACTGTGTATATCAGGTACTACAGGTAATCAAGAAGCAACCCCAGTATTCTGAGAAAGGTGCAGTTGGGGTCTGTGTCCAAGAAAGTTGAGCTAAAGCTCAGCCATGGTTCAGTATGTCTGTTCAGAATAGAGAGATATTTCTTTATACTTTGAAACTCAAGGATGTCTGAGAACTGAGTTCTAAAGTTGCCTGGGCAACAGCAGGTCTGCATCATAGTGTGGGGAGGAGTCACAGAAGGGTTCTGAGGGTGGGGGAGGGGATATTTCAGCTTCTCCTCCAGCCCCACAACCGTGTAGAGCCTTCTCTCCAAGACCCCTGATCCATTTTTCATATATACATGTGTGTGTGTGTGTGTATATGTATGTGTGTGTGTGTATATATAAATTACATATATATATATATATATATATATATATATATATATTACATATATATAATAAACAACTTCTATACTTACAGACAACAAATCATGGTATTTTCCTCCCCTCCCCTGCTTTCCCCTTCATAAGTCTGCTCCCTCTCTCCGTTAGTCACTCCTTTAAATTTATGTCATCTTTTTCTCCTATTAGGAGGGTCTTGTGTAGGTATTGCTAGGCACTGTGAGGTCTTAGATATCAAGGCCAATTTCTGTCTGGACAGTTGTATGTAAGGAGTGGTACCCTTCCTTTTGCTCTTACATTCTTTCCATCACCTCTTCCACAATGGATCCTGAGCCTTAGAGGGTGTGAGATGTTTCAGTGCTGGACACTCCTCCACCCCTTCTTCTAGCACTATGTTGGCTTTTGAGTCATGCAAGTGGCCATGGGCATCTGAAAGAGAAGCTTCTCTAACCAGAAGTGAAAGTATCCTGCTTCATTTTCCTTAAACCTGTTCCTAATATCATGTTCCTCAGGGAACTTTTCTATGTGCAACCAGATGTTTGTCAGTCCCTTTTACTTTCTGTGGCCTTTGATTTTTAAGCTACCAATTCCCTTGCTTATAAAGTCTGACATTTTGCCTGGAAGTTTTGATTTTTGTCACACATTTGAGTTTCAGGAGAACAGATTTCCTCCAGTGTATCTTGCGTACTTCAGGAATAGTTTTCCCTTTCACTATCTTAAGATGCACAACACATGGACTGGGACTCCAGTCCAATTGGAGGGCAGTTGGTTTGGGAATACATCCCTGATACTGAAAATTTAAAACAGGGGTAGTCATGAGCCCTAGGGGTGTAACATCTGCTGATTTCTGGATAAATGTATATACTATGCTTATCAAACTGCCCAGTAAGCACTTGTCTTAATATTCATACCCTTATATTAATGCTACTCTCACTTTGGGTACAGAATCTTCTCTTTTCAGCTGGCAGTGACCTTGGGACGACTCAGAAGCTATCATAGTGGTGGAAATAAGTGACTGGAGTACTGAGGAACATCTCGATCACACCTTCCAAGGCTCAGAGTCTAATGTGGAAGGGGTGGCAGAAAGAATGTAAGAGCCAAAGGAAGGGTGGGACTCCTTACAACGTGCTCCCTCCAGAAATAAAATAGCCTGGATATCCATGATCTTATAGTGCCTGACACTACCTAAACAAGACCGTCATAAGAGGAGGAAAAGATCATGACATCAAAATAAAAGAGACTGATTGAGATGGGGAGTGGATATGATGGAGAATGGAATTTCAAAGGGGAAGGTAGGGGGTGGGAGGGTATTATCATGGGATATTTTTTGCAATCATGGAAGATGTTAATAAAAATGGAGAAAAAAAGATGCACAACACAAATTATTTTACATTTATATATTTTAGAGACTGTACATTAGGAAATGCATGTGATTCAGTCACCCTGAAATGGCTTTAGCCAGAAAAATGGACTCAAATCGCAAAACTAAAATAAATACAAAGTCAATGTATTTGATTAGAACTTCAAGCATGCTTGTGTGTCAAGTTATATATATATTTTCTTGCTTCAGCCAAACTTCAGGCATTGTTCAACACACACACATACACACACACTTCCTTTGACAGACCAGTACAGTATTTTCATACCTAAGAAAAATAAATAATTCATCCTTTACTTACATTGTCTCACTTTTTTACCCCAACACTATGTAATCTACAGAGTTCTGGAACAGTTAACTTCAGCAATTTCTTAAGAGCTATATCTTTCTCATAAGGTATTATTAACTGACAATAATATAAGGGTTACTTTCCACAGTCTCTGGTGTCAGAGTTGGGCACAGAAGGGTCAAAGCCCAAGGGAAGACCCATGGGATTGAGAAGCATTCCTTTATGAACCGCATAAGTCTGATCTTTTCTGAATGTGTGTCACCATGAGAAAATGTTTGAGAAGATTTTGTCTGCATAATCATCCTTGATGTCTGAAACTAAATAGCCTACCAATAACAACTTCTTTTAGCAGAGCTCCTCTGACTTTCATAAACTCCAAATCCCATACCCAAGACTAGCAGACAGGGGCATGGGAAGATGTGTGCTTGTTGCACTTTGCACATTATAGTGAGGAGGAAAGGTTGCTACCCTGTTTCAAATTCAAATTAAGTTTTCAGCTACCCAAATTCCTATTTCCATTCAAATTCATCTGGATAGCTCTAGACTTAGCCTCCTACATAAATGAGATGGGACACAACAGGGTTGGCACCAGAAGGCAAATCACTGAAACCAATATCTCTATAGGAAAGAGAAAACAAGGGAAGGCTTCCTCCTAGCTTCTTAAAGACTGATTTATTTTTTTCCATTCCATTCTCCTTCAGGTAATTGTGTGTTTGAGAATGATCATGTAGAAGTTAGAACCTGCACTGCAATAACAGTTCTTTGGTTGCAAGGGGGTTGGGGAATGGATTGTATTCTACAATAATGTCTTGTAAACAGCAAAAATATTTGATCCCTCCACAAGCCCATGGTGTATGACACTTGCTACATGAATCCAAGTAAAGGGATAAGTGAAAACCTAAGGAACTAGGTTCCTCAATCTGTCCATAAGGTCCATGAGCTCACTAATGAACTGTGATGGCAAATGCTAGCCCAACTCTGATTCACTGGAAGAATTCTGGAACTGTTTTGTGAAGAGGGCCTGAAGTGAAATATATGCCCCATCCTTCTTTCTGCTTTCTCATCTCCAGCCACAAATTCCTATTTCAAATTTATTTATTCAGTTATTTAATTTTTTTAATGTTTGATTTATCCATTTGAGAGATAGGGAATGAGGAGAGAGTGGGGTAGAAGGGAGAGGGAGGGAGAGAGAGAGAGAGAAAGTGAGGAAGCATGGGTGCCCCAGAGCTTCAGGCCACTGCAAACAAACTCTAGGCACATGTACCACTTTGTTCATATGGCTTACATGGGTCCTGGAGAATCAAACCTTGGTCATTTGACTTTGCAAAACAACACCATAATGGGTGAACCATGTTTCCATTGCAAATTTAAATAAAACTGAAGAATATGAGCCCTTGGACTCAAAGGTATGACATGTTCTGTGCACAAATACAATAACTTGCCATGCAATTATCTTTGAAGTGTTTTTGGGCTATTACATCTTCAAAATAAAATGTAGGACCTCTCCCTTTTTTCACGTGAAGAATTTTTTCCCTAGGTTTCCCAAGTAGTAAGTTTATATTAGGTTTAATCCCATATTGATCCACCATTCCTACTATTGAGGTGAACCACTACTCAACTGCCAAGTGCAGAAATTACCTGGATGGTGGATTCAATGAGGAGTGTAGAATCCAACCAGAACCATTGAACCCTCCAAAGTATCCCCTGGGGTGGGAAGACAGCTTGTTCATTAACATGTGTGCCTCATAAGCATGCAGACCTAAGGTCAAGACCCAGAAGTCCCATTAGAAAGTGGGGCAAGGAAATGGCTCAGAACTAAAAGGCCTTGCCACTAAAACTTCCATGTTTGACTCCTCAGAACCTATGTACAAAGCTGAGTATGGCTGCACATATCTGTAACCCCAGTCCATGGTGTGTGGAAGGTGGAGATCAAGAATAGCTGGGACAGACTTCCGGTTAAGATGGCGGCGTAGGTACCACGCCAAAGCAGCCTAGGGGGGAAAAAGACCAAAAAAAACTCAGCAAAATACACGCTTTTACTAAAAAGTGAGGTGTATAGGAAATTGAGGCGGCAGCGGAGAAGTAGAAGAGTTATAGAACATCCAGAGCCCGCACAGGCGGGAAAAGCGGCTCCAGCGGCTCAGGCAGCTCGGCCAACTGCCGCGGCCGCGGCGCAGCAGAAAACCGCCAGACCAGCTCGAGCCGCAGGAAAAGCCAGGTGCGGGATTTTCCCCTCACACCGCGCTCTCCGCAACTCGGGAAACGTGAGGGGAGAGCGGCAGCGAGCAGGGGAGGAGAAGACCACGAGGTAGAACACGTGGAGCAGCGAGACAACCAGAGCAGCCGCGGCTCCCTCCCCTCCCCCACCGCCTGAGCCCAGCTCCAGCGAACACAGCAGCGGCCCGGGACCCGGCCACGCCAACTTGGGCTGACAGCAGGACCCAAACAGGAGCAGAGTTCGGCAGCAACTTCAGCGGCTCCAGCACCGGTACCAGCGGCCCCAGCAGCAGCGGACCCAGGAGCGGCAGCGGCGGCAGATCCTGCAGCAGCGGCTTCGGGGGGAGCAGCGGCGGTGGTCGCGGCAGCGGCAGCTTCAGCAGCGGTGGTGGCTCTGGTGGTGGCAGCTATAGGAGCAGCAGAGGCAGCAGCAGCGGCTCGGTTTGCCCCATAGGAAAAGCAAGTGCCCAGCTCCAGAAATCAGAACAGCAGCCCGACGACACAGGCAGCAACTTGACTGAGACCAAATTCACCCAAGGTAACTGGGATTGCACCAGGGAAGGGTCTCACTTGGTCACAAGCTGACTTGGATCCCTCAACAGACCAAAAATCTAAAACTCTTTGTTGATAGAAGATCTGGTCATTATAATAACTACTCTTGCATACATACTCGGGGCTGTTTTTGATTGAATGTGTACAGAGTTTAGTTAAATTTTAGAATCTACCTGTATTTTATTCCACTCAGCCTGCTTGAATACTCCTATAGCAGGGAATCTCAACCCCTAAGAACATCTTTGTAGATACTCTGAGAGTCTTAAGAGCCACACCTAATACCGTGAGGTCCTACCCTGAAAATATATTACATCAAATCAATTGATACAGCTAACAATACACAGCTAGCTAGAAAATCCAAGCATAAACTTAATCCAAGATGCAAAAATATATACATTATAACACAAGAAACACTAAAAAGCAAGATGATATAAATCCACCTAAAAGTATTAATGCATCAGAAATGTCCTCCAGTGAGAAAGAGTTAGAGGAAATGCCTGAGAAAGAGTTCAAAAGAATAATTATAAATATGTTCATAGAGGTCAAAGAACACATGAAAACAATCAAGGAAGAAATCAAAGAGGAAATCAAAGAGGAAATCAAAGGAATCAAAGAGGAGGCCGGACACCAATTTAATGAAATAAAGAAGGCAATAAAAGACATAAATAGGGAAATAGAAATAATAAAGAAAAACCAGTCAGAATTACTAGCAATGAAGAACACAGTTAATGAAATAAAAAACTCTGTAGAAAATCTCACCAGTAGGATGGATGAGGGAGAGGACAGAATATCTAAGCTAGAAGACCAGGTGGCAGACCTAATGCAGTCCAACAAAGAGAAAGACAAACTTATAGAAAAGTATGAGTGGGAATTTCAAGATATTCGGGACACTATGAAAAGATCCAACATAAGAATTCAGGGCATAGTAGAAGGAGAAGAACTCCACTCCAGAGGCATAGTAGGCATCTTCAACAAAATCATAGAGGAAAATTTCCCCCAAATTGGGAAAGAGGTGCCAATACAGATACAGGAAGCCTTTAGAACCCCAGCCAGACAAAACCCAGAAAGAACCTCCCCTCGCCATATTATAATCAAACTCCCAAAAACACAAACCAAAGAAAAATTATTGAAAGCAGTTAGAGAGAAAAATCAAGTTACCTACAAAAGCAAACCCATCAGGATTACAGCAGATTATTCAACACAAAATTTTAAAGCCAGAAGGGCTTGGAGTGATATATTCCAAGTTCTGAAAGATAACAACTGTCAACCAAGGTTACTTTATCCTGCAAAGTTATCCATTCAAATAGATGGAGAAATAAAGACATTCCATGACAAAAGCAGGTTAAAGGAGTATTTGAAGACAAAACCAGCTCTACAGAAAATACTTGATAGAATCCTCCATGCTGAACAAAAGGAAAAGCACACATATAAGGAACCTAGAAAAAACAAGCTATACTCAAATACCAGTTAACAGAAGAGAGCACAGGTAGAACCAGTAACACACACACACACACACACACACACACACACAAATGGCAAACATAAATACACACCTTTCAATACTCTCTCTTAATATCAACGGTCTCAATGCCCCAACGAAAAGACATAGATTTGCAGACTGGGTTAAAAAGCAGGATCCTACAATTTGTTGTCTCCAAGAAACTCACCTTTCTACAAAGGATAGACATTATCTTAGGGTGAAAGGTTGGAAGACGGTGTTTCAAGCAAATGGGCCTAGAAAACAAGCAGGGGTTGCTATCCTAATATCAGACAGGGTAGACTTTAGTCCGACGTTAGTCAAGAAAGATAAGGAAGGTCACTTTATATTGATTAAGGGCACACTCCAACAGGAGGACATTACAATCCTAAACATATATGCACCTAACATGGGGGCTCCCAAATTCGTCAAACAAACACTATTAGAACTAAGGTCACAGATAACACCAAACACAGTGGTGGTGGGTGACTTTAACACCCCACTCTCATCAATTGACAGGTCATCCAGGGAAAGAATAAACAGAGAGGCATCTGGACTAAATGAGGTCATAGAAGGAATGGACCTAACAGATATATACAGGACATTTCATCCAAAGGCTGCAGAATATACATTCTTTTCAGCAGCACATGGAACATTCTCTAAAATAGACCATATATTAGGACATAAAGCAAATCTTAACAAATTCAGGAAAATTGAAATAATTCCTTGCATTCTATCTGACCACAATGGAATTAAACTACAAATCAGTAGCAAGAAAGGCTATAGAGCATACACAAAATCATGGAAACTAAACAATACACTACTAAATGATGAGTGGGTCAATGAAGAAATCAAAAAGGAAATCAAAAAACTTATAGAGTCAAATGATAATGAGAACACAACATACCAAAATCTCTGGGACACAATGAAGGCAGTTCTAAGAGGTAAATTTATAGCCTTAAGTGCCTATATTAAGAAATTAGAAAGGTCGCAAGTAAATGACCTAATGCTTCGCCTTAAAGCCTTGGAAAAAGAAGAACAAGGCAAACCAAAAATTAGTAGACGGGAAGAAATAATAAAGATTAGGGCAGAAATTAATGAAATAGAAACAAAAAGAACAATCCAAAGAATTAATGAAACAAAGAGTTGGTTCTTTGAAAGGATAAACAAGATTGATAAACCCTTAGCAAATCTGACCAAAAGAAAGAGAGAAGAGACACAAATTAATAAAATCAGAGATGAACAAGGTAACATCACAACAGATTCCAGAGAAATTCAAAAAATCATAGGGACATACTATAAAAGCATATACTCCACAAAGTATGAAAATCTGAAAGAAATGGATGATTTCCTTGATCTATATGACCTCCCTAAATTAAATCAAAATGAGATTAATCACTTAAATAGACCTATAACAAACATGGAGATCCGAACAGTTATCAATAATCTCCCAACTAAAAAAAGCCCAGGCCCGGATGGATTCACTGCTGAATTTTACCAGACTTTTAAGGAAGAGCTAACACCATTGCTTCTTAAGCTTTTCCAGGAAATAGAAAAAGAAGGAATTCTACCAAACTCCTTCTATGAAGCCAGCATCACCCTGATACCAAAACCAGGCAAAGATAGAACAAAAAAAGAAAATTACAGACCAATCTCCCTCATGAACATAGATGCAAAAATTCTCAACAAAATATTGGCAAACAGAATACAAGAGTATATCAAAAAGATCATTCACCCTGACCAAGTAGGCTTTATCCCAGAGATGCAGGGATGGTTCAACATACTCAAATCTATAAATGTAATACATTACATAAACGGATTGGAGGACAAAAATCACATGATCATCTCATTAGATGCAGAGAAAGCATTTGACAAAATCCAACATCCCTTCATGATAAAAGTCCTACAGAGACTGGGAATAGAAGGAACATATCTCAATATAATAAAGGCTATTTATGACAAGCCTACAGCCAACATATTACTAAATGGGGAAAAACTGGAAGCTTTTCCACTAAAATCAGGAACAAGACAAGGGTGTCCACTGTCCCCACTTTTATTTAATACAGTTTTGGAAGTCTTAGCCATAGCAATAATGCAAGAGACACACATAAAAGGGATACAAATTGGAAAGGAAGAAATCAAGTTATCATTATTTGCAGATGACATGATTCTATACATAAAGGACCCTAGAGACTCTACTAGCAAGCTGTTAGAGCTGATCAAAACCTACAGCAATGTAGCAGGATACAAAATAAATACACAGAAATCAGTAGCCTTCATATATGCTAACAACAAACACACAGAGGATGAAATCAGAGAATCACTCCCATTCAAAATTGCATCAAAAAAAAAAAATACCTTGGAATAAACCTAACCAAGGAAGTAAAGAATCTATACAATGAGAACTATAAAACACTCAAGCGAGAAATTGCAGAAGACACTAGAAAGTGGAGAAACATCCCTTGTTCCTGGATTGGAAGAATCAATATTGTGAAAATGGCAATCTTACCTAAAGCAATCTACACATTTAATGCAATCCCTATCAAAATTCCAAAGGCTTTCTTCATGGAAATAGAAAAAACAATCCAAAAATTCATTTGGAACCACAAAAAACCTCAAATATCTAAAATAATACTGAGCAACAAAAAAGAGGCTGGTGGTATCACCATACCTGATTTTAACCTATACTACAGAGCCATAGTAACAAAAACAGCATGGTACTGGCACAAAAACAGACATGTAGATCAGTGGAACAGAATAGAGGACCCAGATGTAAGCCCAAGTAGCTATAGCCACCTGATATTCGATAAAAATGCCAAAAATGCTCATTGGAGAAGAGACAGCCTCTTCAGCAAATGGTGTTTTGAAAACTGGATAAATATCTGCAGAAGGATGAAAATAGATTCTTCTCTCTCACCATGCACAAGAATTAAGTCCAAATGGATTAAAGACCTTAACATCAGACCAGAAACTTTGAAACTGCTAGAGGAAAAAGTAGGGGAAACCCTTCAACATATTGGTCTTGGCAAAGACTTTCTGAATACAACCCCAATTGCTCAGGCAATAAAACCACAGATTAACCACTGGGACCTAATGAAATTACAAAGATTTTGCACCGCAAAGGACACAGTGAAAAAAGCAAAGAGGCAACCTACAGAATGGGAAAAAATCTTCGCCAGCTATATATCTGATAGAGGATTAATATCTAGGATATACAAAGAACTCAAAAAGTTAAATAATAAGGAATCAAACAAGCCAGTCAAAAAATGGGCTATGGAGCTAAATAGAGAGTTCTCAAAGGAAGAAATACGAATGGCATATAAGCATCTAAAAAAATGTTCTACGTCACTAGTCATCAGGGAAATGCAGATTAAAACTACATTGAGATTCCATCTCACTCCTGTCAGATTTGCCACCATCATGAAAACAAATGATCATAAATGTTGGCGGGGATGTGGAAAAAAAGGAACCCTTCTTCACTGCTGGTGGGAATGCAATATGGTCCAGCCATTGTGGAAAACAGTGTGGAGGTTCCCAAAACAGCTAGAGATTGATTTACCATATGACCCAGCTATAGCGCTCCTAGGCATATATCCAAAGGACTCATCTCATTTCCTTAGAAGTACATGCTCAACCATGTTTATTGCTGCTCAATTTATAATAGCTGGGAAATGGAACCAGCCTAGATGTCCCTCAACAGATGAGTGGATAATGAAGATGTGGTACATTTATACAATGGAGTTCTACTCAGCGGTAAAGAAAAATGAAGTTATGAAATTTGCAGAAAAATGGATGGACCTGGAAAGTATTATACTAAGTCAGGTAACCCAGGCCCAGAAAGCCAAGCGCCACATGTTCTCTCTCATATGTCGATCCTAGCTACAGATGACTGGGCTTCTGCATGAGAATGAAAATAGTAGCAGAGGCCAGTAAGTTGAAAAGGAGACATAAGGGGTGGAGAAAGGAAGGGAGGAGGATACTTAATAGGTTGATATTGTATATATGTAATTACAATGATTGTAATGGGGAGGTAATATGATGGAGAATGGAATTTCAAACGGGAAAGTGTGGGGTGGGGAGGCAGGGAATTACCATGGGATATAATTTATAATCATGGAAAATGTTAATAAAAATTTATAAAAGGGCCGGAGAAATGGCTTAGCGGTTAAGCGCTTGCCTGTGAAGCCTAAGGACCCTGGTTCGAGGCTCAGTTCCCCAGGTCCCACGTTAGCCAGATGCACAAGGGGGCGCACGCGTCTGGAGTTCGTTTGCAGAGGCTGGAAGCCCTGGCGCGCCCATTCTCTCTCTCTCTCCCTCTATCTGTCTTTCTCTCTGTGTCTGCCACTCTCAAATAAATAAAATTTAAAAAAAAAATTAAAAAAAAAAAAGAATAGCTGGGGTTTGCTCATGGACTGAGGGAAAGACCAGGTTGAGGGAAAGACCCCATCTCATGGAAAGAAATACACAGATGAGTGATACAAGGTGGACACTGAAAGGAATACCATCTTTCATCTGTGCAAACTGGAATTGAGGATATGCCTCCAGTGTAAAGTACTTGCTTGCAACCTTGAACCTCAGTTTGATGTCCTGGCACCTACATAAAGCCAAACTCAAAATCTCTCTCATGTCTGTGATCCCAAGATACATATATCAATGTGAGGTGAAACTAGGAGAATTTGGAAACTCAAAGGCCAGCCAAACTGGAATAGACCAAAAAAAAAAAAAATAATAAGGGAAACCTTGTCTCAAACATAGTGCATGCAGAAGTCAAACACCTCAAACCTCCATGCACATGCAGTGGTATGTGCAATGCCCCCCCTCTCCACACACACACTTAAACTGAGTGTGGTGGTGCAAAATTGTACTCCTAGTGTTAGCTAGGAGTAGGCAGATCTCAGAAGTTCATTGACTGACTACTTCAGCCTACATGGCAAGCTGCCAACCACTGAGTGACCTATCTCACAAAAAGGTGGAAAGTCTTATGAGAAATGACACTCAAGGTTGCCCTCTGGCCATCTCCATACATGCAAAAACTCACTCATATGTATATGTGCATAAGTACACACACACATACACACACACACACACACACACACACACACACACACACGTGAACCCTTCCTGTGGTTTTTACCCTCTGGTTATGAAGTGTATTTCTGACTTTACATGGGGTTTTGTGTGACTACAGCCAGCACTGCTGTAAGATCCCACACACCGAACATCACTGCTTTGGTCAGTGAACCACACATACCCACACCCAGCTGAATGCATGGTAGCATAGTGCCAGGGCTTGTCCTCACCAGCAGCTCCAGAGTTCTCCAGGAGCAGAGGTCACAGGTCTCTCTGTGATGAAATAAGAATATCAGCTGATTCTTGGAAAGAAACTTCTCCTTAGATGTGACTAGATGCACATTCTAAAAGCCAGCATAGGTCAGACATGTATGGCCAGAGAATCCAAGCTTCTGGCCCTCATATTTCCCACATAAAGTAAAGCAAGACAGCTTGGGACAATACAGCTAACCTCAAAGGGCCCGGTTCTTTAATTGGCCCTGTTGAGACTATCCTACTAAGGTCTATGGTGTATAACTGACTTCATTTGCTCAGTGATGCCTGCCTTCTTACCCTCTTACCAAAAAAAAAGGGAGAAAGGAACAAACATTCTTACAATAATGTGATGAAATTATCATAAATATAGAAAATAAGATGGTTCTAGTGGTCCATGGTTTTAATTTCAGCACTGGGGAACCAGAGCTAGGAGAATCACTCTGAGTTTGAGGCTAGCCTGGGACTACAGTATGTGTTCCAGGTCAACCCAGGCTTGAGTGAGACCCTAGCTCATAAAATCTCTCCCCTCAAAATAAATAAATAAATAAATAAATAAATAAATAAATAAATAATAGAAGATAAATCCAGGTGTGTTGTTACATGTCTGTTATCCTGCACTTGAGAGGCATAGACAGAACAATCAGGAATTCAAGACCAGCCTTGGCTTCATAACAAGCTCAAGGCCTTCCAGTGCTACATGACACACTGTCTCAAAACAAAGAGGGAAGAAGAAGGGCCGGATATTTGGTGGTTATGCATATTCCTGCACAAGCATAACGGCCTGAGGGAGCCCTCACACAACTGAAGTTCAAATCTCCAGATCGCATGTAAAATGGTTGAGCATGGCCATATACATTCATCACTCCAATCCAGCAGGGGGTCAGAGACCCAACAATCAGCAGAGACCTGAAAGCTTAAGAATCAGTGAATAAGAAACTGTAACTCCAAACACAAGACCTGGCAGAAGAATGATGGAGCAGGACCTTGGTGTTCTATTGAAGTGCTGCAAATGAGCAACCTCTGCTGCAGGTGACAAAAGGGCACATACGTGTGCATACACACTTCAGAACACATTGCACACACGTGCCTGGAAATAAATGGAAAAATAATTTTTACAAATGGCTGGGGATGTAACTCAGGGTGTTGAGTACTTGACTCGCATGCACAAACCCTTTGGTTCAATTCTCAGCACTGCAGAAACCAGACATAGTGGTGCAGGTCTGCCATCCCAACACTGAGGAGGTAGAGGCAGGAGTTCAAGGTCATCCTCGGCTACATATCAAATTCATGGCAGCCAGACATACACAAAACACTATCTCAAAAATAAAATAAAAGTAAGGGGCTAGGGGGACAAGGCAGAGAAGTTAAAGATGCTTGCAAAGCCTTCTGGTCTGGGTTTAATTCCCCATTACCCATGTAAACCCAGGTGCACAAAGTAGTGCATATGTCTGCAGTTTGTTTATAGTGGCAAGTGGCTCTAACATGCGTACACTCTTTGTCTTTCTCTCTATCCTAAATAAATAAATAAAATTAAAACGAGAATGGAGGGAGACAGAATCTGGCCTGATAGGATGAAAACAGAAAACATGGCTATTCATCTTTCTCTTATCCTAGGCTAACATTTCATTCAACAGCAGTCTGAGTCACATCTCTTTCCTTTAATTTCTTGATATTTTGTTTGTTTTTCTTTGAAAAAAGGTGTGATACTACAGCTCAGGCTGGGTTCTGACTCACAGTACTCCTCCATCCATAAACTCCCTAGTGCTGGGCTTCAGCATCCCTCATATGGAACTATAGGAGCAAGACACCCTACAAGCTATCACACATCTTTTAAGTTTTTAAATTTTTATTTATGTATTTATTTTCCTAGAGTAAGAGAGAGAGGAGGGGGGGGGAAAGGGGGGGGGACATTCCAGGCCTCTTGATACTACAAACTCCACATGCATGTGCCACTTTTTGCATTGGGCTTTATGTAAATAATGGGGAGGAAACTCAGGCAATAAAACACCTTTAACCACAGAACCATCATGCTAGCCCTCATGTATTCTTTCAACATGTTGTAACTAACAATTAGTGTGTATAAATCATAGCCATTCTGCTATGACATGACTTGACAACACAGACCTTGGCTGGATCCTGACTCAGCCTGACCAAGGCATTCAGGTGAAACAATGACAGTGATTAGTCATGAGATCCAGTCATCCACTCACACTCATTTCTACATATAAGGAACTTCCAACTGGGGGACTAACGTGCATCCTTGAAATGCCTGGTGGCTCAGGTTCAATTTCCCAGTATCTGCATGAAGCCAGAGGAACAAAGTGGCACATGCAGGTGGAGTTCATGTGCAGTGACAAGGAAGGCCTGGCTTATGTTCCCTCACTCCCTCTCGCACCCTCATCCCAAATAAATAATAAATAATAAAAGTACCTTAAGTATAAGGAAGGTTTCTAACTTTGTCCTCTAAAATTAGAGCAGATCACTAGGTTTATAACCAATCCATCAAGTTATGTATGTGTACACATATATTTATGTGTATATGTATTATGTGACCTACATAACACACCTAGATCAAGACATGGGATCTTTCTATTACCCTCAAGGAAAAAAAAAAAAAAAACTCATGCCCTTCTCAGTCAACAACCCCATGAAAACCTCAGTATTGACTTTACTGATGATGGTTTATATTGATTAGCAACTTAATGAGATCAAGAGTCACCTGTGAGGGATGACCTGGACTTGGATAAGGTAGGAATGCTCATCTTAACTGTGGGTAGTACCTCACCATAGGCAGAGGTCCTGGACTGTATGAAAAGGTGAGAGAGGGTTACACACCAGCATTCATTGTTCTCTGCTTCCTCACTGTGGTCATTTGAATTCATGTCCCCCAGTAGACTCAAATGTTTTAATGTTTAAGAAAGCTTGTAACTTTCCAGCCACCTAGCTGGAAAAGGTGTCACTGTGCACACATCCTCGAGTCCAGCTCTAAAGGGTTACAGGGGCCAGATCAGTTTCCAGTCTAAAGTATGCAGAGTGCTTGAGTGCTGCCTGGGCTTCCCAGAGTGTGCTTGCCTGTGGTGCTACTGGTGGCTTTTCTCTCTTGGTAGATTTGGTCAAAGGGGCCAGCTTCTTCTGCCATTATGGAACTTCCCCTGGACCTTCAAGTCTGAAATAAATCCCTTCCTCCCATAAACTGTGTCTGATTTGACTGATTTATGTAACCCTCTATGTAGACAGAGTAATAGGGCAATAATGCAAAATCTATTTATGGGAGTATTATTTCATTTTATACAAATATTATTTTCTGAGGTCTGAATTTCATTAAATGCAAAACTTGAAATTGTGGACCATTGACTTTATATACCTTATAAAATAAATGGTTTTTATTTGTTTTTAATTTTTATTTTACATTTTTATGTAAAATATTTTGATTAGTTTATTTGCATCTATGTGAAAAAACAAATTCATGAAATCACCACACATATCTTTTGAAAAAAGTTAAAAGATTAACAGTTAAATATTATTTGTTCAAAATGTGTCACATCCATCTATTACACATCACCTATGTCTGTTTAACACTATGGCAGTGGAGTGTCACAATGGCCACAGAGACCATGAGACCATAAAGCTGAAATGATCTATCATCTGGCCCATTGCAAATTAATATACTATAGCTAATTTGCATACCGTCTCCCTAGTGGCCTCTGTGCAGGTTGGCAGTTTCAGGCTCCTTCCTGGTAAGCAATCTTCTTCTTCAGGAAATATGAAAATGCTGTTGTGGAACTTTTTTTTTTAATGACAGCAAAATTTTGTATCATCTCCTGATATTTTTACTTCACACTTCTCCCCTGATTTTCTCCTTCTGTGTGTGTGCCTGCCACCTCAGCACAGCTTCTGCTGAGACCCTGTGGTATCCAACATCCATTCTAAAATGATGATCTTGGTGGTGAGCATGTTATTTTCATAGGATACTATTTATCAAAAGCTTTCCTTCACTGTTCCTCACTTGATCCCACCAGTGTCTTATGATCTGAAATACCTGGTGGTACAAACTTTGAGCCATTGAGTCATCTTTCTGTAAGATCAATAGATTTCCCAGATCTGCCCACCCTCATCTCAAGGCATGTTCTACATTCTCATGACACATTTTACTTTATCATAGGTGTCCCCGGTCAGCTATTAACATCTTTTCCAACATCTCAAATTCCTTCTGCTCTGTCATCATTCTTGCTTTCACAGCATTTGTGTGTCCTACACCTGGTTTTAATGGGAGATGATTCTTAGATCTCTGAGTCCAAATCCCACTGGCTGGCTCAGGTCCAAGACTATGTGTTGTCTTTAATGTGAGTGCAAAGTTACAGCTCTGGAAGGCCACCACAGGCAAATGAAATCATTAAGTCATGGTTGACTACTTTTATTTTGGCAGGAAGAAATTGATCTATTCAGAGGAAGACACTTTGGGTAACATATCATTTTTTTTTAATAATTCACTAAACCTATCCCAAAGTAAAAGTGTTAATTCATTTACTTTCCCATCTATTGAGAATGCTAAAGAACACTTAACTTCATACATATTAAGATGCACAAAGATAATCATAATATATGCAAATCAGGTTATGAGGGATATTAACTAAATACACTGCTTGAGGAAGATAATTGTTCATATTCATGATTTACACCAGGAACTGGAGGAACATTTGAATGGAGGTTCCTTTTTCCTCCTGATGGAGTCTTTAAAGTGTTACTATGGCAACTAAGCCCACATGTTTAATAACTTCATAATCACAAGCAAAGTAAGCGTGGCATGATAGCACATACTTGTTACTCCAGCGATCATGGCTTGAGGCAAGAGTACACCAGTTAGAGGTCAGTTGGCTTCATTGTGAGTTTGAGGGCTACCTAAGTAGATCCTATCTCAAAATAAAATAAAGTGGGGGTGGAGAGATGGTTTAGTGGTTAAGATGTTTGCCTGCAAAGCCAAAGGACCTCAGTTATATTCCCCAGGACCCACGTAAGCCAGATGCACAAGGTGACACATGCATCTGGAGTGTGTTGGCAGTGCCTGGAGTTGCTAGCATGCTCATTTTCTCTCTCCCTCTCTCTGCCTCTTTCTCTCTCTGTCAAATAAATAAATATAAAGCTTAAAAACTAAAGTGAAAATATAATAAAACAAATGCAATAGGAAAATAGATCCTTCCTGGAATAGGGGAAAATAAAATTGCCCAAGTACAAACAAAAGCCATTAGTTGAAAGAAGCAAAACAGTTTGGCAGCTTACAAATCATATATATGGATAAATGTGATAGAATGATACATCTTTATATCTCTATACTCTTATCAATTTAATTATAGCAACGAATGTTACCAATATAAAAAAAATGCATTTAAAAAGCCTCATAGCTAACATCATACTTAATCAGGAGAACTAAGTTGTTGCTCAACAAAACACATGATGATGTTTATATTAGGGAGGAAGTTTCTGTCACTAAGTGAATGAAAAAGTTCTTTTTCATGAAACATGGAAGAACTGTTGGTTCCTTAAGAGCTGATAAGGTAGCATCTGGTGGCAATGGTAACTTGTAAGCAGCATGACTCTTTGTTTATATGATTTGCCTATGCAAAGCATAATTTATGAACATTTGAAATATGACTTTGAACCAAGAGTAAAGTAGTATTTCTGGACAAGTAAGACAGTCAGACTGTGAATAAAGGAAAGTATGAACTGAAAAAAACTCAACCAAGTAAAAATAAGTAGATGTATAGAAATTAATTTAATATGTGTTTATAATTGGAAATGTTACTAATTATCTTCTTCCCACACTGGTACTGAATATACTTCACGTAAATAAAATGCATAGTTATAACTATTATTAACATGTTTGGATAAAAAGAGACACTTTACTATCCAGAAATTGCAGGCATTACTTCTTTAAAAAATAATATTAGAGACAGAAGGAGAGACAGACAAGGATGGTGAAAATGGGCGTGCCAGGGCCTCCAACCACTGCAAATGAACTCCAGATGCATGCACAACCATGTACATCTGGCCAACGTGGGGCATGGAGAATCGAACCTGGGTCCTTAGGCTTCCCAGGCCAGTGCCTTAACTGCCAAGCCTCTTCTCCAGCCCTTTTAAATCTTTTGTTTTAATTTTTATTTACATATTTGTTAGAGAAAGAGAGAGAGTGACAAGGGCATTCCAAGGCCTCTGGCTACCTCAAAGAAACTCCAGACACATGCAGCATCATGTGCCTTTGACTTACATGGGTTCTGGAGAATTAAACTTTGGTCCTTGGGCTTTGCATATAAGTACCTTAATATTTATCTAAGCCATCTTTCCAGTTGCAGACATTGCTTCTGAATGTCCTGAGCGATTACTGGAAATATTTACACTGACAAGGCACTTCTGATCATTTTTCTTCCTGTCATATGATTTTTAAATCTTTTAAACTGAATCTAAATGTGGAAACTTCCAGACATATTCTGATTAAAAAATATTCCTTCTGTATTTTCCCCATTCTTTTGGAAATGTGTTAGGTTTATATACAAGTTTACCATTTCTTACAGGAAACTGATAAGTATGTGGGAACAATACATACATATTATGGTATGGAACTAATAATATACAGCAGGATGTAGAAAATTCCTACTTATACATATCATACTTACTTTAGAAATTGAAGGTTATTACATGGCATGTTATTCATAATGGTGCATTAGTGGTCTCATGAAATTTTATTAAATCAATGCTTAGCAACTTATACACCCCCTCCAAGGTCTCAATTAAATTAAGTGCTCTGAAAGGGAATTTTACTTGATTTTTAGTTAGCATACAAAGCAAAGTGTATAACATTTTCATGTATGTATATCTTTGTATTTTACTAATATAGCCCCAAATTATCCTTCCAAATTCTCTCCTCACACTGTCTTCCTAGGCTTAAAGAGCTGCTTCTGCCTGCATGTCATAGACATATAGCTGTCTACATACAAATGTCTGTATATTCATGTCTCATTCTATATATTACTTTTAGGAGCATTGGTGCTAATTCTTCATGTAAACTCTAGATCATACAATGGCAGAACACCTGTACATTTTTGACTCTATCTTATTTTCGCTAACATAAAAATCCCCACATCTGTTCATTTTCTCAGTGACACAGTTTCCGTCTTCTTTATGGCTGTTATAACCTCTATTGTGTGTGTGTGTGTGTGTGTGTGTGTGTGTGTGTGTGTGTGGTGTATACCGATTTCTCCATTCATTACCTGTTGATGGACATCTAAGCTGATGTGTTTGTTAACTTTAGTTCCTTTGAGTATATACAAGGAGTGTGAAAGCCAAAGCATATGGTAGTTCTATGTCCTATTTTTACATGTTTGAAGAGCCTCTTGCTCTGCATCAGGACAATGGGAAAGGCACCCCAAGGACAAGACTCTGCCCATCAATGGCTTCAACTTATGAGAATAAAATTAATTTAAAAAGAGAATCTAAACTGAAGTTGCCACTGAAGGGGCTCTCTGTTCCTAGAAAGTAATGCCGTGGGAGGGTTTCCTTTGTGTCAGCATAGAGGCTATACCACCATGGTCCAAGGGCAGCAGACTTCATCCCGAGCTGACAGCAGGGCTGGCAGCATTGTCCTCGAAGTACTGGTTTCTCAAGCATGAAAGACGCACCGATGAGGGGCTCATGCATGCTTTCATCACAGTTACAAGGACTGCTGAGGACAGGAAATGTGTGAGGTCAGTGTCCCTGCAGAGAAGCCATGGAACGCCACTGCATAAGGCTGTAAAGGTGAAGCCTGAGTTGCAGTAGAGACAGCAGCATGTTGGAGATTGCAGAACCTCTGAGGAAAAGCTGCATGCATGGAGTAGAGCCTGCAGGAAGCACAGGTAGAGGATGGGGCTACTAAAGGCTGTTGAAGACACACAATTTCACTGTAAGCCCCAGATGCCAGGCACAGGGCCACAAATGGTGAGAACAAGCATTTGTTTCTTTAGCATGGCATTGAGCTTTCATAGTGTAATCGACAAAGCTTTTGCTTGAAAAACATGTAAATGACTTACAAAAATCTCAAAATATTTTAAGTAAGTTTGCTTTAAGTAAGTTTTGTACTGGGCCCCATTCATAGCTCTCCTGAAACACATAATGGTGTGTGGACCATAGGCTAGATACCCCTACTTTGATGATTCAGGGACTTGTAGTCACATCTTCTCCTTTAATCATGATAGAAATGTGTGTCTTCTTATTTTTTATTACAGTTTATCTGGTTAGAGACTCACTGACATTGTTTTTATAAAGAATCCACTTTAAATTTTGTTAATTTTTTTCTATTGATTTTTCTGTATTGAATTTCTGCTGTAAGTTTTATTACTTCATTTTGGCTAACTTTGCTTTGCATTCATTCCTTTCTAATTTCCTAACAGAAGATTAAAAATATTTTATTTTTATTTATTTGACAGAGAAAGAGGGAGAGAGAGAGAGAGAGAGAGAGAGAGAGAGAGAGAGAGAGAGGGAGAGAGAGAGAGAGAGAATGGGCATACCAGGACCTACAGCCACTGCAGATGAACTCCAGATGTATGTGCTCCCTTGTGCATCTGGCTAACATGGATCCTGGGGAGTAAAACCAGGGTCCTTTGGCTTTGCAGGCAAACACCTTAACTGCTAAGCCATCTATCCAGCACCTAACATAAATTTAAAGCGCTGACTTTTGTGTTAACATAAATGCTTTTAATTCTGTAATTTACTCCGAAATACCATTTAAAATAATATTTATTTATGTATTTGCAAGCAGAGACAGAGGGAGAAATAGAAATAAGAGAGACAGAGAGAAAGTACGCATGCTAAGACCACTAGCCACAGCAAACAAACCCCAGAAACATGTGCCACATTGTGCATGTGGCTTACATGGGTATTGGGGAATCAAACCTTGGTCCTTAGGATGTGCAGGCAAGCTCCCAACCACTAAGCAACCCTTATAGCCCCTAAGCACCATTTTTACTGCAATGAATAAATTTTGGAGAGTTGCATTGATTATATTAAATTCAATCAATTTGCATTAATTCAATTAAAAATATTTTGACATTTATTCAGAATATTGATCTAGTTACTTTATAGAAGTGTCCTGCTTGAGCTCCAGGCATTTGGGAGCTTTTCCAAGTGTGTTGCTGATACTTGTTCACTGCTTGAATCCATTGTGGCCTAAGGCAGACTTTCTGTGATTTCACTCCCTTACATCAACTGTGATGTATAACAGGCCCCGGAATGAAATTTGTCACGACTACTTCTGCCTTGTGTTGAGAAATGTCCTATGAAGGATAAGATGTCATCCAGGGATATTATGTTATTATTGTTGCTTTTCTTTTCAGTAAAATTGCAAGTAATACTTTTTCCTCATATAATAGATATAGTAATTCCTACAGAAATATGTTATTTGTTTCTTAAACTTTCATTTTGAAAGTTTTGTGACATTAATAGTTTAAGATTAATATAGGACAAAGAGGAGAAATACCTGATAATACTAAGAAAGGACATTTGATGTTGTCTCTACCATCTTAGGAATGCAGGCGTTATTATCACTGCCCTAGACAACATCACTTGTGTGAGGTTTCATGCCCTGGGGTATTCTTTCTGACTTTAAATAAAGTACAAGGATTTTTATGAGCTTCTTGATGTTAAGAGCATATGCACAAGTTGGAGTTAACCTTATTGATATCAGTGATCTTTCTGGAAAATCTGGGTCTCCTGTGCTGGCCTGTTTTCATCTTCCTACACTAGCTTCTAGCCATAGAAGGGCCACCCAACACTTTCCACTGTTGCACTGATGCTGATGAGAATTGGGAAGGAAAGAAGAAAAATAACAAGACCCTATATTGAGCACATGAGTATGTCACATTGTCAGGTCAAATATATTCAAGAGGTGAAAATTCTGACAAAGCTTTATGTTGACAACACTTCATCCCCACTGAAAACAGAGCTCTATCAATGGGGTCAGGAGCAAGTATTTTGGCTTAAGCAGCTTTCTTTTTTATTCATTAGACACAAGATTGTTGACTCTGATGAAATGCTGAAAATGAACCAATAAATATCATTTAGAGAAAAATGTGTCACTGTGCCAAGAAAGTGCTCATGGAACTTCAAGGAAGAGAAGTGCTCTTAGTGAAATCTAGAGCTGTTTTTTTTTTTTTTTTTTCTCAGTTCACGTCAGACGGGTTATGTGCCAGAGCGTAACAAGGTTTAGTGGGAGGCACACGTCACGCAAGAGCGTGAACACCCAATCATCATGCTTATGAACCAATAAAAGGATCTAGAGCTGTTTCAATTGTGTATTCTGACATGGTCAAAACAATTTATTGTTTAAATTTATGAAAATGTAAATGCATCATGGTGCTGGGTTACCAGAATTGGGGCTATAAAATTGAAAAGGATGGAGATTAAATTAAACTTTATCAATCCAGATATTGAGAGTGGTGGTACAATGGGTCAGTGGACAAATCACTTGCTGCACATGTATGAGAACTGGAGGTTAGATCCCCAGGACCCACATAAATGATGGGTACATATGGCCACTCACCTTTAATCCTAGTACTCAGGAGGTGGAAAAAGATACCCAGGACAAGCTGGCTAGCTAAACTACAACATTAACAAGTCCTGGGTTCAAGTGAGAGGTCCTTCCCCAGTAACTAATGTGGAGAACGATATAAGAACACAAGTGAACTCAATTTATGGCCTCCATATGTATGTGAACACATGTACATGCACACCTAAATACATGTACATTTGTACCCACACACATGTGAATACACATACACATGCAAAAAATTATATTGGGAAAGGATTCATTGTACACAAATGGCTGCAAAGTCAGGGC
Organism: Jaculus jaculus; assembly: GCF_020740685.1. Lineage (NCBI taxonomy): Eukaryota > Metazoa > Chordata > Mammalia > Rodentia > Dipodidae > Jaculus > Jaculus jaculus. The sequence continues at coordinate 910,322 of NW_025423496.1, forward strand.
CTGATGTGAATCTTCCATGTTTCAGACACATCTTCATCCCAACCTTTCTACATTTATTTCTTAGAGTAATATTTGCTGTTATTAGGACACCACAGAGAAAATATACAAAATCTTTCAGGAGCCCAAACAACTTTCCTTATTTTAATATTCTGTCCATTAATATGCTAGTTTTAATTTCTAAGGAAAATACAGAAAATCAGAACACAGTGTTACCAATAATAAGTGTATTCTAGATGTTTCTCTCTTTTTTATTTTGAAAGATAAGAAAGAGGGACAGGGAAGGAGGGGAAGGGAAAGAGAGAGAGAGAGAGAGAGAATGAGTGCTCCAGGATCTGAAGCCACTGTGAATGAACTCCAGACTTTTGTGCCCCCTTGTGGGAACTTGCATCAGTGCATGAGACCTGGAGATTTGAACATGAGTTCTTGCAGGTAAGCACCTTAACAGCCAAGCCATCTCTCCAGCCTGTCAATTATCTGTTTTTACTACACCGTGAAGAATTTAATTAAAATAAATTGCTAGTCTTGAACTCAGACACCTTCTGATGTAATATAAATTCAGAGTAAAATAATTTGAATTCATTTTCCTACAAATCATTGCTCAATGAAGACAAGGTTTCTGTGAAAAGAAAATTACAATGCTAAAGGTCACACTTAAAAAGGAAGTGTGACAAGGTGATAGAAATTAAATGGAACAAAACATACTGTAAATATTGTACACTAATATTTTGATGTCATAGCACTTACAATATCACTCATAAAACTGTTTTATAAAAAGCCTTTAATGTTTAAAAGTGACTTAAGGATTTCAGAAAAAAATGAAAGGAATACCCATAGTAGAGGATATTGCCTTTGATTTTTTACTAGAGTTGGCATCATGCATGTGCCTAGTATCTCCACTCATCCTGGATTCTCCATATCATCCAAGTGCATGATGTCTAGTGTTATGGGATCTGGGGCAGTAGGATCCCCCAGGGACACATAAGAATTGTCTCTCATACCAGTATTATTTTCTGTAATAAAGATACATAAGCATGTACTAAAGATCTCACCAAATCATAGCAGGTAGAGAGACGATGGAGAGACCAAGGCTTCAGGTCTCACAAAGGCCACAATAGCATCTCCTGAGCTCTTCAATCAGTTGAGGATGAAAGGGGAAGATTTCTCATTGGGGAAAAATCCTCATTTTCTTTCTTTTTGGAAAGGACTGCTTTGAAGATACATTTCATGTGAAATAAAATGATGCTTTAGTGAAGCAGAGACCCAATGCCACCCCTTCATTCTGCACAAGGCATGGATGGGACCAGCAAGGAAGTAATACTCTGGTTGGCAGATGTCCTGGAAAGAGATTAGTGGTTACAACTCATTTTTTCTGGGTTCTCACAGAGACCTGCATAAGTCCAGGGTTGACAGAAATCAGAGGTCATGTTAATGACACTTGAGTCCAATAACAAAAGAATCAGTGTAGATTCCAACTCACACACTAGCTTTAGTGTGCGACTTATCTTGACACCAGATTCAAGGCTTATATCTGCTAAAAGAGTAACTGTCTTAATTTCCTTAGATCCTATATTCTCATAAATTAATTGGGAGCACATTTAAGTAGGGAAATTAGGTAAAATGCATAGAAAATACTTAGCTAATGGGAGTTAGTACAAGAGTTGTCCTTCAGGAGCAAATGCATATGAAGTCAACTGGTGGCTATTACACATAAACATCTGCTGTGTATACTTCCCACCATACTGCCACTGCACAACTTCCAACTGTAGTTGCCCTAATGGAAATCTAGCAAGGATGATGGACTGTCCTCAGTCAATACCTGGCAATAAACCATGATGGTACCTTTAGGGGGGTTGTCAACTTTAAGGTTATAACTTGCAGTATACACACTTGCTTTCACCTAACAAACACTTAAGAGGATCTTCCATGAATCAGAAATGATTCATTTTTCCCCTTCTGAGGGAAAGATTAAAGGTTTATTCATAGGGATGTCTGCTAGTAAACAAGCAGGATGGCTTGTTTCTGCCTCTGAATACCTCAGATGCAATTGCAGAAGAGAACAGAGGATTTCTATGAGCACCATGTTTTCACCATGCTCTGCATTGCATGTATTTATTAATGCCACCTGAAGCAAAAAGGACCCCATGAATCATTTCTTAACAGAGCCTTGGAAATGTAATTGAAGTTTTCTCTCATGTACATCTTTGATGGCTACATGTCAGCATCCCATATCTTCTAAAGGACTGGTCTGCTTGTTAATGTCTATCCTGCAAACTCCCATAGCTGTTGAGAGGCCAGAATTTATTATTTTTGTGCTACTTTCATTTATCATGTGGAGATGAATGTGTAATCTGCAAAATACTAGAGTTTCCACATTGCAAAACGTATATTTAAATTTACTTACTCATATGTTTTTGCTCCAACTTACTGAATATTTTCCAAAGCAGAAATATATTCAAGTTTAACATTTCACAGTTTTATCCATGTGACACCAAACAGTACCTCAAAATTAACTACTATCTAAGCTAAAGCCCACATCTTTATGAAACCTAAAGCAAACCTTAAATGATTCCAGATTGTCATTGATGCCTTGTGAGTCAACTCTGCATGTGGGGGGACACTGCCAAACCAGAGATACCCCAAGATCTGAAGCTCTGACATAATTGAAGGGCAGAAGGCACAATGACATTTTTAGTTACATCAGAAATGAAATGTATGAGAGGATCATGATCAGATCCCAGATGGAAACAGACATCTGACTCACAATCTGAAACAGCTGGCCCAGGACACCAACAGTGTCCAAAGTGAGCAGCCTAGGATTGTAATGTCCTCCTGTTGGAGTGTGCCTTTATTCAATATAAACTGACCTTCCTTATCTTTCCTAACTAATGTTGAAGTCTGCCTTGTCAGATATTAGGATAGCAACCCCTGCTTGTTTTCTAGGCCCATTATTTCAACCTTTCACCCAAGACAGTGTCCATCCGTGTGGAAAGGTGAGTTTTTTGGAGGCAAGAAATTAAAGGCTCCTGCTTTGTAACCCATCCTGCAAACCTATGTCTTTTGGTTGGGACATTGAGGCCATTGATATTAAGAGATGTTATTGAAAGATGTGCATTTATTTTTTGCCTTTTTTTTTCAAGGTAGAGTTTCACTCTAGCTCAGGATGACCTGGAATTCATTAGTCTCAGGATGGTCTTCAACTCACGGTGATCCTCCTACCTCTGCCTCTTGAGTGCTGGGATTAAATGCCTGCGCCACCATGCCTTGCTTTAATATATTTTTTTTTTTTTAGTTCTTCCAGTTTTACCTTTGTTCTCTTGTGTTAACTAGTATTTGAGTATTGTTTCTTTTTTTCAGGTTCCTTATATGTGTGCCTTTCTTTCTCTTCAGCATGGAGGATACTTTCAATTATTTTCTGTACAGCTGATTTTGTCTTCAAATATTCCCTTAGCCTGCTTTTGTTGTGGAACGACCTATTTGAATGGATAGCTTTGCAGGATAAAGTGACCTTGGTTGACAGTTGTTATCTTTCAGAACTTGGAATACATCACTTCAAGCCCTACTGGCTTTTAAAGTTTGTATTGAGTCATCTGCTGTGATCCTGATGGGCTTGCCTTTGAAGGCAACTTGATTTTTCTCTAATTGCTTTCAATATTTTTTTCTTTGGATTCTACATTTGATAGTTTAATTATAATATGCAAGGAGAGGTTCTTTACAGGTTTTGTCTGGTTGGTGTTCTAAAGGCTTCCTGTATCTGCATTGGCACCTCTTTCCCAATTTGGGGGAAGTTTTCTTCTATGATTTTGTTGCAAATGCCTACTATGCCTTTGCAGTGAAATTCTTCTCCTTCTACTATACCCTGAATTCTTATGTTTGATAATTTCACAGTGCCCAGAATATCTTGAAATTCCCATTCATACTTTCCTCTTAGTTTGTCTTTCACTTTGTTGGACTGTATTAGATCTGCCACAAGATCTTCTGGTTTAGATATTCTTTCCCTTCCTTCATCCATTCTACTGGTGAGATTTTCTACAGAGATTTTTATTTCATTAACTGTATTCTTCATTGCTAGTAATTATGAGTGTTTTTTTCTTTATTATTTCTATTTCCTTATTTATGTCTGGTACTGACCTCTTTATTTCATTAAATTGGTGCTCTGTATCTTCTTTGGTTCTTTTGATTTCCTCTTTCATTCCTTTGATTTCCTCTTTGGCTTCTTTGAGCATATTTATAATTGTTCATTTTAAACCTTCCTCGGGCATTTCCTCTAACATTCTCACTAGAGGTCATTTCTGATGCATTAATACTTTTTTGTGGATTTATATTGTCTAGATTTTTGGTGCTTCTGTTGTAATAATGTATATATTTTTGCATCTTGTGTTAATTTAATGCTTTGATTTTTAAGTTAGCTGCAGTATTATTAGATGTATCAATCAATCTGATGTTATAGGTGTGGCCCTCAAGACTCTCAGAGTATCTAAAAAGTGACCTTAGGTGTTGGATTTGCCTGCTATAAGAGTATTCAAGTAGGCTGAGTGGAACAAAATGCAGGCAGATTCTAAATTTTAACTAAACAATATACACTTTCAATGACAAACAGAAGAGAGTATTTATGCAAGAGTAGGTATTATTACAATCAGATCCTCTAACAAAATCACTGTCCCTTAGGGTGTGTGTTGCCTCACACTCTTAATCCTATTAATAAGGAGGTTAAGATTTCTGGTTTGTTGAGTGTTCCCGGTCAGCTTGTGACCAAGTGAGACTCCTCCCTAGTGTACAACAGAAGAGGAAACAAAGCCACAACAAATCAAGAAGCAACAAATAACAAGACCAAAATATAGCTTATTTAAGAATGGCAAATCTGACCCATCCATCAGATTTAACATATAATTTATCCTGATATGGAAGGTTGCAATGAGCACTTCCAGATCAGGCCTATATACCAGGCTTATTTGGTGAGTACTGACCTGGTGTAGTCCCAGTTACCTTTGGGATTATTCTGGTCTCAGTTATGCTGTGCTCCTTCTTGGGTTCCCTCTTTGGTGCACTGTGGCATCAAGTAGACTGGCTGGGTTGTTGGATCCCCAGTGCTAGGTGCTGTGATCTCCCTTCCCCTTGTCTCTGGTGCTTGCTGATAGCCACCACTGGCCAGTGGGGGGAGGGGAGGCTGTGGATGGTGGCTGTAGGTTCTCCTGCTGGTCCACATGATCCTAATAATATTGATTGTCTTCCCTTGTTTGCTTTGGTTCTCCACGTTTCTTGTGTTTGCAAAGAGGTCTGGTGTGAGTGGAAAAATC